>NW_027223754.1:116243288-116713288 GCF_028538775.1 Myotis yumanensis
TTTGTAGATGATAAATGTAGAGTGGATTATTACAGAGAATTCAGATATTTGAGGACATTTTTGGTTGACATCAAAGTTAATAAGACCCTCTGTAAATGTTGCATGACTGGAACAAAGAGAAGGCTGAATGAATAAATGTGGCTCAGTGGAGAACTGAAATTCAATGATGGAACATTTGTAAAACCTCCAGAATTATATGTTTGGCAGACATGGTATGGTTGGTAAATGTTATGTTATTTTTCTTCTGTCATTTTGCAAACACTCTATGTTTAATACTGCCTCTGAAATACAATAACATGGTTGCTATTAGAAGTGGAGTGGTAGATATGCCTTTATAGTTCAGGATTAATGAATTGCTTTGAATTATCAAATTGAGGAGTTGAAATATCAGCGTTATTTACAACTAGTGGCCCGGTGCACGGATTTGTGCACATTGAAAGGAAATTAATTAGAAGAAATATTTTAATATCGCTATTTGCTCTTTCTCTATAATAGAAGTGTCAGCCAAATTCACAATCGACAATGACAGATCGAAACATATGTGTGCGGTTAGCGCCAGTGAGAGCTTTATGTGTATCGCGCATGTGCCAGTCAACTTAGCCTTTTGTAGATATAGAATAAACTTGCTTAATTAGACCTGCTTTCTGATTTAGCTAAACTTTTTCCAGCCAGCCCAGTGAAGCACCCGAACTTCTCTTTCAGGTAATTGTCAGCAACACAGCAGTAAATATCAACATGAAGCAGATTATTAATTGTAAATCTCTCAGGGAGAACAAAGGGTGAAATATTTAATGCAGCAGTATTTGACTATATTTTGTGCAGTGAGAAAACCTGAAGTCATTTTCAAGGTCCACCATTTCTTACTTCGTTTTAGTCGGGTCAAGTTTCTAAACTTTCTAAATCTCCATTTTCTAGCTAATGAAAAGAAAATAGGACTCTACCGAGTCTCCTATCTACCTACTCCAGGACTTCTGTGAGGATCAAATGAGATGAGGCATGGGAAAACACTTCACAGACATTTGGTTACAGTGTAAAATGTTTGCACCTGGCTATAAAGCAAGTTGTGTTCCCGGGCTGAAGAAACTCCAAGGAGGCTGGTCGCTAGGGAGAGGAAGCTGGGTGTTGCTATGTGACGTCATTGTCCGGTGCCCACAGCGACCGTTTCCAGGCTGGGCTGGACTGTGGGCCGCATTTTGTGCCATGGGGTTTCAGCAGCATTGGCTGCGATTTGGTGGGCTGTTGCTCCGGGGTGGTGGTGGGACCTATGTTCTACTTGGGGGAAGCCGAGTGTTGCTTTGTTGGCGCCAGATCTGCGGTGCCGTTTCTTTGTAAATGGCCAGTGCGTGTCATGGCAGCTCCTGCTTTGAGCATCTGCCCCTGGTGGTCAGTGAGCATCATAGCGACTGGTCGGACTGTCAGAGGGACACTTAGCATATTAGCCTTTTATATATATAGATAGCTAAGATCTGGAAACAGCCCAAGTGCCTATCAGTAGATGGATGGATGAAAAATCTGTGGTACATTTACGCAATGGAATACTATGCAGCTGTAAAAAAAGAAGGCTTTCTTAACCTTTGCGACAGCATGGAGGGACCTGGAGAGTATAATGCTGAGTGAAATAAGCCAGTCAGAGAAAGACAAGTATCACATGATCTCACTTATACGTGAAATCTAATGAACAAGATAATCTTACAAACAAAATAAATCCAGAGACATGGAAACATGCAACAGACTGAGGATTCTTGGAGGGAAGGCGGGGGTGGGGGTGGGGGTGGGGTGGGGTGCAGGGAAGAGATCAACCAAAGAACTTATATGCATAACCCATGGACAAGATAATAGTGGGGGGAAGGCCTGGGGAAGGGACAGGAGTGGGGAGGGAGAGGATCAATGGGGGGAAAAGGGGGCATCTTTAATACATTCAACAATAAAGATAAATTTTAAAAATAAATAAAACACTTTTCCTACAAAAAATGAATTAAATCACTCAGATTTAACTGCATGTGTTGTTAAAAAATAATACAACATCTGATTACCTTTTGGAAACAGTTTCTTTGAATTCTACATTTTAAAAAAGTTAAAAAAATGAACCACTTATTTTTCTAAAAGTACAAAATTATGGGAAGTAAGAAAAATCCTCCTACTACAAAGACTTTTAAAGAATGAATTGCTTGTTAAGAGTTTGTATGTATGTGTTTGTGTGGTTAGAAATTTCCTGTGTATAATGCAAACTTGATATTATGGGTTTGCTATTCCTCCTACCCCCAAATAAAATCTGCAGATTTATTGGCAACTTACTCTTTCACTTAATGTGTCATGGACATTTTCCTTTGTCCTTATGCTGCTTCATTCTAGGTCAGACTGGGCTCATTTTAATTCTCCATTATCATTAGTATCTATCATATTAGGAAGGTTTGATTATGTAATACTGTTTTCATTTTCATAAACATCAATTGTATTAATTTCTCAGGGCTGCCAAAACAAAGTAGCAAAAACTGTGTAGTTTAAAATAACAGAAGTTTATTGACTCACAATTCTGGAGTCCAGAAGTTCAAAATGAAGGAGTTGGCAGAGTTGGTTCCTTTGAAGGGCCTCTAAGAAGAGTCTGTTCTCTGCCTTTCTCCTAGCTTCTGGTGGTTTGCTAGCAATCTTAGGCATTTAGATGTATCACTCCATCTTCTGCCTCTGTTGTGTCTCTTTCGATTTACATTGTTTTCTGTCTGTGCATGTCTGTCTCTGTGTCCAAATTTCCTCCTTTTTTAAGGACCCCTCTCCCTCCCACAATCAATACATGGCTTTTACCGCATCTTTTAAATATTGCAAATGAATCTAAGGAATCATTCAACTTCTTGCTGTTTCTATAGCTGGACAACATATCTTTTTTTTTTTTTTTTGGACAACTTATATCTTATTCATGAGCCTACTGAACTATTCCTTTTTCAGGAACAATAGGAACTATCCCCAAATTTCCTGATATCCTTGTTTCGGCAGCTGAATTTGATACAAGTTCAATGTCATTTTCTTCAAAAATCCACTCAACTTTCTGGGCTTGATATATGTTAAGTGAAATATATCTGGGCTTGATATATGTTATGTTGAACAAGCAACATGTGATATATGTTAAGTTGAACAAGCAATACCTGAGCCCTGTGGATGTATTTTTCGCCCAATTTCTGATTTCAACAAGTGAACAACGGCTTTGATGGGAAAGTGAGCATACACGGATCTCATCTTGTAATGAAAGCTCCATGTAACACCCTTGATTATGTTCTGTACATGACTGCAGATAGTGCAAATGGTGGCTCTTTCTTTTCTATTTCCCCACTATTGGTTAACCGGAGCCTCTTCCTTTCCAAGGAGACTGAGTTCTACATTGATGTGGTTGAAGTCCCCCCGCAGGGTCCCTCTGGGGCCCTTCCCAATAACTGTATGTCCTTTCAGAATGATACTGATATTGTCTGAGATGTCCACAGTCTGATTGCCGAGAATGGTCTTCATTCTTGCAGTAGATGTGGCAAAGAGCTGAAGACCCTTTACATAGGGCCCAGCATGACCTTTTAACTTGATTACTGTTTCCAGATAATTGAGGTTCTGGGGGTTAGGACTTCAAATATCTTTACAAGTCATCCCATCACATCAATGGAGCAGTCAGGTCCATTTTTACAATCAGTATCAATTAATGTTCAGTAAATAGGGATCTGTACCAGACACTAGATATGCAAAGGTTTTTCAGTTTTTGTCCTTAAAGGCGGTCTATTTGGAAAGACCAGGCTTGTACATAACAAGGTGAACAGTGAGTGATGCAGACTTGATAGCTAAGTGTTAATGATGCTTACATGGAAGGCAGGATAACACTTGGAAGTCTGGGCCCATTGGAGAAGAGGGCTTTTGGGAGTGATGGAGAGGGAGCTGGGTGGGATTTGAAAAGTATTTTATGGAAGATGAAGAAGGGGAAAGGGTTTTGGAGAGGAGGTGAGAATGTAAATGAAACAACTAGCAAATATATAAGAGTTTATAATTTTAGTTATTAAAATTGCTTATGTAGTTTAATGTCTCAGTAATGTTTGTCCTCAGACTTTATAACGGACTGTGTGCTTCCTCAGGAAGAAAGGATGGGAAAGGGTTACTTGGGATATTTCTTATGCAAAGTGGAACGATAGGGAGATTCTTGTAGGATGTGAGATTTTTCATGTTTAAAGATAATTGTTAGAAGAAATTCTAACTTTAGGATTGCCAGCTCTCAAATGATTTTTGATTTGCAGTTATTAAACAACTTTCATCATTAGATTTTGATAGCTCAGGAAATTTAAGAGAAGTAGATTGAAACAAAAACCTGGACATTTAGGAATTTTATTTTTCACATTTTGCTTATGAGTTTAGAGGAAAATCAAGAGAATAGGGAAGATTAAGAAGAGACATGCTAAAGAGAAGAACCAGTAAAAATCTATTCAGTACTGTGCTAGGTGAATTGGGCACAAGAGCAGTTTCTTTCTTTTTTAAAAATATGTTTTTATTGATTTTAGAGAAAGAGGGAGGGAGAGGGTTGCGAGAGAGAAACATCCGTTGACTGCCTTCTGCCCCTGTGCTCCAACCAGTGAGTGCATGGGACAATCCTCAAACAACTGAGCCATACTGGCCAGAGCACAAGAGCAGTTTCTTAAAGAAGATTTGGTCTTACTGCGGAGATGAGACTTAAATTCATGGCATTCAAATATCAGAAAAGTGGGTATATGAGCTTTGCAAGGATTGTCTCTAGAAAGGGAAAGGTTGTCTGTTGAATCCTCAAACATAAGAATTGTAACTTTACCAATTAACAGATTGTAATACAACTTTTTGCTCTTACACAGGTGAGGTATTCACTCTTGCCATTTTCATTTTTGTAGTAGTTTATTGTTAGTAGATTTTTTTTAAAAAATATATTTTATTGATTTTTTACAGAGAGGAAGGGAGAGAGATAGAGAGTTAGAAACATCGATGAGAGAGAAACATTGATCAGCTGCCTCCTGCACATCCCCCACTGGGGATGTGCCCGCAACCCAGGCACATGCCCCTGACCGGAATAGAACCCGGGACCCCCCAGTCCGCAGGCCGACGCTCCATCCACCGAGCCAAACCGGCTTCGGCTTGTTAGTAGATTTTACAGAAATTATTTTATTTGAAACAACACAGTAGTTATATGCTGTCACTTTATATATTTACACGAATATATGTCCATTTTATCTAAACAACTATCATTTATATTGAAGACTATAAAAGTGAACTTGAGGTTTGAATACTATAAGCCTCCCCCCTTTTTGTGGCATTTTTATTCATATTACACCTGCTAATGTTAGAAAACAAGCAATACATTGTTGTAATTAGTAATTTACCATCTCTATTTCCTAAGCCCAATACAGCTTTGTTCTCAATAATCTCATGTGTTGTTATTGGTAAATATGTTACATATAAATTATATTTTTATATATTATAGGCTGAGTAATACCTTATATACACACATATAATGTTATACAGTTTCTTTTTAAATTGGTTAAGAGAGGAAAGGAGGGGGAAAAAGTATTGATAGTGTTCTTTTTAGGGAAATAATTATCATTACAGGTTCTCTTTTAGTTGTTGTTCAGATGGACTTGAATTACTGCCGAGATCACCTGCTTTCAGCCTGAATAACCTCCTTTAGTATTTCTTATAAGATGTGTCTGCTAGCAAAAAATTGTCAGGTGTTTCATTTCATTTTATTTTATTTCACATTTAGTTTGAAAGCTTTCATGGATTTAGTATTCTTGGTTGACAGCTTTTTTTTGAGTACTTGGAATATGTTACCCCACTTCCTTTAACTGCATTGTTTCTGCTGAGAAGTCAGTTATTGGTGGTCCCTTATAAGTGACTTATCCTTTCTTTCTTGTTGCTTCAAGGTTTTCTATTTGTTTTTGATGTTCAGCATTTTTATTATCATGTGTCTGTTTGTGGGTCTCTTTGTTCTCATCACATATATTAAATTCTAGCTTATGTTAAACCTATACCTTTTAGTTCGAAGTATTGTTTTTGTTTTACCATTTCAGTTATAGCATAATATATCAACTTTATATGTTAGAATGATTACATTAATTTAGATTTGTTATGTCTTAACTGAGAATATATTACTATAGTTAAATATTACAAACATTTTCATAGAAGACATTCATAAGAAAATTGGAAGCAAACTAAAATGAAATAACAGTACAAATTCCTTACATAAGTTGTACTAGTATATTGTGCCTGCAGATTAGTAGTTGCGCTGTACAGTTCACCCTTGAACAACACTGGTTTGAACCGTGCCACTTCCCTTACATGCACATTTTTTCCAATAACTACCTAGGCAGCCCTCCCTATTTCTAGGTTTCACATCTGTGAATTCTACCAACTGTGGATTAAAACCAGTATTCTAAGTCCATGGTTGGGAATCTGAGGATGTGGAGGCTGACTATATGCATTGTTCTGTGCCATCTATATATATAGAAGCCTAAGCGACCAGCCTACCGGTTGACCGACTGACTGGTAGCTATGATGCGCACTGACCACCAGGGGGCAAATGCTCAACGCAGGAGCTTCCCCCTGGTGGTCAGTGCACTCCCACAAGGGGAGCGCCGCTCAGCCAGAAGCCGGACTCACGGCTCATGGGGAGTGTGCCTAAGCTGTCAGGTGGATATCCCCCGAGGGCTCCCGGACTGCAGGAGGGCACAGGGAAGGGGGCACAGGCTAGGCTGAGAGACCTCCTCCCCCCTTCCTGAGTGCATGAATCTCGTGCACTGGGCCTCTAGTTTTGTATAAGGGACTTGACTATCCACGGATTTGGGTATCCAGGGTGGGTCCTGGAACTAATTTCCTGTGGACACAGAAGGACAACTGTAGTTATGTTTTTGGGGAGTCAAAAGTTATATGTGGGTTTATTCTACAAACAAAATTGTTCACTGCTAGCTCTTTTAGAAGGCAGTCAACATGAGGCTGTTCAGCTGCATAGAGTTTATAGGACGGTGTATTAGTTTCCTAAGGCTTATGAAACAAGTACTACAAACTAGGTGGCTTAGAACAAGGGAAATTTATTGTTGTACAGTTCTGGAGGCCAGAAGTCCAAATTCAAGGTGTTGGCAGGGCTATGCCCTCTCTGAACGTACTAAAGAGTGATCTATTCTAGGCTTCTCTCCCAGCTTCTGATAGGCTCAGGGATTCCCTGGCTTGTAGATGACCATCTTTCCTTGTATCTTTTCACATTGTCTCCCCTTTGTGTCTGTGTCTAAATTATCCCTTTTTATAAGGACACCACTCATCAGATTAGGGGTCACCTTAATATCCACATTTTAAATTCATAATTTCTGTGAAGACCCTACTTCTAAATAAGGTCACATTCTGAGCTACTGAGAGTTATGACTTCAGTATATCCTTTTTTTAGGGGGTGGGCACAGTTCAACCCATACCAGATGGTAGGTTAAAGAAATATTGTCATCGAAAGTCCTTTCAGAAACAAGGTAAGGACCTAAGGTACTGTACTTTTTAAAGGGGAGTAGCAATTGGTTAGTTTAGTTATCTTTTTTACTAGTTTGTATAACCTCACTTATAAGTCAGTATCAGACCTCCACAGTGATGGAATTTATACTTAATTTTGCATTAATCTAATAATGGCTGACATTTTCCAGTAGTGGATGTAGTTAACTAATTGCTTAATTTTTACCCCCCCCTTCCCATCTTTGTACCTGCTCAATCCCCTCCCTACCTTCTACCCTCCAGCCTTTTACAACTATGTAATTTTTTTTTTTTTTTTTACTTACATGGGTACTTAATAAGAAATTTAATTGTTTTACTGGTTATAAAAGGAATACCTGTTTGAAATGGACAGAGATGTGTAAAAAAATACTAAAAGTCAACTATAATACATTAGTTACTAGTAATTGATAACATGTTTGTGTATGTTATCCTGGCCTTTAGAATATATGGCAAACATTTTTAAAACAAAATTTGGGTCATTACTAGTAAATACCCTTTTAACTGTTCTGTGGGTGATTGAATTAGTTATTAATGCTAGTGCTCTCAACAGATTTTTTTCCCCCTCCTATCTCCTTCTATTCTGTAACCTCTTGAGGGCCAATTTATTTTCATTGTTTCTCATTTTCTCTATTGATAACAAAAGTTTGATGTTACAGATTTATAGAGTTTTGGAGTTAAAAGGGACCTTAGGACAACTAGCCCTTTAAAGTGATAAGTACTGTAGGGGAACTAATCTAGATCATGATATTTCACAGTGATGAGCAGATTCTAAATGAATTGGTTCAGCATAGTAATTAAATTGAAGTTATGTAGGAGCCAGTTTATGTTAGTTGATTGGAGCTCATCATTCATTTTCCCATAAATTCAATTTCTTAGCCAAATGGTTCAGCACTGAGGGTTACTATAGTTCAGTAATATTATGGCAAATAGTTCATTCATAGGGCTACTGTCGCCATATGGAGAAGAGTGTGGCTCAGAATTTCATATCTTTTGCCACCTGTCATTATTCAAGAAGGAAATTCACTTGGAAATACCTTATACTTTCATAGTTATTTGAGGAGACCCCCATATTTGGGGAGGAAGGTAGGTGTAGTTAAGAGTGGGAACTCTGCATTTTACCAGAGACCTGTGTTTAGGTTTCCCCGCTGCCATTTATTAGTTACAGCTGGGGGCAAATTACTTTAAATTCTTGAGTTAGTTCTGTCTATTATATGGGCCAAAAATAAAGTGTAAAAATTAGGTAGTACTTACTGTCTGCCTGGCATTATTTTCAGCTCTTTACCCATACCAACTCACTCAGTTTCCACAACACTGTGAGGTTGGAACTGTTGTTATCTTTTATGGACCTTGAGAGCTTGTTTGGAGGTTCTAGCAGGGGAGCGCAGCTACTCGTATACCCTTGACCGAAGACGGGTCCTCTCCTCGGGGGGGAAGGTCGTCCTCTTCGACCAAGCGAGCAGCTTCGGGAGGGACGCACATGGATCGGTGAGGGAGGAGGGGGACACCCGCCTAGCCAGCCAGATCAGCCGAATCAACCCTGGCGATCAATGGGGTGACAGATGTCGCAGCCAGATCGCCCTCACATCCAATCTTTTATGGATAAGAAAACTGAGGCACAAATAGCTGAAGGATTTTCCCCCCACATCATATGGCAATGAAACTGTTAGAGTGGGGATCCAGGTCCCTGAAATTTGGATTCAGAGTCTTGATTTATAACTACCATACTCAGCTGCTTGTCTAGAAATACTGCTTTAAGGTTTGTTGATAGGAGTAAATAAGATAGTGCATATCAGGTATCCAGTTCAGTAAATGTTAGTTCCCTTCTTCAATTCTTTAGGTGTCTGCTGGGAACCCTGTATTTATTTTCATGGCTGACTGAACTCATAATCACAAGGTATGAATTCTCTATATCAGGAGAATGAGTTTCAGTAACATAGTACCTCTCTTGATTTGTCTACACATTCTCTTCTTACTACAGGTGAAAATCCCGAGTCAGAATTTAGGACAGTTTCAGGGTGAGTGGAAAGGGGATGGAAAAAGGCTGGGAAAGGTCTGGCCAACACAGTAGTAGTGTCACTTTAAGACAAGGATAGTCAGGGACTGGAAACTTCTGATAAATGTACTTCTCCTCTCTAGGGATTAAGAGCCTTCTCTTTGTAGTCTTGAATTATACTTTTCTCTTCCTTGATTTAGCCTCCTGCACACCCCCTACTGGGGATTGAGCCCGCAACCCCGGGCATGTGCCCTTGATCAGAATCGAACCTGGGACCCTTCAGTCCACAGACTGACACTCTACTCACTGAGCCAAACCAGCTAGGGCTCAAGTTAAAATCTTTTAAAGTGAGTTTATTATATTTAGATATTACTTTATTTACATATGAAGAATGAATAGCATTAATCAAGTTTTCATTCTTTTAAGGATTCAAATAGCTAATTTTGTTATCTATCAAATTAGGATAATATCTAAAAGGGTTCTTTTGAAATTAAAATAGATCATGTATGTAAAGTACCTGGTATAGTATTTGGTCCATGATAGATACTTTTAAATGGTACCTATTATTGTTATTGAGCTTATTTGGCCTATAAGGACATAATAAGCATTAAAAATTATTTGATTAATAGTCATTGTTGATGTAGATCTAAGATTTCATATTCTAAACTTTTGACTTTTTGTGTTTTCATAACTAGAGGCCCGGTGCACAAATTTGTGCGTGGGTGGGGTCCTCCTGTCTGGGTCCGGGGTGTGGGTGAATCAGATTCGGAGCTGTCAGGACCCCAGAAGCAAGGTTTGGGTCAGTGCGTGTCATAGCTACCAGCCGGTCATTGGTTGTTCCAGTTGTTCAGTCATAATGGTCACTTAGGCTTTTATATATATAAATATTGATTTGCTTAACATTAAGTGAAAACCTCAATGAATTTTCAGACTAAATACACCTATGCAACCAGCTCCAATATTAAGATACAATATTATCAGCACTTCTGAAGCCACTATTATGTTCCCTCCAAGTCACTCCTACTATCTTTAATTTTAAGGGACAGTACGTGAATTTTTCTACTTTTTCTCTATTATGCCCCACACAAAACATAAAAGAACTCAATTTTTGAGATTAGAATTGTATTAGATGAGAAACTTTAAATAGGTTTTGTAAAAAGCTTTTATATTGCATATTGTGATTTTTAATGTATCTACACTAGTAATATATTTGCAAGTGGAAAATAATTTGTATTACCTTATTACAGGGTAATCAGCAAGTAGTCTGTGAACAACAAAGGCAGAACCTCAATTTCCTTTTCTGTAGAAGTAAGCTGACTTTGTATCCCATATCCTTAGCATAATACCTAGTACATAGAAGAAAATGCTTTTAAAATACAAGGTGGAGCAAAAGTAGGTTTACAGTTGTGAGTACTCAAAACAGTATATTCTTGTATTATTATTGTGTTATTTTTCATATGAATAACTGTAGACCTACTTTTGCCCCACCCTGTAAATACATGAATCAGTATAGGCAAGTACATATATATATGACTTCACCTACATTTTTTTAAATCCTCACCCAAGGATATGATTTTATTGATTTTAGAGAGAAAAACATCAATTGTCTGCCTCCTGTATGTGCCCTGACTAGAGATCAAACCCGCAGCCTAGGTATGTGCCCTGACTGGGAATTGAACCCACAATTGTATGGAAGGGTGCTCCAACCAATTGAACCACCCAGCCAGTGTGACTTTACCTACATTTATTTTTATCCTACCTATGTAAAATAATTAAAGTGGGACTTGCATATGTGAAATTGCTATAAGAGAGTGCTCTCTATTTCTAAAGGAATTTCAGGTATTACCAGTTTATATGAGTGACTATTTTTGAAATAATTTTATACAAGTATGTAGCATAAACTGTAGGAAACTTCTCATAGTTGTAGGAATGTAATATTATAGGAACTAAAAACACTCCATTCAGAGGTAGGGTAAGGCAAACTCTATTAAGTGTGTTTGCACAGTAAGTATTGTGTTTTGATCTGTATGCTGAACATCTTTGCCATAGAAATCATCAATCTGGGAAAAATTTAGCAAAATGTTAACTGTAATGATTAGAGATATGAATGCAATTGGAGCAAATGAAAAGAATAAGATTATCTTGTCTGGAAAGATAATGATTAATATGTAGAAGGTGAATGAATATAGGGCTGAATGATCATTTATTGTCTAAACTGGGGCTCTTTGGGAGTGAAAAGGTGTGCTGTTACTTATGTCATGATGACAACTGGCACACACTCTCTAGGCAGACTGGGACATTTGATCTCCTGTTACATGGATTCTCTGCCCTGTTCTACAGTTCCAGAGTTCATATTTCTTTAAACTCAACAGAAGTAATAATAGCACAATTAAAGGGGCAAACACTACACAAAACATGGTAAATGTGGAGCTTTTGAATTGAAAATAGAAGGGAAAGTTGTATTAATTTTCTGTGCCATGGAACAAATTGTCACAAATTTAGCAATTTAAGCCAACACACATTTATTACATAACTAGAGGCCCGGTGCACGAATTCGTGCACAAGTAGGGTCCCTAGGCCTGGCCAGCGATCAGGGCCGATTGGGTCCTTCCAGCTGTCGGCCGGGGCCTTCCTTCATTCCGTGCCACCCCCTGGTGGTCAGCGCATGTCATAGTGAGCAATCAAACTCCTGGTCAATCTCCCGAGGTGACAATTTGCATATTAGCCTTTTATTATATAGGATAGCTTCTGTGGGTAAGCTGTGCCCACTGCAAGGCTTCAACCCATGTGTTGACCAGAGCTCAGTTCTCATCTGGAGTCTTGACTGGCCATGGATCTGTTTCTGAACTCACTAAGGGTGTTTTGATTTGTTGTAAGATGGAGTGAGGGTTGGAAGCCACCCTCAGCTCCAAGGAACTAGTCATGTGGCCCTCTATGTAAGCCCTCACAGCATGGCAGCTTGCTTCCATGAGTAAGTGAGTCAGAGAACAATACGGAGTCTTCTATAATGTAACACAATCACAGAAGTGATGTCCCATCATCTTTGTCATAATCTGTTGGTTAGAAGCACATCACAGGTCCTGCCCATATTCCAGGGGAATGCTTGAATTTCTGTCCACCACAGTGATGCATTCACAGTAGCTTGTCAGTGAAAAGTCCCAGTCTGACTGAGGTTTAAGTCTCGCCTTGTGTGGTGTCTTATTTGTGATTATTTTATTTGCAGGGATGTCTCTTTTGGAACTAATGCAATTACTATCCAGATCATTTATTTGGCAGTTAATCATATACTGTATTTTGTGTTAACCATGCCTAATCTTTTTTATTATAGAAAAACTTAAACATGTATTGAAATGGAAAGAATAGTATTATGTACTAGCTGCAGCAAAAAACCATCTGTGGACCAACTTGTGTCTTTTTTTGTTCCTACCTACTTTACACCTTCCTGGATTATTTTGAGGAAAATCCCATGTATTATTTTATTATTTAAATGTTGTGTGATTTGACTTTTTATGTGTTTGGTCTAGGTCCCCCTCTTTTATATTGTGTCTTCCCTGAAGATAGGACCATATATTGTGCATATTTGTCCTAGTAGTGCCTGGTGGGTAGTCAGTACATATTTGTAGGTAGTCAGTATGTGTGCATACACTTAGAAATCAGAAAATCTGTGCTCTCTAATTAGTTTGAATTAACTCTATAAACTAATCTAGGATAAGTTATTTATCTACTTTATTCTCTCTTTTAAAGAAAAATTTTATCTTATTAAACTATTCAAAGGGTTTGTATTAAGGTCTGTTTTGTTCTAGTTATTCATAAGAGTAGGACTTAAGAGCCTTAAATTTTTTGGTGCTTCTCAAGCAAGTCATAGTTTTTTGAAATGAAGACAGTAGGTGGAATAGAACATGGAAAACAGTTTGCTTTATTATAGTCACTTAACACTCTCACCCTCAGCAGTAGGGCAGAAAATTAGAGTTCTGCATAAAATATCTTCTTAGAGCAGGAATCATTTCAGAATCCTGCAGCAGTGGGAAACTTGACCACTCTTCCTTGTTGCTTTTTCACAATTGACCTGTGTTGGGGAAATGGCCCTTAACAGCAGTAGCTCAGGCCTCCAGTGGGTAGAGTGAGTGGTAAAAGGGTCTGTTGCTGTCTGAATTCTAAGACAAAATGAGATGGCATATTCTTACGCAGCTTGGGAAGTGAAGAAAAGCATGTTTTCCTTTGTCATTCCCCCACCCCTTCTCATACTTGCTTCTGGCAGTAAATGTTTATATATGGTTATATGCCTATATATAAAATAGCAGATGTCTAATAATATATATGTCATAGACCTTAATATTTAAGAGTTTGAATTATAAATTTTTAGGGATTCACACGCTATGGTAAAGGGTTACTTGTATTTAACTTACAAATTTTGATATACATAGAGATTTGAGATTAAAAATTATAAATGTTTTCATTAATTTTATGATAATACTAGAGGCCCGGTGCATGAATTCATGCACCAGTGGGGTCCCTCAGCCTGGCCTGTGGGATCGGGCAGAAACCGGCTCTCTGACATCCCCTGAGGGGTTCTGGATTGCGACAGGGCGCAGGCCAGGCCGAGTGACACCCCTCCCGTCCCCCCACTGTACGATTAGGGGCGGGGAGAGACACAGGAGGTTGGCCAACTGGGGAGGGACCATGGGAGGGCTCCAGGGCTTGTCCAGCCCATCTCGCTCAGTCCCAATAGGCCGGACCCCAGCAGCAAGCTAACCTACTGGTCGGAGCATCTGCCCCCTGATGGTCAGTGCACATCATAGTGACTGGTCGACCGGTCGACTGTCTGCCCCCTGGTGGTCAGTGAATGTCATAGCAAGCGGTTGAGTGGCCTTAGCATATCATTAGCATATTACGCTTTGATTGGTTGAATGGTCAACCAGACACTTAGCATATTAGACTTTTATTATATAATATTTTATTTGTATGATTTATTCATGTAATTATTCATGAATATCTTTCACATCAGTGTTTTGTTCATCTCTAGTTATTTTTTGTGATATCTAGTATAGTTTGTCAGCATATCATCTTTTTTTAATTTAAGTATATCTTTACACAGCACTTTTCACATGCATTTTTTTCTAAAATCCTCACCCAAGGACATGTTTTTTTTATTGATTTGAGAGCGAGAGAGAGAGAGAGAGAGACAGACAGACAGACAGATAGACATGGATGCGAGAGAGAAACATTGATTGGTTGCCTCCTATACGCGCCCCAACCAGGGATCGAACCTAGGTATGTGCCCTGACTGGGAATCAAACCCAACCTTTTGGTGTATGGGAAAACACTCCAACCCAGCCAGGGCCCACATGCGTTTTTGATGGCATCAGTGGATGCTGTAGCTTGGGAGAGCATTTCTATTTATTGACAGTTTGTTTTTTGTTTGCTTGTTTGCTGATATTCCCACATAATATGTCACCGATTGCTGACCTATTCTCTCCTTTATAAAAGTGATTTTAAAGGTTTTTATGATCACATACATCATGTATAATAATGAGATCATTTTTCTAGGCATAATTAATCAATGTGTTCAAGTTCTTCTGTAAAGACATCTAGAACTATCATTTATTGAGGTTGTTTCAGGTCCATGATACTTCTTTAGATAACCCTTTGTTGTTCAAAATGAGGTAATTGTGAGTATTTTTTTTGTAATCTGAGATAAAAAGTAACCTGGATAGAAAGTAATTCCATCTTTTTTGAGAGATTTGGATGGAAGTTCACCTTGTTTGTGCATGTAGATATACATATTCCCACCTTGAACTCTTTGAACTCTTATTTCCCCCCTCTCTGACTGAATAAAGGGGGCCTATTTTTTTTTTTACTAGTTATCTATAAACTTTTTAGCATACGTAACTATAATTTTCTTCTGAAGTTATCAACATCTCTGTCCTCCCCTCTCATTTGTCAATTGCCTTCGTATACACTCATTACCATTTGAGTAATCTCTTTCCACTTATGTTTTTTTGAATAAAGCATGGCAGATTTAGTTATAATTATAGAAGCAAAAGTAAGTGTTATAATCCTTGGATATATAAAGAAGTAATTGGGAGGTGGGGGAAACGAGATGTAGAAGGAAAGAAAAATGTGCTAATTTCCTTTTGTTTCATAGCAGAACATTTTAAAAATACTACATGAAATTGGTAAATCTAGCTGGAGATGTATCTGATGTACCGGTTTATAATGGTGGATTTGTAATCAAAGAAAACACGATAATTTCAAGAGAAACATCAAAAGTGCTTTATTCAAAGTAATGTCCATTGCTAGCTACACATTTCCCCCATCTTTCAGGTAATTTGTGGATACCGTTCCAATAGAACTTTTCTTGTTTTGAAGCAACCATTCAGAGACTCAATTTTCCACTTCTTAGTATGTTTTGAAGTGCTGCTCAGAAAGTACGTGTGCCATCGATCAGAACAAGTGGTAATCTGAAGGAGCAAGTTCTGGTGAATATAGCGGGTGGGTTAATACTTCCCAGGCAAGATCTTTTAACGTGTCTTTAACTGGTTTTGAAGTGTGTGATGGTGTGTCATCATGAAGCAAAATTACTTTGCCGTGGCTTCTGGCCCATTCTGGTCGTTTCACGATCAAAGCGTGGTTCAAATTATTTGTTGTCGGTAGCGATCAGTATTAACAGTTTAGAAGCTCATAATACACCACACCTTCTTGATCCCACCAAACGCAGAGCATTGTCTTCTTTCTGAAGCCATCTGGCCTTGCAGTCGATGTTGATGGTTGACCTGGATCAACCCATGATTTTGTGCTTTTGGGATTCTCAAAATAAATCCACTTTTCATCGCCAGTCATAATTCGATGCAAAAAAGACTTTCTTTTGTGCCGCTGAAACAACATTTTACTGATGACTTTTTGGTTTTCCATTTGTCTTTTGTTCAGTTGATGTGGCACCCATTTTTCTTCCTTTAAAATCTTTCCCATTACTTGTAAATGATCGGAAATTGTTTGCTGAGCAACGTTTAATCTTTCTGCAAGTTGTTTTTGAGTTTGATACGCATCTTCATCCAATAATGCTTGTATAATTGTTGGTCTTCAGACTTTTTCGGTTGACCTGGACGTTCTTTGACTATCACATCGAAATCATCACTTTTAAAGCATTTAAACCAGCGTTCACAAGTATCTTGAGATGGAGCATGTTCACCATAAGCTTCCTGGAGTATACGGTAACTTTTTCTTCAAAATAAAAGACAGCGCAGAGTGATTTGGGCTGGCTCCAGCAGCAGGTATGAGTGGCAGCTGCTGCCCTGATTGCCTCTCAGAAGCAGGGGAAGGTGGAGAAGCCCTCAGAGGTGATCAGGGCCTGCAGCCGCCGCTTGCACCCACTGATGGTGCTGAGTGATCAGAACCAGCGCTGGGCACCGGCAGCAGTTGTGAGCGGTGGCTCCGGTGCTGGCTGCGATGTGAACGGGGACGGCGCCGGCAATGGGTGTGAGCGGGGCCAGCGCCGGTAGCGGGTGTGAGCGCCGGGCAGGATCGCGGCATGCGGGAGTAAAGAATTTTCAGTAACCACCAGAGGCTCGCCCCGATGATAGCGACCAGTGCCCTGCCTTGGTCTGGTGCCCCTGCTCACCTGCTCCACCATCCCGCCGTGGCCAACGCCCACCATGTTCTGCACACGCCCCCTGGTGGTCAGCACACGTCATAGCGACCAGTTGTTGAGTTGTTCGGTTGTTCTGCCATTCGGTCTATTTGCATATTAGCCTTTTATTATATAGGATGATGTTCTTATTTGTCTCATAACTTCTCCTCCATGCATTGTTGAGATATTGTTGACATATAACATATGTAAGTTTAAGGTTTGTATACAATGTGATTATTTGATACATGTATATATTACAAATTGATTACCACCATAAGGTTATTTAACACCTCCATTCCCTCACATAAATAACTGTGTGTGTGTGTGTGTGTGTGTGTGTGTGTTGATAACATTTAAGATATAGTCTCTTGCCCTAGCCGGTTTGGCTCAGTGGATAGAGCATTGGCCTGCAGACTGAAGGGTCCCAGGTTCAATTCTGGTCAAAGGCATGTACCTAGGTTGCAGGCCCATCCCCAGTAGGAGGTATGCAGGAGGCAGCTGATCGATGTTTCTCTCTCATCAATGTTTCTAATTATCCCTCTCCCTTCCTCTCTGTAAAAAAAATCAATAAAATGTATTTTAAAAAAGATATATTCTCTTAACTTTTAAGTATGTAATATAGTAGTATTATCAAATTTTTACTTAAAATATCTTATCTGATAACTAGAGGCCCGGTGCATGAAATTGTGCACGGGATCAGGGATCGGGCCTAAACCAGCAGTTGGACAACCTTCTCACAATCTGGGACTGCTGGCTCCTAACTGCTTACCTGCCTGCCTGCCTGATCACCCCTAACTACCCCTCTCCCCCCGCCAGCCCGATCACTCCTAACCACCTCTGCCTGCCAGCATGATCACCCCTAACTGCCCCCCCCCCCCCCCCGCTGGCCTGGTGGCCCCCAACTGCCCCCCCCTGCTGGCCTGGTCACCCCTCACGGCCCCCCCGCCGGCCTGGTTGCCCCACGCAGCCTGCTGTTCAGTCGTTTGGTCATCCCTCGCTAACCCCCCTGCCGGCCTGGTCACCTCATGCAGCCTGCTGTTCTGTCGTTTGATCGTTTCTCACTACCCCCCCTGCCGGCCTTGTTGCCCCACGCAGCCTGCTGTTTGGTCGTTACTGTGACAGAGTCCCGGACAATTTGCATAGTCCTCAATTATTAGTATAGATAATAGGCTCCTTCCCCTCCAATTCTCTTGTAGTCACTGTTGATATTTACTTGATTTTTTTGTAATGTACCATTTTGATTCCCTTTCTGCCTTTTCTGTATATTTTTTTAGTTTTCTTGGGGATTACAATTATCTTAAATTGATGACAACCTGTCTATAATAAAAGCACAATATGCTAATTAGACCAGAGAGCCGAATGGCCTTCCGAACGTCATTCCGGATGTCCTTCTAGATAAAGCCGCAGTGGCGGGGGCTGAGCCAGAGGTGGTTAGAGGTGATCTGGCAGGCAGGCAGAGGCAGTTAAGGGCAATCAGGCAGGTAGGTGAGCAGTTAGGGGCTATCAGGCAGGCCGGCAGAGGCAGTTAGGGGTGATCAGGCAGGCAGACAAGCAGTTAGGGGCAATCAGGCAGGCAGGCGAGCGGTTAGGAGCGATCAGGCAAGCAAGCAGAGGGGTTAGGGGTGATCAGGCAGGCAGGGAGACTGGTAAGGGGCAATGAGGCAGGCAGGCAGAGTGGTTAGGGGCAATGAGGCAGGCAGGCAGGCGAGCGGTTAGGAGCCAGAGGTCCCAGATTGTGAGAGGGTGCAGGCCAGCCCCAGGGCCTCCCCACCCCATGCACAAATTTCGTGCACTTGGCCTCTAGTTTTTAATAATACCAATAGTACACAAACACTCTGGTTCTATACATATCTGTTTCTCTACATATATTAATTGTGCACCCATTAACACAGTTTTATAGTTGTTTAATGTGTTTTCCTTTTATGTCATATATGAAAAAAGGGGGGTTAACACTACGGTGTTGGGTGAATTTCCCGCCAAAATATAAGATGGCGCGGGCAATTATTTAGGTTTCCCGCGCAAAATCAGAGTTAGTTTAAAATGCCTATATCTTTTGAAGTATGGGTTCGATTGAAATGAAATTTTCGGTTTCTTGTGTAAAAAATGAAAATTTATTCAATCACAGACATTTTTTTATCTATTCAGTACATAAATAATTCGATATATATAAACTAAATACGAAAAACCCAAAAAATACTTATTACCTAAAAATATACACATATTTTTAAAGTTTAAAATAAAATTTTCATAATAAATCAAAACAAATAGAAATTAATAGTTTTTTAGCGTATGATATTTTTCAAAACACGCCCCTTTATGTAGAGGTATATTGCAAAATTTGCACATGTAGCGTGTCTCACTGCGCAATTTATGAACGGAACATATGCGACACCTTCTCAAAATGTTTTTCTTTTTTCCACTTCCGACAATTGCCTGTAACGTATGCTTTCTCATGTCCATCGATAGCCTGCATGGTGGATCAGATGTAGGTGGTTTAGCCCGCATTCCAGAAGTAGACGGTACTGGTTGAAGGTCTGGAACAATGTCCATGTCCTCTGGAATATCATCCGTCAACCAGTGGATAGCTGTTTGTTTCAAAAACATTTTAAAACCCATTTTTCTTTGCCTCACTGATTTGTAAACTGCATAAGAATTAAATAATGCGCAATTTATCATATACATTGCCAACCTTTTTGTCCATTTGACCGTCCTCCGCAATATCGAATAATATGAAAGGTATTGGTCGGCCCGGTCAACACCTTTCATATGTTTATTGTAGTCAATGAGTGCATTCGGTTTGACAATTTTCTTTTTTGATGTTCTGTCAATATTCTGACTTTCTTCCATCTCCGCAGAATGAATCGAAGAAATCAGGTATACAGGCTTTTTTGATTGCCACACTTGTAACAATATATCATTTTTCCTTATAAATTTTGTTTCACCTTTTTTCAAAGAAATTGTTTGAAAATCTTTAGGTATACCTCGATTTTTCCGGATTGTTCCACATATTCTGAATTTGTTTTTCATAAGTGCTTCACAATTTGCGACGCTATTATAATAATTGTCCATATATATATGGTACCACGAATCAGTGTATGGAGACACTACTGTTTGTATCGTTTCCAATAATCGCTTTCCTTCGCCGCAATAAATTTCCATGTTACAGATATATCCTGTATCACTTTCGCACAACAAACGAACCAATATTCCATATTTAACGATCTTGCCAGCATTATATACCCTAAAGAATAATCTTCCCCTCCAAGGTACGATCCCTTCATCTAGTGATAATTGCTGATGAGGTTTGTAAATATTTATAAATTTAGGCACAAAATAATCTAGTACTGGTCTCACTTTGCAAAGTCTATCTGATTCATTTACGATATCCGCATTATTATTGAAGTGCCAAGCTTTCCATATCTGTCGGAACCTGTCTCTCGTCATCGTTTTACCAAAATATGGCGTCTCTGTCCATGGCTCCGTGGTCCAATAGTCATCTCTTCTATCTTTGCGCACCTGTCCCATGAGAACAATTAACCCTAAAAACTTCTTCATCTCTTGAGGGGTTATATCTTTCCACTTTAGGCTTTTTTTTGAAAGTTTGAAATTATTCCTATTTTGATTATAATACCTGTTTGACTCCTCTACAAGAAATTCAAAAAAATCATCTCCGATAAATAATTTCACGGCATCTTCTATATTATTTATAACAGCATCTGTGTTTAATCCTTGATGCCCTAAAAAATCTTCTAAGACCGGTGGATTATCAACATGCGACCATTCTTCTCTCCCGCCTTCTATATCTGACTCTGAGTCAGAGCTGGAGCTCGAAATTCTTCGTCGCCTCAATGTCCTGGGACGCACCATTACTTCATCATCACTAGAATCTTCATCACTTGTACTCGCATTTTCAAGATCGCTATCACAAGAATAATTGGACAACTTGTCTGCACAAAACTCATCATCACTATAGTCTGAATGCTGCGACATTCTAGGTTAAAGCAAATAAAAATAATACTAACTGAAAATAGCGGTACTCCGATAGATATCTGATATAAAAAAATAATTATTATGCGAACACTTTGCGGAACGATTTTATTTTATTTGGTTAAAAAATTCTATATGAATGTCTTTATCACAATATATTTAAATATTTAAACACGTAATAATATTCACAAAACTCAAAACTAAAGACGTCCGGACACAAGAAGTATTTCTCAATAACTATTCTCTTTGCATGGTGAGATATCCAGGGATATCGGTTATAAAATGAGAAAACAATACATTGGTACCCTAACGGTATTGTACTCGACCAGCGCCATAAAGTGTTCTCTACTTACAAGGGATTTTTATGATACCTATTACCCCAATGGGTATGAAACGGTTCGCATACGCAGGTAGGTATCTTTGTGAACGGCAAACAAACAAATATTTGGTAATACGCAGTTACAATCGGCCCGAGTTTACACGTTTCCCGCACTCCACCGCAAATCTATATGAACCGAGTTAAGACGGCTCCCGTGGAGTACGTGCAATTCACGCGAGCCGACTTAACTCGTTTCCCGCAATCCAAGTGTTAAAATCAAAAGTACAGTTATAAGAGATGAGTACTAGGGATGTGATATACAGCATGATGACGATAGCTGACACTGCTGTATGATATGTAAAAAAGTTGTTGGAGTAAATCCTAAGAGATCTCATCACAAGGAAAATTTTTTTCTTTGTATTTTATCTTTATGAGAAGATAGATGGATGTTAATGAACCTACTGTGGTAATCAATTCACAATATATGTAAGTCAAACCATCATGCTGTGTACCTTAAACTTTTACAGTGATGTATGTCAATTACTTCTCAATAAAACTAGAATAACTCCCAAAAGTGCAATAATACTGACTTTTATATTTATCCGTGTTCTTTACTTTTCTACATGACTTTGAGTTATTGCCTAGTGTCTTTTCGTTTTAGCTGGAAGGGCTCCCTTTAGTATTTCTTGTAGGACAGGTCTACTGGTAATGAATCCCCTTAGATTTATTTTGGAATATCATAATTTCTCTTTTACTCCTGAAGATTAATTTTGCCATTTTTAGAAATTGGTTGACAGTTTTTCTCTCCTAGCACTTAAAATGTTATCCTCTGCTTTCTGGCATCTGTGGTTTTTGATGAAAACTCCGCTCATAATCTTGCTGCAGATCCCCTGTATGTGATGAGTTTCTTCTTTCAAGATTTCGATTCTCTCTTTGTCTTCTACAATTTCTCTATAATGTGTGGATCTTGTTGAAGTTTTTCTGCTTCAAATTTGTTGAACTTCTTGGTTGTGTAAATTCAGGTCTTTCATAAAATTTGGGAAGTTTTAGGCCATTATTTCTTCAGATTTTTTATTTGTTGTTGTTGCTTGCTTCTTTCTTTCCCTCTGGGATTCTCATGCATATGTTGGTATGTTTGGTGGTGTCCAATTGGTCCCTCAGTATCTTTTCATTTTTCTGAATTATTTTTTCATTGTGCTCTTCAGACGATAATTTCAACTGCCTTATTTTCGAGTTCACTGATTTTTTTTCTCTTGCCTGCCTAAATTTGCCATTGAACTCCTCTATTGAATTTCTTATTTCAGCTATTATACTTTAAAAAGAAAGCAAATAAAAAATCTGGAATTATTATAATTATACTCTCTTTATTGACATCCCTTATTTATTTATACAGCATTCTCCTGATTTTCTTTAGTTCTTTTGTTTCCTTTAGTTCTTTGAGTATATAGAAGACAACTGATTAAAAACCTTTGACTAGTAATTTCAATGTCTGGAATTCCAGATAAAGAGAAATGGTGGCTGGGTTGCACACTCCTCTCTCTCACCCAGCTTCAGCAGCCTCTCTCTTCACCAGCCACTCCCCTGCTTGTTGTAAGTGTTCTGAGGTAGTTGATTCTGATGGACTTTTTACTAGTAGCTTAATGGTTTTGGTGGAGGGACTGGCCCCTGGAGCTTCCTACTCTGCCATTGCTGTGATGTCATTTTACCCTTGGTTATGTTTGGACATAACTGCTTATAGTGCCAACTGTATTTGACAAAATGATTTAAATTTGATGATAATTTTACCAGAGGCTAGAGTACAGTTAGCCTCTGGAATCTGGAGTATGAGTTCTGTTGTTGTAGTAGTAAGAGAGTAATTAAGTCAGTCAATAATATACATGTTTTTTATTTCACTTTAACTTAATAATATCTGTATAGTGATTTTCTTTACAGGAATGCAAGTGTGAGACATTTGGACAGATTATCCATTAGTGTTGGAGATGGTGCCTCTCTATTCTGTTTGTATCCTATCTCATCAAGGCTGGCTTTGCTTTGTGCTGACCTCTGATGCTCAGTGTTCACAGCTCTCTGAGGTATGCTGTGATGGTACAGTGTCAGTGTTCAGTCTGCATCAATCTAAGAATCCTCTATCTGTGGAGCCCATTTTAACTCTGATGGTAGAGTTAAAACCAGAGGAAGTCACTACAGAGGGCCTAGACCAAGATTCTTAGAATGACTACAAGATTCTTAGACAGACTTTCTCAGTGACTTTGAAATTTCAGTCTTTTGAGGGGTTCATTTGCTGGTAAGAAGGGACAAATAATTTATTTAATGCTTACTGTGCCAGGCATGGTTCTAAACATCTATGTGGTTTTCAGAAACAAGCCATGATAAAGGTGTTGTTTGTCCTTACAGATTAGGAAACTGGAGCACAAAGGGGTAAAATATCTTGTCCTAATACCACACTTTGATTGTGACTCTATATTGCTGCTATTTTGGAATTGTAGCATTTGAGATATGCAATAATACCATAAATCTGGCATCTTGCTGATGAAAGCAAGGCAGAGAGTGATTTGTGGAAGATGACCCTGTGCTTTAGCAGGTTATATTAGAACCAGGCCAGTAGTGCAGGCCTCCTGATCTGAAGGCCTTTGCTCAGGGTACTGCAGAGCCTACAGCTGGAGTGTTTGAGTGCCTACTCATGTTCTTCAGGGCTCTCATTTTGCCAACATGAAAAGCTGTAACGAAAACACCTCTGAAGAAAAATTCAAGGCTTGGCTCTTTTAGTTCCATCTGTTTGTGAAGTCTTTCCCAAATCCTCTAGCTCTCAGTGTTATTCCTGTCATGACATCCTGTATACATGCTGTGTTGTAGTTTGGTGCTTATTCTCTGCTCTATAACTTCACATTTATTTTAAATAATTTTCTACCTTTGTGTCATTATGAAAAACTAATTTTTATTCACCGTATACTTCCCAATTAGATTATGACTTTGCAATTTTTTTCGTAGCATTTAAAAAAAAACTTTCACAGCACTGTATGTCACAACTTTATTGATTTCAACTCACAGTGAGAAATAGACTTATTTCTTTACAGTTAGACATAATTGTACTACATACTTAAATATAGGAACAAAAGTTTCATGAACCATTGTGTACTCTTAGTAGAGAGATGTACTGTGATTTATTCTGTTTTACTGAAAAAGAAAATGGTAGTTGGGTGCTACAGTTTGAAAATCACATTCTACAACTTCTCACACAGGGCTAGATATTCAGATACTTAATGAAATTCACCTTTTCTTGAAAGACTACTGCTTTGAGACTTTTTATGATGTCTGAAACTTAGAATATGGTAATGGTTTGTTATTTCATAAAAATTTCTGTTGTCTTTGATACAGTTTCAGGGACACAGTGTACAGTGTCTTCCAGATCAGGTGTGGGCTTTCAGCCTTGAGTTTCTTTCTTGTGTAAGATATAGAAACTTGTTTCTCATATCTTCTGTGCTCTGGATTCATTCACTTCCTCTTTGTTGTGTTCACATTCTCATATTGGCTCTTTCTGTGCCTCCAGAACTTTTTTTGGTGTACGAAGGTCACTTGCTTCTCTTATCTTTGGGAAACCTTTCCTGCCTGTTTTGGTAGTTTTCTCTTTTAGGTACTGACCTGATATGATTCTTTCAGTATTAATCTTGGAATGATATCTGTTGGATCCTAAAACAGGATATGAAACACAAAAGTGGGAAAAATATATTGTATTTTTTCTTATTTGTCTTAAATAAAAAGAAGATTGTCAGGGAACTGATAGTTTGCCATAATTCATATAAAAAAGAATATTCTTGATAAATATGTTTTCTAGATAGATGTTCATCCTTTTACATTTTAATCACTTTTAATTTCTTGATAAGATATATTAAGTTCTCTAGTTTCTTAAACAGTGTATACTGAACTGTGAATTAGCTTTCTACAATGATATGTATTCATAGATATCATTTTTTTCTGCCATATTCTAGCTTTAGATTATGGACATTTCTTACCTTACTTCTTGAAAACATTCCTGGTTATCAGTTTGCATCTTCCTTATAATGGTAGAATGAAAGGCAGTCAGATAAGCGTTTTCCATGGTTGACTATGTAAAAATTATGTAATGGGAAGCAGCCATCTCCCAGCTTATTTTTTTTTTCTCTTTGCAGGTGGTATCTTAAAAATAATAGATCAAAGGTGTCCTTCTAGTTTCAACTTATTCATTTACTTGCATGATAAATTTTTGGGGCATTAAAAAGAAGCATTTTTTAGCCTTCTAAGAATTTATTCTGTTTTACTGAAAAAGAAAATGGTAGTTGGGTGCTACCGTTTGAAAATCACATTCTACAACTTCTCACACAGGGCTAGATATTCAGATACTTAATGAAATTCACCTTTTCTACTAGGTAGGTTTAAGGAGGTACTTATTCAACAGCCTGCAAATTTTTATTATCACATGACTAGTTCTGAGGATTTGGTACTGTGTCCTAATTTTTATTCAGAATTTTGTTAAGTGTTTGACCTTTAATAGACTATCCAATATTTTAGCCCTAACATTTAATGAGATTGGAAGAGCTGGTAGATTCACATGTTGCTAGAAATGTGGGCATGAGAGGTACGATAGATACTAATATCTTACATACGAGGTAACCGAGGTCCTGTGTTCAGTTACACAGAGAAGTGGTATGGCCAAGTCCAGACTCCAGTCTGTAACTTTGCTAATTCAGGGCTATCTTTAGTATACCATGGTCTCTCTACAGCTGTAAAACAACATTTCCTAGTGGCCAAAGATGCAACTTCTATTTATAAAAATAATAAGTCCTAGGGTTGTACTGTACAGCATGCTACCTGTAGTGAATCATACTATATTGTATGGTTGAAAGTTGCTAAGAGAGTAGGTTTTAAAAGTAATCACCTCAAAGAAAAAGTATTTGTAACTGTGAGTGGTAATGTTAATTGGATTTATTGTGATTATTTTTCAATATACATTAATCAAATCATGTTCTATACCTGAATCTAATTATAATATTATATGTGAATTATATCTCAATAAAATTAAAAATCCACATTACCTACTTTTAATAAAACGTTAGTTTTAGTTGCTAACATTATACTGACAGGTATATTGACTAAAAAATATTACTTAGTATTAACCTTGTTTTTTAAGCACAAACATTTTATTTTTCCCCTTAATTTTATTTATTTCATTTTATTATTTTTTAAAATATGTTTTTATTGATTTCAGAGAGGAAGGGAGAGGGAGAGATAGAAACATCAATGATAAGAGAGAATCATTGATTATTTGCCTCCTGCACACCCCCTACTGGGGATTCAGCCCACAACCCAGGTATGTGCCCTAACCAGGTATCCAAATGAGACCTCCTGGTTCATAGGTTGACCAGCTACACCAGCTGGGCTATTTGTTTATTTTATTAAGACTTTTTTTAGAGCAGTTTTAGGTTTATAGCAAAATTGAGGGGGAAGATACAGAGATAATTTCATACATTCCCTGCCTGCACACATGCACAGTTTCCCCCATTATCAACATCCCTCACAAGAGTGGTGGTGCCTTTCTTACAGTTGATGAACTTACATTGACACATCATAATCACCAAAAATCCATAGTTTACATTATGTTCACTCTTGGTTTTGTGCATTCTATGGGTTTGGACAAATGTGTAAAAACACGCATCCATCATTATATCATACAGAGAATTTTCATTGACCTAAAAGTCCTCTGTACTCTGCGTATTTATTCCTCCCACTACCTGACCCCTGGCAACCAGTGATTTTTTTTTTTACTGTCTCTGTAGTTACCAGTAAGTTTTTACTTTAAATTATTGTAATTTTTACATTTAAAAGTTTTATTTGGTTCTTTAAAAAAATTTTGCTTTGACTTTAGAGCAGGGGTGGGGAACGTCCAGCCTCATACGCTCCTGAAATCATTTGGTCTGGTCCTGCCAAGACATTGGGGGTGCGTTAATTAAATGTTTGATTAAATATAGCCGGCTAATTTTTTTTATTTTTTATTATTGATTTCAGAGAGGAAGGGAGAGGGAGAGAGAGAGAGAGAAACATCAATGATGAGAGAGAATCATTGATCGGCTGCCTCCTGCACGCCCCACACTGGGGACTGAGCCTGCAACCTGGGCATGTGCTTTTGGCTGGAATCGAACCTGGAACTCTTCAGTCTGCAGGCCAACGCTCTATTCACTGAGCCAAACCAGCTAGGGCAGCAGGCTAATTTTTAAGTTAATAATTTTGTATGTCCTGTGAATGATGCTATAAATATCTAGTTGGCCCTTGGCAGAAAAAAGGTTCCCCATCCCCGCTTTAGGGTCTCATTCTTGTAATTGAGCCTGTGTTATTTATTGGCACATACTAAATTTGTTTTTTATTGTGTCTGAATTAGTTCTGATATTTAATGTCTTTGAGTTTAGTTTGGCTGTCTTTTTGCTGGCTTTTCTTTATGGTACTTTGTTTTCCTGTTTTTATGTATATACTAGTAGCCTGGTGCACAAAATTCGTGCACATTAAAAGGGAATTAATTGCCCTAACCAGTTTGGCTCAGTGGATAGAGCATCGGCCTGCGGACTCAAGGGTCCCGGGTTTGATTCCGGTCAAGGGCATGTACCTTGGTTGCAGGCACATCCCCAGTGGGGAGTGTGCAGAAGGCAGCTGATCAATGTTTCTCTCTCATCGATGTTTCTAATTCTCTATCCCTCTCCCTTTTTCTCTGTAAAAAATCAAGAAAATATATTTTTAAAAAGGGAATTAATTAGCAGAGATATTTGAATATTGCTATTTGCCCTTTCTCTATAATAGAAGTGTGAGAAATGAAAGGAAATTAGTAAAATGTATATGAAAATAATATAAATTTATTAATAAGTAAACAGTAACAAAAGGATATAACAGCAACAGAGGCATGATATAAAAACGACAAAAACATGATGACAACAATAAAAACATGATATGAAAACAACAAAAACATGATATAAAAACAACAGTGATGCAAACAATGACTGATAAAGTGATTAAACTTATTCTAATATCTCCCTGTACACCACATTAAAAGTGAAAACACTTTCAGAGTGCTTGACTGATTTCCCTTGGGATGAAGTACTTAGAACTTTAACTGTAACATCACATGCTCTTCAAACTCGAGAGAAAGCAACATATAACTGACCATGTGCAAAAACAGGTTCAGGCAGGAATATGCCTACTTTGTTTAGAGTTTGTCCTTGTGATTTATTAATAGTCATCACAAATGCTGGCATCACGGGAAACCGTCGTCAAATCAATTTAAATGGGAGGCCAGTGTCAGATGGGGACAAATTCTTGGAATCAGAACAGCCTCTCCCTCTGCAGATCCTGTTAATACTTCAGCTTCGATAATGTTAGGTCGTAATCTTTTGATAATAAATCTGGTACCATTACAAAGACCCCATTTACTATTGAGATTTCTCAATAGCATGATGATTGCACCCACTTTCAATTTTAATTTATGACACAGCATTCCCAAAGGAATAATACTATTAAGAAATTCGATGGGAAAATTTTCCTTTTCAGCATCATCTGTGGAATCAATGGAATCATCACTCAAGTATGTGTGAAAATCTCCATCAAGTATATCCAAATTTTCTTCATTTAATTTTTGAACATGCTCATTTTTTGGACAAAGAATTGCACGTTTAGATATATTTTTAATATTATCTATAGCAGTGGTTCTCAACCTTGGCTGCACATTAGAATCACCTGGGAATCTTTTTAAAATCCTGATTCCTGGGCCTCGTTCTCCGGAAATTGTTTCTTTGTTATAGGGTGGGGCCACAACATCAGTAACAAAGAAACAGAATTAAAACTTTATTGTGGGCAGCCGCTACAGTGTTTTGGACAGGTTCAAGCCTTGGACTGATGAGAGGGCACAGTTCTCTCACTGCCATATGCAAGTCCCAGCTTGGAAGGCAGGGCCCTCCCAGCACAATTATAGCCAACAGCTGTAGTTGTAAGCTTGAACCTATGGTCCGAACACATGGCCCCACATGCCTGAGTAATGTAGGCTTGATAGAGTTCAGGTGCATGTAGTTGAGTAGGATTGAAATGCAGGAGAATGTTGTAAACATCTTGGTCATGCCCTTACTTTGCCTCGTAGAATCTGCTATAAAATAAAGGCATGGCTGTGGGTGTGGTCGCTGTCTCTCAGAGAAGCAGCGTCCCACCGAGACCCGGCTTTCATTCTCTTGTTTGTCTTTTCTAAGCCTTTCAGCTGCCGCCACTCAGGTTCACCCTTGGCAGTGCTGGCGCGGCACACTTTAGAAAGATAGTGCCTCCACGCTCCCAGGGCGGGTTCCTGCCTCAAACCCCGCCCTTACAGGAAACAGCTCTGGGAAACAGCTTGGGGGAGGGTGCAGCCGTTGCCAAGACAACCCCTGCAGTACTGACTTCCTTCCACTTGGTCGGGGTGGTTGTGGTCGTGATGAACACCACCCATGGTTTTTATATAAGTAGATGTGTGTATTTTTAAAACTAAGCATTTTTATTGATTTAAGAGAGGGGAAGGGAGAGGAATAGAGAGATAGAAATATCGATAAGAGAGAAACATAGATAGGCTACTTCCTGCACATCCCATACGGGGGGATGGATCCCGCAACCTGGGCATGTGCCCTGACCGAGAATCTAACTGTGGCCTCCTGGTTCATGGGCCTATGCTCAACCACTGAGCACACTGGCCTGGCTGTATGTGTGTGTTTTTTGACTATGAACATAACTCTCTCTGAATTTTATTTATGGGAACTCATTTTTAAAAATATCCTCACCCAAGGATATGTTTTTATTGATTTTAGAGAGAGAAGAAGGGGCGTGGGGGGAGAAACATCGATTGTTGCCTCCCATACCCACCCCAACTGGGGCTTGAACCCACAACCTTTTGGTGTTCAGGATGATGCTCAATCAACAAGCAACCTAGCCAGGGCCGTGGGAACTCTGTGGGGTGGATTAAATTTGTTTTCCAGAGTGAATTTATAATCTTCTAGTTGAGACACTGTCAACTCAGGATCTTTTTGAATTATATTTTGTGCTTACGGCTTTTTTCTTTTTTTATTATTGTGATGAAAAACATATACAATTTTCCATATTTTTTTTCAATTATAGATCACATTCAATACTATTCTGTATTAGTTTCAGGTGCACAACATAGTGGTTAGATAATCATATACCCTACAGAGTGGTCCCCCTGATATTTCAAGTACCCCCCCCCCACCCCCCGCTGGCACATACATAGCTATTACAATATTATTCCCCACCCTCCTCATTGACCTCTCCTTGGCCACTCCCATCCCCCAGCACATGCCCTCCCCCCCCTAGTGTTTGTGTCTATTGGTAATGCTTATATGCATGCATACAAGTCCTTTGGTTGATCTCTTACTTCCCCCACCCCCCCACCTTCCCTCTGAGGTTTGACAGTCAGTTCAATGCTTCTCTATCTCTGGATCTATTTTTGTTCATCAGTTTATGTTGTTCACTATATTCCACAAATGAGTGAGATCATGTGGTATTTATCTTCCTCCAACTGGCTTATTTCATTTAGCATAATGCTCTCCAGGTCCATCCATGCTGTTGCAAATGGTAAGAGTTCCTTCTTTTTTTACAGCAGCATAGTATTCTATTGTGTAGATGTACCACAGTTTTTTTAATCCATTTGTCTGCTGATGGGCAACTTAGGCTGTGTTCAAATCTTAGCTATTGTAAATTGTGCTGTTATGAACATAGGGGTGCATATATTCTTTCTGATTGGTGTTTCTGTTTTCCATTTTTAATTTTTTGAGTAAACTCCATACTGTTTTCCACAGTGGCTGCACCAGTCTGCATTCCCACCAGCAGTGCACGAGGTTTCCTTTTTCTCCACTTCCTCACCAGCATTTGTCCTTTGTTGATTTGTTGATGATAGTCATGTTGTTTTGCATCTCTCAGATGATTAGTGACTTTGAGCATGTTTTCGTATGTCTCTTGGCCTTCTGTATGTCCTTTTTCAAAAGATGTCTATTTAGGTCTTTTGCTCATTTTTTGATTGGATTGTTTATCTTCCTTTTGTTAAGTTGTATGAGTTCCCTGTAAATTTTGAAGATTAAACCTTTATCGGAGATAACATTGGCATATATGTTCTCCCATGCAATGGATTTTCTTGTTTTGTTTCTTTTGCTGTGCAGAAGCTTTTTATTTTAATGTAGTCCCATTTGTTTAATTTCCATTGCCCTAGAAGCTGTATCAGTAAAGATATTGCTATGATATGTGTCTGATATTTTGCTGCCTGTGGTTTCCTCTAAGACTTTTATGGTTTCCCATCTTACGTTTAAGTCTTTTATCCATTTTGAGTTTATTCTTGTGTATGGTGTAAGTTGGTGGTCAAGTTTCATTTTTTTGCATGTATCTGTCCAATTTTCCCAACACCATTTATGTAAGAGACAGTCTTGACTCCATTGTATGCTCTTGCCTCCTTTGTCATATATTAATTGAGCATACTGGCTTGGGTCAGTTTCTGGGTCCTCTGTTTCATTGGTCTATATCAGGGGTCCTCAAACTTTTTAAACAAGGGGCTAGTTCACTGTCCTTCAGACCGTTGGAGGGCCGGACTATAGTTTTAAAAAAAAACTGAACAAATTCCTATGCACACTGCACATATCTTATTTTGAAGTAAAAAAACAAAACGGGAACAAATACAATATTTGTATTTGCATGTGGCCTGCGGGTCATAGTTTGAGGACCCCTGGTCTATATGTTTGTTTTTGTGCTGGAACCAGACAGTTTTGAGGACAGTGGCTTTGTAATATAGCTTGATATCTGGTATTGATATCCCGTCTACTTTGTTCTTCTTTCTCAGGATTGCTGCAGCTATTCGGGGTCTTTTTTTATTCCATGTGAATTTTTGGAAAGTTTGTTCTAGGTCTTTGAAGTATGCCAGTGGTATTTTAATGGGGATTGCATTGAATCTGTAGATTGCTTTGAGTAGTATGGACATTTTAATGATGTTGATTCTACCAATCCATGAACATGGTATATTCTTCCATTTGTTTATGTCTTTCTTCCTTATCTCTTTTTTCAGTGTCCTGTAGTTTTCTGAATACAGGTCTTTTACCATCTTAGTTAAGTTTATTCCTAGGTATCTTAATTTTTTTGTTGCAATGGTAAATGGGATTGTTTTTTAAATTTCTCTTTCTGTAAGCTCATTATTGGTATATTAAAAATGTCATAGATTTTTGTGTGTTAATTTTGTATCCTGCTACATTGCCGAATTCATTTATTAAGTCTAATAGTTTTTTGATGAAGTCTTTAGGGTTTTCTATGTACAATGTTATGTCATCTGCCAATAATGACAGTTTTACTTCTTTTTCAATTTGGATGCCTTTTATTTCTTCTTCTTGTCTAATTGCGATGGCTAGCACTTCTAGTACTATGTTGAACAGGAGTGGTGAGAGTGGACAACCTTGTCTTGTTCCTGTTCTTAGGGGAAATGGTTTTAGTTTTTGCCCATTGAGTATGATGTTGGCTGTAGGTTTGTCATATAAGGCTTTGATTATGTTGAGGAATGATCCCTTTATTCCCACTTTGCTGAGGGTTTTTATCATGAAAGGATGTTGGCTGTTGTCATATGCTTTTTCTGCATCAATTGATATAACTGTGATTTTTATCTCTCAGTTTTTTTATGTGATGTATCATGTTGATTGATTTGTGGGTATTGTACCATCCTTGCATCCCTGGAATAAGTCCCACTTGGTCATAGTGTATGATCTTTCTAATGTAATGCTGGATCTGATTTGCTAGGATTTTGTTGAGGATTTTAGCATCTATGTTCATCAGAGATATTGGCCTGTAATTCTTTTCCTTTGTAGTGTCTTTATAAGAAGGATGTATATTCTGTAGCTTGGGAGTGAAATGTTCTGAAGATGTCAATTAAGTCCATCTGATCTAGTGAGCCATTTAGAATTGCTGCTGCTTTGCTGATTTTTTTGTCTAGGATTAGGGCAATGCTGGCTTCATGGAAAGAGTTTGGAAATGTTCCTTCCTCTTGAATTTTTTTGGAATGTCTGAGGAGGATAGGTTTTAGTTTTTCTTTGAATGTTTGATAAAACTCCCCTTGAAGCCATCTGGCCCAGGGCTTTTGTTTACTGGAAGTTTTTTAAAAAGTATATTTCATTGATTTTTTTACAGAGAGGAAGGGAGAGGGATAGAGAGAGAGATGAGAGAGAAACATCCATCAGCTGACTCCTGCACAACCCTCAATGGGGATGTGTCCGAAACCAAGGCACATGCCCTTGACCAGAATCGAACCCGGGACCCCCCAGTCCGCAGGCTGACGCTCTATCCCCTGAGCCAAATCAATCAGGGCTGCTGGAAGTTTTTTGATGAGTGCTTCAGATTCCTTCATAGTTATTGGTCTATTCAGATTTTTTGAGTCTTCCCGATTGAGTTTTGGAAAGTTGTATTTTTATAGGAATATGTCCATTTCTTCTAGGCTGACCAGTTTCTTGAAATAGAGTTGTTCATAGTATTTTTTTTTTACAATCCTTTGTATTTCTGTGGGGTAGGTTGTTATTTTGCCTCTTTCATTTTTGATTTTGTTTATTTGAGTCCTCTCTCTTTGCTTCTTGGTGAGCCTGGCTAGAGGTTCATCAATCTTGTTTATCCTTTCAACGAAGCAGCTCTTGGTTTTATTGATCTTTTGTATTTTTTTTGGGGGGGGGGGTCTATTTGTCATTTATTTCTGCTCTGATCTTTATTATTTCCTTCATTCTGCTCACTCTGGGCTTTTCTTGCTGCTCTTTTTTCAAATTATTTAAGTTGTAGAGTTAGATAATATATTACAAGTTTTTCTTGTTTTTTTTTTTTTTTTTTTTTTTTTTTAGGTAGGCCTGTAATGCTACGAACTTCCCTCTCAGGACTGCTTTTACTATGTCCCATAGATTTTGGATTGTTGTGTCTTCATTGTCATTTATTTCCAGCATGTTTTTAATTTCTTCTTTCATCTCTTTGGTAACCCAATTATTGTTTAATAGCATGCTAGTTAGCTTCCAAGTGTTTTATTTTTTTCAGTGTTTTTATTGTAATTGATTTCTAATTTTATGCCATTGTGATCTGAGAAGATGCTTGATAAGGATTTTAATCTTCTTGAATTTGGAGAGATTTTGCCTGTGTCCCAATATGTGGTCTATCTTTGAAAATGTCTCATGTGCACTTAAGAAGAATGTATTTTCTGTAGCTTAGGGGTGAAATGTTCTGAAGATGTCAATTAAGTCTATCTGATCTAGTGAGTCATTTAGGATTGCTGTTTCTTTGCCGATATTTTGTCTAGAGGATTTACCCAGTGATGTCAGTGGGGTAGTAAAGTTCCCTACTATGATTGTATTGCTGTCAATCTCTCTTTTGATATCTTCCAGAAATTTTTGTATGTATTTGGGTGCTCCTGCATTGGGAGCATATATGTTTACCAGAGTTATATCCTCTTGTTGTATTGATCCCTTTAGTATTATGAAGTGGCCCTTTTTATCTCTTGTTATGGCCTTCACTTTGAGGTCTATTTTGTCAGATATAAGTATTGCTACCCCAGCTTTTTTATCATTTCCATTTGCCTGAAAGATATTTTTCCATCCCTTCACTTTCAGTCTGTGTGAGTCCCTTGTTCTGAGGTGGGTCTCTTGTAGACAGCGTATGTATGGGTCATGTTTTCTTATCCATTCAGCCACTCGATGTCTTTTGATTGGAGGATTTAACCCATTTACATTTAAGGTTATTATTGACTAGAGGCCCCATGCACTTGGGGGGTGGGGTCCCTCAGCCTGGCCTGTGCCCTCTTGCAGTCTGGGACCTCGCTCTTTACCGCCCACCTGCTAGCTGCTCCTTAGCGCTGCTGTGAGCCCGGCTTCTGGCTGAGCAGCGCTCCCCCTGTGGGAGCTCACTGACCACCAGGGGGAAGCTCCTGTGTTGAGCGTCTGCTCCCTGGTGGTCAGTGTGCATCATAGTGACCTGTCATTCTGCCCTTCTGTTGATTTGCATATTAGGCTTTTATTATATAGGATAGGTACTTGTTTGTAGCCATCTTTATTCTTTGTGCCTATGTTCCTTCTTGCATTTCTGTTTCTTCTTTTTACAACAGTCCCTTTAGCATTTCTTGCATTGCTGGTTTGGTAATGATAAGCTTCCTTCGCTTTTTTTTGTCTGTGAAACTCCTGATTTCCCTTTCAATTTTGAATGATAGCCTTGCTGGATAGAATATTATTGGATTCAGTCCCTTGCTTTCCAATGCTTTGTATACTTCATTCCATTCCATTCTGGCCTGATGTGTTTCTGTTGAAAACCATTTGATAGCTTAATGGGACTTCGTTTGTAGGTAACTTTCTGTCTCTTTCTTGCAGCCCTTAGGATTCTTTCTTTGTCATTAACGTTTGCTATTGTAATTACAACATGTTCTGGTGTGGGCCTTTTGGATTCATCTTGTTTGGGACTCTGTGTGCTTGTGTGACTTTTTTCTTCCCCAAATCAGGGAGGTTTTTCTGTCATTTCTTCAAATAGGTTTTCTAATCCTTCTCTTCTTGTTGTTCTGGCACCCCTGTTATACGTATGTTACTTTGTTTCATGTCCCAAAGCTCCCTTAGGCTCTCCTCCTGCTTTCTAATTTTTTTCTCCAATTGTTGTTCAGATTAGGCATTTCTCTACCCTACCTTTTAACTCACTAATTTGGTCCTCTGCTTCTTCTAGTATACTGTTGAAAACTTCCATTGTGTTTTTTATTGCAGCTATATCATTCTTGGTTTCTTCTTAATTTTTACATAAGTTGTTGATTTTCTCATCCATCCGGTTTATGAATTGTATGACCATGACTCTGAATTCTTTTTCTGATACATTGCATGCCTCTGTTTCATTTAGTTCTTTTCCTGGCGATTCCTCCTTTTCTTTCCTTTGTGGGTTGTTTCTTTGTCTCCCCATTCTTGCTGTCACCGGTCTGAGGCTCGCTGGCAGGATGCAAAAGGTTAGGGTCAACACTGCAGGTTTGCTAGGTGGGGAAATGCAGTCAGAAGCTCGCCTGCAGGATGTGCAGGGCCGGGACAACGCCACGGGCTTGGCAGGTAGGGGGTGCAGTTTGAGACTCACCAGTGGGATGCGCTGTACCCAGGAACGATGCGATGGGCCGGTGTGAGGGGAGGTGCACTCTGGGACCCACAGGAGCCCCCGTCTGGGGATGCTGGAGTCCTGGTGTCCGTGGCTCTGCAGCTGAGGTAGCAGATCTTTGGCCGGAGTGCCTGTAGTGTCCGGGGTGGTGTCTGAGGCCAGTCTGGGTGGTGGTGAGGTTGGGCTCCTAGTCACAGCAGCTCTCCCCTTCAAGGTGGTGTGGTTTCTGTCCTTAAGTTTTTTTTTTCTTTAAAGAACTACAGCTTGTGGGAATTTGAGTCACAAACTTTCATGAGGACCAACTTTTGGTTTTGAAAGTTTGGAAGATATTTATTGCCCCGCCTCCTCCAGTGCCAAGGACAAGTTTCCTTTCTGTCTCCTTTAAGAATTATTTCTTGTTCTCTCTTACATTGAAGACATAGCCCTTTGGGGATTACAGTGTCATGCTGTGTCTTCTGTTATTACAGTGTCATGCTGTGTCTTCTGCTATCATCCCTATCTTGGATGGGCCCTAAGTTTTAGCACTAGTTTTCCTGTTTTCATTTATTCAGTTGTCAGAAGAGAGGCTAAAGGTCACTGGGGTTGGCAAATACCCTCAACATGAAATCTGTCTTTGACATTTGCTTATATCCTAGTGGTCCCCCATCACTATGTGTTTTGGTTTCTGTCGATTTTTTATTTTCTTACCAGCTTAGTAAATTATTATTTTTTAATTTAGAAATTTATTCATCTTTTGGCTGTTTTAATCAGGCAGGTCAGGAATATCCAATTGCTTCTTCATGATGAATATGCAGTAATAGATACTGAGTCTAAAATAACCTTTTATGTAAGTTAGAGTAATGGAGACAGTACAGTCAGAAATGTCTTCTTCCTTCTATGCGTGTCATGTACTCTGAAAAGACAAGTGAATCCCAATGCCTATGAAAGCCTTAGAGCAGAAATTCTTAACTGAACATACCTTTATTCTTTTTTCCAAATAAAGAATTGCTTGGAAAAAAACATTGTGAATTTTAGTAGGATCATATTTCTCAAGTATAGGGATGGAAATATTGACTTGCTGTAGAATCAGTTTAAATCTTGGGGCTCTTGATTGTCCATTATTTGACATGACAGAGTTTATTGGCCTTCAACAAAATCTTCAAGGGATGTCTGTGTTTGAGAACTTCAAAGATGCTGAAAATTGCACAGCAAGTTTTTGTCTTTATGGTTGGTTTTCACCAGTTACATCTAACTCAAGTTTTGAAAACACTTTTAAATTAAAAAAACATTACAAACTGGATTGCTTAGTGTACTCTTTCCTTTGTAGTTAGCATCTGGCTAGAAATAGGAAGTACTCTGATAATTTCTGCAGAGAAAATCCTGAATCCATGCATAAGAATATGGTCCTGCATTCACAGAATCTATGATAAGCATCATTACCATAGTAAAGTATAGTCTATTACAATGTGCCTTAATTTAGAACTGTCATAAAGTAAATTCCATTCTCTATTTATTTTATTTTTAATTTATTGATTTTTTTTAATAGAGAGGAAGGGAGAAGGATAGAGAGTTAGAAACATCGATGAGAGAGAAACATCGATCAGCTGCCTCCTGCATACCCCCTACTGGGGATGTGCCCGCAACCAAGGTATATGCCCTTGACCAGAATCGAACCTAGGACCCTTCAATCCGCAGGCCAATGCTCTATCCACTGAGCCAAACCAGTCAGGGCTCCATTCTCTCTTTGTACTGTCCATTTCATACTGCTACCCTTACTCCATCTGTAACCATAATCCTTCACTATTGAATTGGGGAGTTTTGTTTTAATTTTATAATGTTCTTAGAAGAAAAGTGATTGGAAATGATGGAATGTTGATTTAGAGGAGACTTTCAAAATTACTTAATCTTTTAATTTTTAAACACATTTAGCTGTGGAAACCTTATTTTGACTATGGTTCTGTTCTTTGTTAGGCTTTTGAGGAGTACATTATTGGAACCTCCAGGGGCTGCTTTGTGGACTTGGCCAGACTGAGGAGAAGATCTATTTTTTATTTTTAATGATAGCTGAGCTGTCTCTTTTGTTTCCTTCTCTTATTTCTTAGCCTTAAAAAAAAAAAAAGAATGTAATAAACATTTTATTGAGAACCCACCATGTGCTGGACATAGGATGAATGAGACACAGCCCGGTTCCCATGGAACTCAAGGTCCTGGCCATGCAGGTCAGGATAGAGGGCTCAGGTGTCAACCAGTTTCCTTTCCTTTTCTAGGCTCCAGTGCAGGAAGGAGGAGGGTGGGGACAACTTAGTTCCTATCTGCAGTCTTCCTTAACTCCTTTTGCTGTTCCTAACCCCCAGTTCCCTCTTCTCCTTAGCTGCTCATGAAAGACACTATAGCCAAAAATCTGGTGGTTGAATAAAAAGTAGACTAGAATCTGATATAAAGGGCAGGGCCCCTGAGGACGAATGATGCCATACATAATACTTGTTCAAGCATTTAAGAGTTTGTCCTCTGTAGTCCAGGAGCATAATAACTGAACTTGGTAGGTAGTGTCATATAGTTATTTTTTGGTTGCATGGAGCAGATGATAATTATTAATATTACTAACTCATGAGAATAACTTTTTACCCCCTTGGGATTAAGAGAAAGGGGATAAGAGAACCAACATTTATGGGGCATTTGCTTATGTACTAGGCACTGCCAGATGCCTTTTCAAAAGTTTAATTTTGTTTATTTGTAACTGTTAGCGATGATTGATGGACCTCGATTTTTGAGTTTGGCAAAGAAAGAATTCAGAGCCAACAACTCCAGCACAAGAGGAAATTTATTTAGCATGCAAAATGAAAGTACACTAAAGAGAAATCTTCTCTTTAGTGTACTTTTGGGCTGCTCAGAGAGCTGCCTTGGCCTTTTAGAGAGAAAGTCACAGAGGAAGAAGTGAGCTAACTGGGCTGCTTGGACTCAGGAAACAAGTAACAGAGGCGAAAGAAGGGCCTTTAGAACTTAGGAGAAAAGAAAGCCAAGATACATACCTGCACTTGAAAAAGGAAGGTGTAGAGAGGTGCTGGGTTCTTTGCCTTATGGGTTTTTATCTGTTTTCTAAAGGTAGGATTTTAGGGGAAATCTCAGGGGAGGATTTCAGTAGAATATTCATCACCGTTCTAGGTGTGTCCTTTAATATAATGATTCATCAGAATGAGCTAGAAAAAACATGCCAAAGTCGCGGCCCACAACGAATATTTTTGTGGCCCAGCCAATATAACAGTATGTAAGAAACGTTTTAATAAAAATTTCATAACTTAATTTTTACAATATCCTGTTATACATAATTATTAATAACGAGCTACAACGTTCGCTAATGACTGATTATTATAATCGTGTTGCATTCATTTCCCTTACCGTTCTCTCCACTAATGCTAGCAGCGAATATTTTAGCAGCCAATTGCCACGTCATTGGTCTTGGACTGTCTTGTTTGGTGTGCACAGCAGGAAATATTTCGCTTTCGGAGAACGAGAAAAATAGGTTTATTTGTGTTATGCTTATTAATTTGTGCAGTTATTCAGTGTCTGGTAAGTTAATGTTCAAGAAAAAACTAATTTTTATTAAAATGTTCTATTATTTTATGTTAACGATTACTCATTTATTTCAGCCCTTTGTATTCAGCATGTCTCTATTGAAATAAACCTATGTTTCTATGAAAATTGAAGCTTTTGTTTTTTTGCGGCCCACCTAAACTTAAACCTTGTTTGTTTGGCCTCTGTTAGCCTTTGAGTTTGACATGCTTGAGCTAGAAGGTCAGGGTCATAGTCTCTATTGATTGGTCAGCCCTGGGATAGAGGGACATTGATCATTGCATCTGGTCCTGATGTCAGCCAGGACCTCGCTTCCTCTGGTTTTGCTGCTTTTCTGGGCCTGGAGCCGAAACACAACTGAGGCCTAGATGTTATCTCTAGTTTGACCAAAGCTTTGTTTCGTCTCTGTGGTCAACAGACCCATGACTTTGTTCCTGAGATTATTTGATGCTGATCAGAACCTCATTGTCCTAAGGACTTAATGCTTAAGGGAATGGTTGTGCAAGGGAGAAGGAGGCAGGTGAGTCAGGGTGCTGGATAAGGCCAGTTTGAATGAGCTGTCTGTCTCAGTTTCCCCATCCCACTTGCCAAGGAATTTTCCTAGGTTCTTACCATCCTGCCTCATAGCTACCCTATAAAGTGGTTGGTAACATTTTATTTTATAGTTACGAATTGGAGGCACAGAGAGGTTAATAACTTGGCTCATAGTCAAAACTTGAGGATAAGGGGATGGGGAAAAGCTTTCTAAGCAGTGCATGAAAGTATGTGGTATATATGGGTTCAAATGGGACATCTGGGGTGGTTAGACTGCATGGTGTGTGGCATGTAATTGGAATTAACACTGGAAAGATAAAGTTCACATCTTGTTCTGTCTTTAGTTCATTTTAAGGCTATAGATGCTTTCCCAAGGTGTGTGTAACTGACAGCATTCCACACAGATAGATGTATGAGGTACTTTGGATAATAGTACCTTTTGTGTGTGTGTGTGTGTGTGTGTGTGTGTGTGTGTGTGTGTGTGTGAGAGAGAGAGAGAGAGAGAGAGAGAGAGAGAGAGAGACTGAGAGAGAGACTGACTTTATACTCATTTGAGGAAAAAAATTTCAGTTTGAATTCTTACAGTAGGTGGTAAACATCTGGGCTTAATGATAGTTTTGAAGTTTTGTGACAAGACTTGAGCTGGCAGGGATGGAGAGAGTAGGGCTTGCAACATTCCCATGAGGACTGCTTTGATCAGTGGGCCTTGAAGTTGCTATAATAATTGAATTTGATATTGTTATAAAAACAGTTATTGGTATTCTAATTTAGAAATGAATGGTGTTGGTAAACTAATGATTGTGGCAGGAATTTATATAAAAATAAAACACACACACACAGTGCTGGATGGCTGCAAGTTATCAGAGGAAATACCTTGTTTTGGTAGAACTTGACCACCAACCCAGGAGTTTCCTTTAATGTATGTACTTATTTCTAGGCTTGCCCCATCCAGAAGTTGAGGATGTGTTGTCTAACAAAGGTCTGGGCTTCCCAGGTTCAGAAATGTACCTCTGTCAGGAGACAGCAGGGGTGGGCTTCTTCACACTAAAGGTGGTGTTAACCACAGGCCAGTGTCCTTGAGGCAGAATGTGTGTGCTGTTATATATATGATGGAGTTTTGTGCTAATCATTTTTTTTAACATTGTTTTTGAGAAGTATCCATGTTTTTGTATGTAAATCCAGTTTATTTATTCTGACTCTACTATATAATATGCTATCATATTTTTATAAATCTGTTCTTTTAAAAAAATATATTTTTATTGATTTTTTTTAAGAGAGAGAGGAAGGGAGAGAGGGAAACATTGATTGGCTGCCCCCTGTACTCCCCTATTGGGGATTGAGCCCACAACCTGGGCATGCTCCCTGACTGGGAATTGAACCGGCGACCCCTTGGTTACGTCAGTGCTCAACCACTGAGCCACACTGGCTGGGTTATGCTATAATATTTTATAGACTCTGTAGATTGCTGTCAGCTATACAATCATCAGTAATACTTCAGTAAACATTCTTTCCCCCTTTAGTTCTATATGAGAATTTCTTAGTTATATATCTCTGAAGAATTGTTAGGCCACTGAATATTATATGCATTTTAATTTCACAAAATTTCAGCTCTCTGAGATGCTGCTATCAGATTACAAACTCCCTTTAGAGTGCATGATACAGCAAGGGTTTTAATTCATTACTTGGATAAAAGGAACAAATTAGGAATATAATTCCTTGATCTAGGCTTTGGTTATATGAGAAAGTTTCTTCAAACTAGTTTTTAGTAATATTATTAAAAGCCTTTATTCTTCATTATCCTTTTTTTATTTTCTTTCAGTAATGTTAGGTAGTTATAAGGAGCATAGTTATTTAAAGGATGTCTTCATAATGTCTACATTAATTGTGATAAAGTTATGAAAATACTCTAAATACTACGATTTTTGTGTTTCATTTTGTAGGGCGCCAATGCCTCGGCATTAGAGAAAGAGATTGGTCCAGAACAGTTTCCAGTCAATGAGCACTATTTTGGATTAGTCAATGTAAGTATTCGTTGATGCTTAGCCTTCAGAATTATGGTTGGAAGTAGTTTTAAAAAATGATGAATACATTTCATAATTTATTAAAGAAAACATGTTCATTTATATCAGTAGACTTAATGCCAAGAAACTTGATTTGAAATTTTGAATTTATCTTTAATGGAAGGGAACAAAATTGTCTGATGACTTAAGTGCCTTAGAAATAGAATAGTTTCTACTTATAAGCCTGATGTTTCCTATTTTACGTCAAAATTTTCTCATAACCAAAATTTCATATGGCTTAGACCAAATGATCTCTTGATTCTTTCAGACTTATTTAAAGTCTACATATAAGTGGTCCAAATAGTTTAGTCAGTTTCTCCATGTGTTGAGATAGGGTCTTTGTCATTTTACCTCTGACATTGTTCTACTACTATAAATGTAAAAGTACAAAGTATAGGGGGAAAATACACCCTCAATCCTTGTGGAGGTAATTCTAGTAATTATACATTATTGAAACTTTGGAAGAACCTGCTTTAGAATTTTTAACTCTTCTGCAACATCAGAAAACACCACAAATCTGTGTTATATAATTGTTGTGGTAATGTACATACTATTATACTGTACTGTTAGGTGGATCCATGGTGAGTATTTAAAAATATACTGTATATGATGATACAGGTAATTAAGTTAAATTGAACAAAATTGGTGTGTCGCTAAATACTAATCTGTAATTATGACGTATGAGATAGATTTCTTGTGTGATTTGGGAAAAGCCGTTGGAGTGACATGTATGCCCTCCCCTGCTCTGGGAATCACGTTTGCAAATGTAAAGCTTATAACAAAGTATCGGCAATCTCCACTCACTAGCCCCTCTGCAGCGAAGACTACTTATTACTCCTCAGACTATTTTTTTCTGGAATTTATCCTTAAATTATAAATAAAGTGTTTATACTTCTATTTTTAAAATTCTGCTATTTTTTTAAAAAAAATCTATGACTTCCTGTTAGGATAGATAAGAAATTTAGTTCTTTACTTCTACCACCACCCCCTGCTGCCCCCTGCTTCACTTTCCGCCATTCTCCCAATATGGAATTAACCATTGCTTTATTTTTCCATTTCCTTAATTTCCATTTACTCTTCCAGCTAATCTTCATCAGAACTAAAAAAACAAAACAAAAAGAATTTCTCAATATCAGTTTTCACTGAACATGTCCATCAGGCAAACTCTTCCTTCCCTGGAGCCCTCTGTCCTTTTGTGCAGCCATTGCCTGCCATTCCTTTTCCACCACTTGGACATTCCCTTCACGTTTCGCCTTTTCTAGATTCTATTTTCTTTTCCAGTTTTCTCCCTGGCTTTGTGGAGCACATTCTACAGTAGCTTCTTTAGGAAATGTACATGGGAGATAAACTTTGAGATCTTGTGTATGTAAAATTTTTAAAAATATATATTTTTATTGATTTCAGAGAGGAAGGGAGAGAGAAAGAGAGAGAGAAACATTAATGATGAGAGAGAATCATTAATCGGCTGCTTCCTGCATGCCCCACACTGGGATCGAGCCTGCAACCTGGGCCTGTGCCCTGACTGGGAATCGAACCTTGACCTCCTGGTTCATAGGTCGACATTCAACCACTGAGCTGTGCTGGCTGGGCTAAAAACATTTTTGTTATTGTAACAGCTACATATAGATTTTAGGTTATAACCTTCCTTAGGAATTTTTAAGGCCTTATTCTATTATTTTCTGACTTCTGTTGAGAGGGCTAATGCCATTCTGGTTCTTGATCTCTTCTATATGTGGCTTTCTCCCATTTAAAAATTCGGTCATGTGGCTTTTAGGATGCTCTGTATCTACTGTTCACAATGTTCTGAGTTTTCATGTGTCTTGATCTCCTCCCTTTCATTATTTCATTGGGCATTTATGTACCTGTTCAGACTGATGTTTCATTTTTCTTAGTTCTGGAACATATCTGATACTATTATTTGAATAATTTCTTTATAATTTCTCTATTCTGTCTTTTTTTATAATACTGTTAGATGCATATTGAAACACTTAGACTGATTCTCTATATTTCTTTCCCCCCCCCCCCATTTTTGGTCATCTGCCTTTTTAATTCTGCATTTTAGACAATTTCTTTGACTTTTTTTCAACTCATTACACTTTTTATTTCTTAGAATGTTACTTTTGTGTGTTTTTTTATAATCTTGTTTCACGAAGGCAGTATTTTCTGTTATTTTTCTCAGGTTAGTATTTATAGTTTTTGTTGTTGCTGAAGTTTTCTGATACTTACTGGATTGTTTCTGAGACCTCTAAGTTCATTGCCCCACCCCATTTTAAACTTTGCTTTTTCTATTAGAAGCTTTCCTCAAATTTAATTCATATATAAAAGTAAAATTCTAAAAAAGCTGATTGGGGTATTATGGGTAGAACTTGTCTATTATGAGTTTCACTTAAAGCAGGCTTTTAAGAAAATAGCTTCCTGTCCATTTCCCTCTCCCCCCCAATTTTATTAGCTATAGGGTTTTCTTTGGGGCTATTTGTTTCCCCTTCCATTCTCCATCTAGGAGTGGCTTAAGTTGGGCCTTCAGTCCTCTGTTTCCTGTTCATTGTCTCACTGGTGCCCTTCAAGATAATGGACCAATGGTCTCTTGGTCAACTTCTGTGGAGCCTAAATCTGTAGTTGAAAGAAAGGTTAAGTGCCTGGGGGTTGAAATGGTCCTTTTAAAAACAAACAAACAAACCAAAGATCTTTATTTATTTATTGTTGATTTTTAGAGAGAGTAAGGTGGGGGGGAGAGAAATAAATTTATTATTCCACTTATTTATGCATTCATTGGTTGATTCTTGTATGTGCCCTGATTGGGGATTGAACCTTCAACCTTGGTGTATTGGGATGATGCTCTAACCAACTGAGCTTGAAATGCCTCTTTTAAGGACTTATACCAGACTTATGATTTTAGATGCAGCTTCCCCTCCCCGCAAAATTCCCAGGTTTACAGGTGTGAATCAGTTTGGGTTTTTTTGTTTGTCTGTCCCTTACAGGCACTTGGTCTTCTACTTTTTCTCCATCTGCCTTCTATCTTCTGTAAGTCCATTGATATCTCAAGTCTGTGGTTGTCTTCTTGGGCCTTTTGAGGTTTTCCCTAATCTATTCTTTTACTGTCATTTTATTAGACATGTGGAGTAGAATTAAGTGAGTATATTTAAATACTTTGTTTAATGAGAAGTCTAGCCTCTACTTTTAGTATCTAATATGTTCATGCTTACATGTGGAGTTGCCTAGTGATCAAAAGCCTCATTTTAATTCTGGGGATGACAGTTTCTTCAGTGACTGTCACCTTTGTTTGGTTTCCAATGTTAATATGTATATTGAATTGTAGTAAAGTTGTGCCCATTGATAGCCTCCCGAAAGACCCATTTTTTAAAGAACAATAGTATTGTATATTGAAAGTTGTTTTGCTTTAGCCTTTGCCAGTACAAATACAGGCTGGCCCAGCTGGTGTGGCTCAGTGATTGAGCGTTGTTGGTTTGATACCTGGTCAAGGGGCAGCCAATTGATGTTGACATTTCTCTCTCATTGATTTTTCTCTCTCCCTTTCTTTCTAAAATCAATTTTTAAAAAACCCCACATTTAAATATAGGCTGGGGCAAAAGTAAGTTTACAGTTGTTTGTATGGAAAAAAATACAATAATCTATATATATAAAAGGCTAATATGCAAATAGACCGGAACAACTGGAACAACCAAACAACTGGTCGCTATGATGTGCACTGATCATCAGGGGGCACATGCGGAACATGGCAGGCATCGGCAGCAGGTGGCAGAGCGTGGAACATGGTGGGCATTGGGTGCGGTGGGATGGTGGAACAAGTGAACACCAGACCAAAGCGGGGCGCTGGTCGCTGTCATCGGGGCGAGCCTCTGGTGGTTACTGAAAGTTCTTTGCTCCCATGTGCCACAGTCCCGCTCAGTGCTCGCACCTGTTGCTGGTGCTAGCACCACTCGCACCCACTTCTGGCGCTGTAGCTGCCACTCGCATCCGTTGCCGGTGCCCAGCACTAGCCCCGATCGCTTGGCGCCATCAGTGGGTGCAAGTGGCGGCCTCTGGCCCCAATCACCCCTCAAGGCTTCTCCACCTTCCCCTGATCCTGGGGGCTGATTGGGCCAGCAGCTGCCTCTCGCACCTGCTGCCGGCGATGACCCTGCTCGCACTCGCAGATGGTGCCAGAGCCGCCACTCGCACCCACTGCCCGGCGCCAGTCCTGATCACTCGGCACCATCAGTGGTTGTGAGCAGAGGTTGCTGGCCCTGATTGCACCTGAGGGCTTCTCCAAACACGCCCCCCCCCCCCCGACCCCCCGGCTCCTGAGGGACGATTGAGGCAGCAGCAGCTGCTGGCACTGCTGATGGTGCCAGCCCCCATCACTTCACGCCGTTAGCAGGTGCGAGCAGGGTGGGCACCATCAACACGTGGGAGCGGTGACAGCGGGGAGCGGGGCTGCTGGCAGACGGGAGACCAGGAGCCGCGGCAGGAGGGGCCATGTGGGGGCACAGAGGATGGGCCAAGACCCACCCCTGTGCCCACCACAGCCTCATGGCCCACAGTTCCTTTCAAGTTGCATGAATTCATGCACTGGGCCCCTAGTCGTAGCTAATAAAGAAGGAATATGCTAATTGACCCTCACACCATCGCAAAGATGGTGGTGCCCACAGCTAATAAGGAGGGAATATGCTAATTGACTGCCCCGCCCTCAAAGATGGCGGTGCCCACAGCCAATAAGGAGGGAATATGCTAATTGACTGCCACACCCTCAAAGATGGCAGCGCCCAGTCCCCTCAGCCCCACTGGGGCGGCAGGTGTGTAGGAAGGCCGGGCCCGCCCCCAGGCAGGCCTGGCCACTCTGTGTGCCTGCCTCCGGAGTCACCCAGTTCCCTCAGCCCCCCAGCCGCTCAGGGTTGGCCCGAGGTTCAGGTGACCAGGGCCAGCAGAGGCTTGTGCTGCCAGCAGTGGCAGCAGCAGAGGTGTGATGGGGCATTGCTTTCCCTTGATCGCCGGGTCGCCTCCCACCCCTGAGGGCTCCCGGACTGTGAGAGGGGGCAGGCCGGGCTGAGGGGCCCCCACTCCAGTGCATGAATTTTCATGCACTGGGCCTCTAGTTAATAAATAATAGTACAGAATACACTCTGTGTTTTGTATACTCATAACTGTAAACCTACTTTTACCCCATCATGTATTTCAACTTTGTGTCTAACTATTTTAAGAAAAATTTTTTAAGTTGATTTCAGAGAGGGAGAAAGAGAAACATCAATCCGAGAAAGAATCATTGATCGGTTGCCTCCTGCACGCCTCCTACTGTGATTGAGCCCACAACCTGGGCATGTGTCCTCACCAGGAATTGAACTGTGACCTCCTGGTTCATAGGTCGATGCTCAACCACTGAGCGACAGTGGCCAGGCACCTTTGTATCTACTCTTACCACCAACTTTGTGTCTAACTTTTTTTTACAGATAGCCTCAGAACAAGTAACAGAACATCCTAGATAAAATGAATACTAAAATTCTATAATATTTTTTCTGCTTTTTTTTATTGTTTGTTTTGTGTGGGGTTTTTTTGTTGCTGTTGTTAATCCTCACCTGAGGATATTTTTCCCATTGCTTTTCAGAGAGAGTGGAAGGGAAGGAGGGAGAGAGAGAGAGAGAGAGAGAGAGAGAGAGAGAGAGAGAGGAAGAGAGAAACATCGATATGAGAGAGACACATCAACTGCTTGCCTCCAGCACAAGCCCTGATTGGGGATGGGGAACGAACTGCAACCCAGGTACATGCCCTTGACCAGGAATTGAATCATGACCCTTCAGTGCATGGGCTGATGCTCTATCCACTGAGCCATACTGGCCAGGGCTCTGCTGTTGTTTTTAATTTAATATGATAACAGTATCAAAATTTCACTGTCAATTGTATACAAAAAGGGTTTCTAAGAAGGTACCATTTTTTTTAAATGTACCACTTCTTTATTTTTTTTTAAATGGTACAGCCACTTTATTTTTATTTATTTATTTTAAATCCTCACCTGAAGATATTTTTCCATTGATTTTTAGAGAGTGGCAGAGAGAGGGAAAGACAGAGAGAAATATCGATGTGAGAGAAACACATTGATTGATTGCCTCCTGCATGCACCCCCACCAGAGCCCAGGCTGGGGAGGAGCCTGCAACCAAGGTGCGTACCCTTGACTGGAATCGAACCTGGGACCCTTCAGTCCACAGGCCGAAGCTCTATCCACTGAGCCAAACTGGCTAGGGCAGAAGGTACCATTTTTATTACTCCCTGTGGATCAATCTGAATGCTTAAGATAGTCTTTTTGTTTTTCCCTAAGCTGAGTAACTGAAATTCACTGAAATCAAGGGAAGCAGAATGGCCTGGCTGGTGGTTGAGCATCAACCTATGAACCAGGAGGTCACGATTAGATTCCCCGTCAGGGCACATGCCTAGGTTGTGGGCTCGATCACCAGTATGGGGCGTTCAGGAGGCAGCCACTGGATGATTCTCATCATTGATGTTTCTGTCTCTCTCTTTCCCCCTCTCCCTTTCTCTCTGAAATCAATAAAAATATACACTGAGTGGCCAGATTATTATGACCGGCCAGATTATTATGACCACCCCATCAGTACAATGAAATGAATTAGTTATGCAAATAATAATAATAATAATAATACCTTGAGAGTATTTGCTTAGGAAGTTTTCAATATTCAGTATTTTTGGAAGTGTCAATGAAGTACTGATGGGGTGGTCATAATAATCTGGCCACTCAGTGTGTTTTAAAAATGAGAGAGAAGCAGAAGGGAGTGAAGTTAGTAAAAAACCGTCAGAGGAAGCTTTGCCTTTATCCCCTCTACAGATTCACTTGATGAGTAAAAGTATAGTTTCTGATCTCTATTCCTAGTTAATGATGAAGTATTGAGATATCACAGGTAGCCAGCGCTCCAGCTATGAAAGATTGTTGAACACCTTGAATTATACTCAGAAATAAATTGGTGGTAAGAGTAGATGCAGCAGAACCAGTATAATGATTAACTTTTCTGTGATTTATACTTCAGGCGACTTGGCAATTGTGTTTTCTACTTTTCACCTTTTTCTGTAAGTCCTTAAATTACTACTTCTGTTTCTTTCTTGCTCCCCTCTCCCTTTTTTATTTGTAGAGTTATCATACTATAGAAGTTTCTTAAAAATCAAGGTTAGAATTTGGGGTCAGTTAATGGCTTAGTTAATTCAGAGATTGACATTTCAGCTTTTTTTATTCCCTGTCCCTGGAAACTTTCTTTTGCTGAAAAATATCTTACTTGCATGCCAGCTATTTATACAGTAAGCTAAATCCTTCAAAAATAAGTTTTTTTATTCTGATAAGCCAGATTGCCTTCTTCCGTTTCTTGTAGCTAATGAGTACTTTAGTAGAGTTGATAGTAGAGTGTATTTGCTACTTTTTGTGCAGTTGATACATTTTTAATAGCCTATTTGCATTTTATTGTATAGTTCTATATTAATTTTCTAATACAATACTCCCTAACACAGAAGAGGTTGAGCTCAATAAATCTATTTGTGAGGTTACCATGGAATGTGTTTCCCTCTCAAATCTTTGTTATAAAATTATGATTGTGTTCCTAGACCATCTTATAAAAGGCTAATTAGCCTGAATTGCTAGTAGTCATTAGTTGGAATTGTGGATCCAGGGAACAGGGGCCATTATGGATGAGAGAAAGTAATAAAAATGAAACTTTCTATTTGTGGGTTATGAAGTTGATTAGGCAAATGTCTCGTAGTTCTGTTTTCTTTTGCATCAATTTGATGGCCATTGGCTAATTGAGATTTACATTGTCAGAAATCCCAGAGAACATCCACATCAGACCTGACAAAGAACTCTGGTCCAGGTTCTCTGGCTAGATTGGATCAAGTGCCCCACACTGCCAAGTGCCCAACCTATGAAAGGATTTGTGATTGATAGGCAGCCCTACAGAATTTGCCTAGAGAAGTCAGTTCATAGAAGGAAGCATGGGGCAGTAGAGAAGTGTGTGGGGTAGGTGACAGATGTCCACTAGCATGTGGAAGGACACTTTTGGATTAGGTCCACTTGGCTGCAGTGAGGGTTTTGGGTCGGGCAGTGTGAAGTATAGTGTTACAGACAGGGCCACCTAAACAGAAACTGTGGTCCCAGGAAAGAGGGCCTTTCCTAGAGGGGGATGTTCACAGGACAGGCACCATCACCAACCTCCAGCATGGGGGATAGTGGAGCATTTAAACATTTGTAAATGGTTGACATAATGTTAAAACCAGTAGTCTCTAAAAGGAATGTAAGATGATCTTAGGGAAATGGGAAGAAAATATTAGAATTTCTAAGGTTTATTTTTATTTAAAAATGAAAGCTAGATTAAGCTTTACTAATTCTTAATAAGTGGATGATACTGGCATCCATGCCCTGTCCCCATGTGAAATGGTGTGCTGTTACCTCAAGTCCAGTAGTGCCAAAGAGATGACGGTATCACACTCTCTTATTCATGTATGCCATTGCAATGTATTATAATTTAAATGTAGACTTTGAGATTATATGATTTAATTTCAGTTATTCTAATTCTTCAAAATGGCCAGATGGCTTTAAAAGGTTGTTTCAAATGTAACTGAATGATAAGGTGCTAGGAACTATCCTAAGTGCTTTGTGTGGATTATTCATTTAATTCTTTACAAGATTCTAAGAGGTAGGTGCTGTCATAAACCCCATTGTTCAGGTGGGAAGCTGAGGAACTGAGCAGCTTAATAATTTTCCACGGTTAAGTAGCAGAACCAGACTCAAACCTAGGTAGTTCGGCTTCATGCTTCAGGTACGCTTAGTTGCTTTGCTGTGCTGCTCATGAGGCAGATAGTTATTGAATGAATTCAAACAAATTGCTAGATAAGGATTGAAAATTTAACACTATAATTTAGAAAGTGAATGCCATCAAGAGAACTTTTCCATTTAGATCTGCATATGTATCTTTGTGAAGATACCTTTTTCAACTTTGATAGCCATTCAAACCACATATCCAAATAACTCACACTATCAAATCACTGTATTAAAATCTATAACCCACAGTTTACAAAACAAGCCCAAATAAACTCCAGTTTCATTGTTCTCACTTAATTATCAATAATTTTTAGTGGAAATAAAATAATTAGTATAAGTAAGACAAAAATTTTAAATGTTGACTTCATTTAAATCACATTTGTTATATTTTTAGTGTACACAATGTGGTACATATAGAATTTATAAACTGTATATGTTAGGGATATATGCTCAAATGATCTTATTGATGTGGATATAATAAATATATGTGGGGGGCATTTTTTTAGGCTGTAAAGGAAAAGTCATTAGAGAAAGCAAGAATAGGTCATTGTGTTCAACATGAAATTGAAAAAAAATTAATAATCAGGTCCTGAGGAGAGTGGCAGCTTTTAAAATTTGCTTTCCCTGATTTTAATTCTAGTCATATCTTTGATCATCAGAAACAGCTGAAAAAAAACCACAGGGTAGATTTCAACCCTAAAGAATGTCTTTTTTCCCCAGAAATTGAGCATTCAGAAACAAGAATAGAGGAAATCATCCCAGGCACTTTTTTTTGTATGAGTATTTACTTAAAGGATATAACTTTAGGTTTTAGGAACTTGAATGAAAGTTACTATTAAAAATCAAAGAATTGAAGAAGTTTCAAAGTTATGAATAAGATTAAAAATTAGCATATTCTGGGGAAATATTTTAGCCTTTAATATTTCTTTGGTGGGATTGATGAAGGTAAGTTAACGAACACCATACTAGAAACCTCAAATAAGTGATTATAGTGTTACCGTTTGCTCTCTAATCAGAAGATGAGCAAGGGGCTGACTTTCAACCCTCTGTACAAAATAGAGATTCCCTCTAGTTCCTCAGTCTATCCCATTTACTTCTTATGATTTTTTTATAAGTAGATCAAGCTTCATTATAAAATTTTCTAATATACTGTGAGATGCTATCTTTTGTTTTTAACTACCTCCTCTGTGGAAGTTGTCAGATACCTTATTGCTTATTCTTTAATAAAAATATCCAAATTATGGAGATTGTATCTTCAGTTGACAGAACCATAGTTTGTTGGTCATTAGAGTCTGGTCATTGTATTTTTCTTTTTTTAAATATATTTTATTGATTTTTTACAGAGAGGAAGGGAGAGAGAGAGAGAGAGTTAGAAACATCGATGAGAGAGAAACATCGATCAGCTGCCTCCTGCACACCTCCTACTGGGGAGGTGCCCGCAACCCAGGTACATGCCCTTGACCAGATTCGAACCTGGGACCTTTCAGTCCGCAGGCTGACGCTCTATCCACTGAGCCAAACCGGTTTCGGCATGGTCATTGTATTTTTCATATTAGTACTGAGTAATTGGTAAATTAATCTTTACAATTATAGATTCTACTGCAGGTGTCCTTAGCCCCTGAATAAGCTTTATTGAAGTATATCCCTAGTTATATTTATAAACAATATTTTTTAAAATATATTTTATTGATTTTTTTACAGAGAGGAAGGGAAAGGGATAGAAAGTTAGAAACATCAATGAGAGAAAACATCGATCAGTTGCCTCCTGCATGTCCCCTACTGGGGATGTGCCTGCAACCAAGGTACATGCCCTTGATCAGATTCGAACCTGGGACCTTTCAGTCCGCAGGCTGACGCTCTATCCACTAAGCCAAACCGGTTAGGGCTATATAAACAATAATATTAATGCAGCATCATCACACACTTCTTTTAGCATTTCTCTAGAAAGCCTTTAAAGCATCTGCCCAGTAAATAAAAAAGTTGTGGTACATTTGTACCATGGAATACTATGCAACAATAAAAAAGAAGGATCTCTTACTCTTTGAGACAGCATGGAGGGACCTGGAGAGTATTATGCTAAGCAAAATAAGCCAGTTGGAGAAAGACAAGTATCACATGAGCTCACTCATATGTGGAATCTAATGAACAAAATAAACTGATGAACAAAATAGATCCAGAGACATAGAAGCATAGAATAGACTGACGAATCTCAGAGGGAAGGTGGGGGTGAGGGTGGGTGAGTGGTAACCAAAGAACTTATATGAGTATATGATAACCTATGGATACAGACAATAGTGTGGTGAAGGCCTGGGAGGGGGTATAGATGGGGTAGAGTGAGTCAGTGGTGGGGGGGAGAGGAGAGAAAGGGGATATCTGTAATACTTTAAACAATAAAGATAAATTTTTAAAAAAGCATCTGCCTTTATGAAATCAGCTCTTGGCTCTGATTAGCATTATGAATGGAGAAGTCATATATCCTCTAGGAATCTCATGTCCCTATTCCTGTTTTTGTGGTATTGTTTAACTTGTTCCTCTGTTCCTGAATGTCTTGTAAATTGGTAATTCCACTTGACAAAAGTTTAGTGGTTGTGTTTTGTAAGACAAGAATACTTTATAGGAGATGCTCTATATTTCTTGGGGCATCACCTTGTGAGAATAAAAGTTTATTGTTCATTTTTAATGATGCTGGAATGCATTGGGGATTCAGGTCTGAGCCCTCCATTTTAAAGTTTCCTATCAACCTTTAACCTAATGTTTTTAGTACCTAATTGATAATTTTTGCCTAATTCATTATTTACAACTGTTTCTTCTGAATTTATTAGCTGAAATTATCTATGAACAAGAATTTACTTTTTCAACTATTTAGTGCCCCCTGAAATAAGATTCTTATAAGAAAGGCAAGATAAAACTTGCTTTCTTATTATATGTTAGTTTACAACCTCCATTGGAGACTAATGACAGGGCTTTTAAAATGTTATTATTAATTCATAGATTTTTATGTAGTTGATGTGCTCTTTATTCATTGTGGTAATTCTTCTTGATGCAAGTTGGCTTTTGTATCCACACTAAAAGATTCTCTAGGCTAATCTTGTACATTGTTCATTTCCTGTCCCAGACCTTGCATAACCCTATCTGCAAGGTGTCCTACTTCCTTTTTGTGGGAAAAGGCTTTTTAGAGGCCACAGTGTGGGTACAGGGAAAGCTTATTGCTGCTAGGCCTTTTCGGTGGGCAGACCTTGAACAAACACACTCCCTCTCAGATTTACAAAAAGGCACCAGCTTATACTGATATTTCCAATTCCAGTGTAAGTTTATAGGGCTTTTACTCTATGACTGGTATTGTTATCTTTTTTCCTGTTACATTAAAAATTTTGGTTCCTAAGGTTATTAACATAATTCCTTACTTGCTTTGTCCTACAGTATATCTGTACTAGTTTTGAAATCATATCAGTGGATTAGTTCTAACAGTATCACTACTGAATGCTTTTTTATATTTGTTCTTTAGTCTTAGACTATATTTCCGTGGTATGTATAGTAAAAATTCTGTTTTAAAGTTGTTTGAAGTAATTCTTTTTTTTTACTCTTCACCAGAGGATATTTTTTATTGATTTTTTTTTTTTTTTTTTTTTTTTTTTTTAGAGAGAGAGTGGAAGGGAAGGGGAGAGACAGAGAGAGAGAAACATTGATGTGAGAGAGACACATTGATTGATTGCCCCCCTGCATGTGCCCCTACAAGGGATTGAGCCTACAACTGAGTTACTGTGCCCTTGACTAGAATAGAACCTGGAATCCTTCAGTATGCGAGCTGACCCTCTATCCCCTGAACTAAATCTGCTAGGGCTTTGCCTAGCTTTTTTTATTTTTTTTTAAAATATATTTTATTGATTTTTTACAGAGAGGAAGGGAGAGGGATAGAAAGTTAGAAACATCAATGAGAGAGAAACATCGATCAGCTGCCTCCTGCACACCCCCTACTGGGGATTTGCCCGCAATCAAGGTACATGCCCTTGACCGGATTCAAACCTGGGACCCTTCAGTCCGCAGGCTGACGCTCTATCCACTGAGCCAAACCAGTTAGGGCATTTGCTTAGCTTTTTAAAATTAATATATATGTGTTCTCACCCCATGGCATTACTGTGAGAATTGTCATCATTCCTTTTTTACAGTATCAAAGTACTCCCCAAACCCTCATTCATTGATTTTTGTGTGTTTTATCAGCTGACTTTAGGAGCCAGTGTCTATTAGTGGGAAGGGAAAAAGAAGGCAATAGATGTTTCTTAAGCTCTGTGTCATTTTCTCTGTAGGTAGTATAGTTTTTCCTAAAGAGGAGGAAATTGAAGTTCAGTAAGGTGTAGTGATATAATCCAGATCACATGGCCAATAAGAGACAGAGCCATACATAGTTCAGGATATAACTTGGGTTAAAGTTAATTTCTTTCTGATAGAGCATGAATAACTCATCTAGCATTTCAGTGGTTTTAAGGCTCATATTGATGATTTTTAATGTAATATTTCGAAGGATCTTGTTTTTTCTAGCTTTTTTGTTTGCTTGTTTGTTTTGGGGTGGCTCTTGAGAATCTGATTAAAAAATACACACCTCACTTTTGTGTTTTTAAAATAATTTTTGAGAGTTATATTTTTAAATGTACAATATATAAAATTCTTAGTATATAACCAATACTATTAATAAAAAAGGGAATTTTAAAATTATTCAGAATCTGAAACCCTTACTAATCTTGCTATTTAAACTATTTAGTTCTTTAAACCAGTTTCCAGAAAGACCAGATTTATTGCATATATTTTCCTTCAATTTTAATCGGAAATGGATGCCTAGAGCATCTGTTTATTGTTAATATGGCTGGTTTGCAGTAAGAATAACTATTTCTAATTTTAGATACCTTTTAATATGTGAGGATCATAAATTCCCTATCTCTCTCTCTTCTCTCAACTATACACATGGAAATTCTTTCTCTTAAAAATGTGTTGTCCTAAATTTAACCAAAAAATTTTTTTTCTATTCTAGTTTGGGAATACCTGCTACTGCAATTCAGTTCTTCAAGCACTTTATTTTTGTCGTCCATTTCGGGAAAAAGTTCTAGCATACAAGAGTCAACCTAGGAAGAAGGAGAACCTTCTTACCTGCTTAGCGGATCTGTTCCATAGCATAGCCACCCAGAAGAAAAAGGTTGGAGTAATACCTCCCAAGAAGTTCATAACAAGATTACGGAAAGAAAATGGTAATCCTTTACTTGAGAAGCTCTCACGTTTCTCCTGATTAGGGCACTGATCTTAGCTCTTAAGACCTAAATGGCCTCCCAAAGGCCCTATTTCCAAATAGTATCACACTGGGAATTAGGGTTTCAACATATGATTTTAGCGGGGACACAATGTATGACGTCTGTAACATGATCTGTAAGTGTACTGTTATATTGCAAATCAGCGAGCTGAACAGAGGACACCTTAGTACGCCAAATTTGGAGTCTTTATTACTCCAGCAGTCTCAGAGGAGTTGCCTCTCAAAGTCTGAGCAAAGTAACATGGAGGAAGCTTTCCCTTTATACCCTCCCAGTTTCTTTGTTTCCTAAATATGGGGCTTCCGGACCTTTAGCAAGCTTTACAAAGAGCCCTATGTATTGGGAGATATTTTGCAGGAAGCTTGTAGCCTTGAGCACAGCACAATTCAGTAACCTTGAACACAACACAATTCAGATAACTAAAAGACACCTGGCATGGGAGTAACCAGGGACAGACCAGACCCTTATGTCAGCAGAGCGGCTTGCAAGGCCAGATAATGGAGCTTATTTTCCCTATTATTCGAGCAAGTGTGTTTACAGAAGCCAAGAATAGCAGAGTTAATTCACAGAACAAAGGACCATATATGTTTAGTGGAAAATTTCAAACAACAGTTTTTACAACATAGAGGTTACGAGAACAAGATGGAGTGCCTATGCTTCAGTACAATGATTTTTAAAATTTTAGATTGACTCAGAGTTCAAGTTACTGTGTTGTGAAAGTTTTGTGTGGTTAAATACCCATAGCTTTATATGTTTGCTTCTCAAAGCTGGTATTAAAAACAGTGTTTATTACATTTTAATTGTTAAATATTTTCTGAATTTTTTGTGTTTAGGCAGAGTGAATTGATGCACAATAGACTTCTTAAATACCTTGTTGAATGAGACTAATTCCAAATTAAATATTCCAGACGTATCTCATAAGTTTTGTTTCATGTTTCTGTACTTTAGAAACAATATTTAATAGAAAAGCATTTTTATTATTTTGATGCTGGTGGTATTTGTAAGTATGTTTTGAAATTTATTTTTGGCTTTTGAATTTTTTCTGGATAAATATGTAGAGAAGAGCATACAAAATCAAAGAGGATTTAATAGGTTATCCGTTGCATAACTTCCTTCTGAGATTTTATTTGCTGGTTTGTTTTAAATCTCTGCAAAAATAGGTTGCCCATTTCAGTATTTCCACTAACTTTCACAGTTTCTCTGTTCTTCTTAAATGTTTCCTTCCATGTATATTATAAACTTCATGTTTTATAGTCTCAGTAGATACTAGCTTCATATTTTTAAACGACTGTTGCCTTATATAGCTAATCATTTTTATATCCTTTGGAAAGATTCTATTTTAATTTTAGTAATGAATTTTTATTATTTTTTTTAAATTTTGTGTCCCCCACTCAAAACATAAGAGGACTGTGGCACAGTGCTCCTAAGTGCAGTATGATCAGACCTGCTCTGTACATCTTATCTTTGATGATGTGAAACTGGCTGAATATTTGAGTTAATTATTATATATTTAGTTCCTACTGTGTACCTGGCACTATGCAGAACTAGGGACATAGAAATAAGACAAAGCCTCTCGCCTTGAGGGAGCTGACATTCTAGTGGGGAAGTCAAACAATAAAGAGTTATGTAGTATAATGTGTCATAACTGTGCTGAAAAATAAACCGGGGAAAGGGGATGGAGAATGAGAGAGTTGATAAGTGGTATTAGATTAGAACTTTGAAGTGAGAAACAAGCCATTAGAAGGTCTGAGGCAAAATAGTCTTAAGCAGATAGAACAGAAACTGCAATTGCCCTAAGTGCTGAAAGGACATCAAGAGAATTAGTGTAGCTAGAGTGGAGTAAGATGAAGATAAGTTAGAGAATGGCAGGGCCTAGACCTTGGGTTTTATTTTGAAAGCTACGGGAAGCCATTGAGAGTTGTGGGCAGATGGGCAGGTGATATGTTCTGATCTGTGTTAGGGAAAGAGCTTTCTGGCTGCTAGGTGGCCACTTTGTGGGAATGGGTAGGCTGGGCAACATGAGAAAAAGCAGGGAGACCCGCCTGGGGACTATTGGAGTGATTTAGGTAAGAAATGAAACCATCTGTTTAAAATTAGTAACTTTCTCCAGGCTTTCTATTATTTTGGAAGAATTAAAACAGGTTGGTGATCTAATTATGTTAGCTAGAGTTGACTCAACTGGAAAGTGTGGGATCATTTACGGTGGCCTTGAGCATCAGATCAAATGGCATCTACAGCTGTGCTCTGACATTGAATCTTGGCATTGTACATAGTTCATATTGTTGTTTTGGGCCATATTTAGTCTTCTCATGTTGTTTTTAGCTGTTTCAATCCCTGTTCCTTGTTAGTTTGTTCATTCATTCAAAAACTGTCAAGTCCATCTGCTATGTGGCAGGCACTGTTCTAAGTGCTGGGGATACAGCTGTAAATGAGATAGAAAGGGTCCTGGTCTCAAGGATCCTATATATACATAATAATGTCAGGTGCTGTGGAGAGATACAAATACAAAGTTACATATATATATATATATATATATATATGTATATACATACATACATATATATATATGTACTCATATATATATATTATTTTTAGGTGTTGGTCTTCCTCAAATGAGGAAATATTAGTTGTTTACAAATAACACTTACTAAACATATTTGAGTAAATAATTTCCCATATTCATTTCAGTCTTTTTTCTTCAAAAGAGCATGAAGGACATTTTGTGTCATGAAAGCTATTGCTATTTCTGAATTATAAAGAAAGCATAACTTATTTATAAGTAGTGACTTTGTTTTCTTTTTTTGGCATTAATGTTGCAGCTATATCTGGACTATAAATGTTTATACATTTTATATACATTTATTTAATAATGAAATTGTCTGTCTCTCCCACTAGACTGTCAGTTCCATGATGGAGAGAACCCATTTGTTTTTGCTCACCATTGTATTCCCAGCACATAATCCAGTTCCTGGCACATAGTAGGTGCTTACTAAATATTTGTTGAATGAGTGGATGGATGAATGAATGAATGTGTTTGTTTAATTTTCCAAAGCAAGTTCGAAATTCACCTTTCCCATTATGCTACTTAGCACAGGAGAAAGAAAACCCATGATTTAAAAAATGAAATATAATGTAGTTCACAGGGATTGTCCTGAGGCCATTTAGTTGATGTTTGGTGTTAATGAAGTGCTGGTTGAGGTTTTTAAAACTGTAGTGGCTGTTCTCAGATAGTGCAAGATTCTGGTATATTCAGCGTACTATATTTATAGAAAATACACTGTATAGTATTTTAAATATTTCAACAAAACACTTAAAGAGTATTTTTCTGGTTTACTTTGCATCTCATTTCTGGCTCTTTCAAGTCAGTCAGGGTATTTCTGTGAATATGAAGTCATTGTTCTCTGTTAGAAGAACATTCAACAAAAGATGTTTCAAGTTTTTAAAAAACAAAAACATTTGCACAGTTTTGCTTTAAAAAGAACTAATTATTTTGAAAAACATGTGTATATGTTAAAGTATATTTTTTATCGACCGTAGTGAATTATTTGGCTCTCACCTTAACTCGGCAGTGTTTATAAAATCTTCTTACTGGTCCTCTCCTATAATCCTCCTTTTTTTTTTTTTAAATATATTTTATTGATTTTTTACAGAGAGGAAGGGAGAGAGATAGAGAGTTAGAAACATCGATGAGAGAGAAACATCGATCAGCTGCCTCCTGCACATCTCCCACTGGGGATGTGCCCGCAACCCAGGCACATGCCCTTGACCGGAATCGAACCCGGGACCCTTCAGTCCACAGGCCGACACTCTATCCACTGAGCCAAATCGGTTTCGGCTAATCCTCCTTTTTTAGATCTCTCTATGACTTTTCCAATTCATTTCCACTTTTCTTAATTCCCTTAGTCAACGCTAGCATACTTTCCTTCCAGTCCATATATATATATTTTAATCCTCACCTGAGGGTATGTTTTTATTGATTTTTTGTTGTTTTAGAGATGGAGGAAGGGAAGAGAGAGAGAGAGAAAGAAAGTTAGAAACATTGATGGTTACCTCCACTGCAACCTTTTGTTATAAGGGACAGCTGTTCCAACCTACTGAGCTACCAGGCCAGAGCCTTTCAGTTCTTATCTTTTTTGTTTGTTTCTTTTGTTAATTCTCACCTGAGGATTTTTCCATTGCTTTTTAGAGAGACTAGAAGGAAGGGAAGAGGAGGGAAGGATGGAAGGAGGAAGGGAGGGAAAGAGAGAGAAACATCAATGTGAGAGAAACACATCAATTGGTTGCCTCCTGCGTGCATCTTGACCTGGACCAGGGATCAAACTTGTAACTCAGGTACGTGGTTTTGACCAGGAATCAAACCCGAGACCCTTCAGTGTACAGGCCGCTGCTCTAACCACTGAGCAACACCAGCCAGGGCTCAGTACTTTTCCTAATGGGCCTTCTGAGGTGGGTTGTTACGTATCTGTGACCTGGGGTGGAGAGTGAGAGAAAGGAAAGCTTTTGATTTTTAAGCTTTTGATTTTTAAGGGGTTCACGTGCAAGTAAGGAAGCTGTGTAATCACTGAAGGCAGCAAGGTTGGTGCAGGAGTCCAGCTGGACAGAGAAATCAGGAGTCAGGCTGGACAGAGAAAGCAGGAGGCAGGCTGGACAGAGAAAGCAGGAGGCAGGCTGGACAGAGAAAGCAGGATTCAGGAGTCAGGCTGGACAGAGAAAGCAGGAGTCAGGAGTTAGACTGGACAGAGAAAGCAGGAGTCAGGAGTCAGGCTGGACAGAGAAAGCAGGATTCAGGCTGGACAGAGAAAGCAGGAGTCAGGAGTTAGACTGGACAGAGAAAGCAGGAGTCAGGCTGGACAGAGAAAGCAGGAGGCAGGCTGGACAGAGAAAGCAGGAGTCAGGAGTTAGACTGGACAGAGAAAGCAGGAGTCAGGAGTCAGGCTGGACAGAGAAAGCAGGATTCAGGCTGGACAGAGAAAGCAGGAGTCAGGAGTTAGACTGGACAGAGAAAGCAGGATTCAGGCTGGACAGAGAAAGCAGGAGTCAGGAGTTAGACTGGACAGAGAAAGCAGGAGTCAGGCTGGACAGAGAAAGCAGGAGGCAGGCCATCCGTGGGTGAGTAAGGGGAGGTTGGCAGATGATTGCAGAGATAAGAGGGAGAAGGTAGTATGGCCAGATCTTAAGAGCTTTTTTTGATTGAGAATGAGTTTTTACCTGCAAGCGAGAGTGTGGTTGTTTAAGTGGCAGCAGGGAGCTAGAAAGGTTGCAAAATGTTGAAGAGGTAGAGAGTTTTGAACAGAAAGTGTTTTTTAGAAGGAACAACATAAAGGGTTAGGAAAGAAGAAAGTCCCTTAGGCTGAGGAAGGAAATAAGGACAGAGGGAATGAGAGGAGTCGGGAACAGGAGACTGGGGTTGGGGGTGAAGTAGTATTTCAGGGATGGAAGTTTATTCTAGTAAGAGGCAAGGTTAAAGGCAATTGACTTCTGTCGTTTTAACTTTGGCTTAGCCAGTGGTTCTCAACCTTCTGGCCCTTTAAATACAGTTCCTTATGTTGTAACCCAACCATAAAATTATTTTCGTTGCTACTTCATAACTAATGTTGCTACTGTTATAAATCGTAATGTAAATATCTGATATGCTGGATGGTCTTAGGTGACCCCTGTGAAAGGGTCATTCGACTGCCAAAGGGGTTGCGACCCACAGGTTGAGAACCGCTGGCTTAGACTGATCCAATGGCAGAACCACCTGAGAGTTGCAAGCAGGGTTTGACTTGGTCTCAGAGAGGTGGGGTGGCCAGGAGGTTTTGCAGAGGTGCAGGCTGTTGGTGTCAGGGGTAGTGCAGTGACTTCTGTGAGCAGTGGTGGGGAATAGTGTCATAGTGCTTTGGATTTACTGTCCTTGTGGGCAAAAACCAGTGGACACATGGCATACCAAATTAAAGATCCGTTCGATGTTTAGTCTGCATAGGCTAAAGCGGTAACTTGTAAAACTGTTAAGAACAACTTAGGGAGTTTAAGGCTAATCCAACCCCTCAGGACAAATTTAGAGCAGAGAAATGAAGTGTGGCTTCAATTTTGTTCTTAATATTACTGTATTTGATTTGCAGTCCAACAGAAAGGTAAGGTTAAGTAAATTGCCTATGACATGTGATGATTAGAGGTAGATCCATAATATGAATCCAGTCTTGCACATTAAATATGATATTTGGTCTTTTTGACACCAAAATTAAACTCTTGCTTTCTTTTCTTTTCTTTTCATATAACTCCCCGAGAAATATTTTCACTTGTGCCCATTTTATTTTTATGGTAGCCTTTCAAAGGAAGATGGTATTCCATTTTACAGATAGGAAAATCATGTTTCTTAACCTTTTGAATTTTGTTTCTATAAGTTGTTGATTTGAAGTCCTTTGCCCATTTTGCATTTTCTTTGGTATATGTAGAGAATATTAATAATTTCCAGGTTTTACTGTTTATTTTTAACTTTTAAATGATTCCTAATGCATAGAACTTAATTTTGTGCAGTCATATCTGTAGCTCTTCTAAAATGTAATTTTTGGTATTCGTTTCATCTTACCAGTGGTTCTCAACCTTCCTAATGCCATGACCCTTTAATACAGTTCCTCATGTCGTGGTGACCCCCAACCATAAAATTATTTTCGTTGCTACTTCATAACTGTCATATTGCTACTGTTATTAATCGTAATGTAAATATCTGATATGCAGGATGTATTTAGGCGACCCCTGTGAAAGGGTCATTCCACCCCCAAAGAGGTCGCGACCCACAGGTTGAGAACCGCTGTCTTAGACTTTCCCTAAATTTTATTCTAAATTTGTATTCTTTCATTTAAAAAATGTAGTCTTTCTGGAATTCATTAAATGTGCATTAAAGATCTGAAGGCGAAATTTCCTAACTGGGTAATTTCTCAATGCGTAGTGTTGACTGAGCTGCAGTGCTCTGTGTGCAAGGCTCACACTGTAAGCTTTGTGTGCAGATTGGTGGAGTTCAGCTGCCTGGTCTGAATATTGGCTCTGCTGTTTCCTGGCAGTGTGAGTTTATCCTCTCTGGTCCCATTTCCCTATTTGTAAAATAATGTCAGTAACAATATCATAGGATTGTTAAGATCAAATGAGATTCCACCTCTAAAGTCCTTATTCTTCAATTTTAGGATTGTATAATGTCAAGCACTGGGTAAAACACTTATTGTTAGCAACTGTCAGTATTTCCATTATAATTATTCATTTGTATAACTGCAGGGAATATTTCCTGGAGTTATAAAATCTCACATTTGGAAGAGCCCTTGGAGATTATCTAGATTAAATAGATAAATCCTGATATCATTATTTCTTAAAACTCAGTAAACATCAGAGTCACCTGGAAGGGCTTTGGGAAGTCAAGGTTGCAGGCCTCACCTCTGACTGACTGACTAAATCAAAATCTCTGGCATGGATGGCCCAGTCATTTGTAATTTTGTCATACGTTCTGTGTGATTTTTATGCGTTTGGCTTGACAGCAGCAAGAGGTTGTCCACCTTCTTAAAAACGTGCCATGTTGTAATATATGTGGGATAATAAATTAGATGAGCTAATAAAAAGCAATTGTTTCTTGTCTTCCCAGTACATTATGTTAAATGTATGAGGATAGGTTTTGCCCTTTCCTCATGGATCAGTTAGTATTATTTTTTTTAAAAAAAGATTCTCATTCATCTTAACTTTATTTCTCCAAATTCAGTCATAATTTTTAGATGTGAAAGATATTTATTTCTTGTAAATTACTAACACTACCAAATATTTTTACTTAGTTCTAATGGAATACTATTCTTTTTTAAAGTTAGCCTTTAAATGAAGTTATTCTGAAATAATTCTCTAATATATTTCTATTTTTAGAGCTTTTTGACAACTATATGCAGCAAGATGCCCATGAGTTTTTAAATTACCTACTAAATACAATTGCTGATATTTTACAAGAAGAGAGAAAGCAGGAAAAACAAAATGGCCGTCTCCCGAACGGTAACATTGACAGTGAGAACAACAACAGCACACCAGACCCAACATGGGTTCATGAGATTTTTCAGGGAACATTAACTAATGAAACCAGATGTCTTACTTGTGAAACTGTAAGTATATTGTAACATTTTGTGTAGAAAAAAATTTAATTCATTATTGTAAAAGTTCTTTGAGGATAGTAAGTATGAGAGATAAACTTGGAAGCTGTAATTCTTAGGTGTAGGCCAGTCATGGCAAACCTATGACACGCGTGTCAGGTGACACGCGAACTCATTTTTTTGGTTGATTTTTCTTTGTTAAATGGCATTTAAATATATAAAATAAATATCAAAAATATAAGTCTTTGTTTTACTATGGTTGCAAATATCAAAAAATTTCTATATGTGACACGGCACCAGAGTTAAGTTAGGGTTTTTCAAAATGCTGACATGCCGAGCTCAAAAGGTTCGCCATCACTGGTGTAGGATAAATGTTAAAGATGGACTTGTTAGGTGAAAAGAATCTCTCAACATGGAAGCATGGAACAAAGTTTGGAATCTTGGAGGGAAGGTGTGGGAGGGTGGGTGGGTGGGAGGGAGGTAATTAACCAAGGATCTTGTATGCATATATGCAAGAAAGAATCTCTACACATTTTCATAATGCTGCTTTTGTGAGCACCTGCGGTGACAGAAAAATACTGCAGTGAGCTGTTTGATTTTGTTTCATTTCAAAAGGCCATAGACCCTTGTCTGGAAATCATGTATTAGTTCAGCTCGTAAGAAACTTATAGATCAGGGAGGTATACTATTTTGTTTTTCCTTTTTCACAGTTATATTTATTGTTTATGGTTGGAATAAAGACTAAAGCATACTGTGTACACTTGAAGAGGGAAAAATACCCCCTTGCCAAGTCCCCAGTGGCTGATGTGGAGCATCTTTTCATGTGCTTATTTGCCATCTGTATATCTTCTTTGGTGCGGTGTCTGCACACCTATTTTTCCTATTTTTAAAATAGGGTTGTTTTCATGTTGTTGAGTTTTAAGAGTTCTTTGTATAATTTGGATATACTTCTTTATTACTAGCAGATATGTCTTTTGCAAATATTTTCTCCGAGTCTGCGGTCTTATCTTCTCATTCTTTTAACAATGTCTTTGGCAGATCAGAAGTTTTTAATATTTCAATTTTAAGATTTTTATATTTGTAAAGTCCAGTTTTTTTTCCTTCATGGAAATACTGTTGGTGTTCTTGAAATGCTTTTGGTGATGTATCTCTAACAAGTTTTACCAAACCCAAGGTCATCTAGATTTTCTCCTATGTTAATCTTTTAAGAGTTTCATAGTTTACATTTTATAATCTGTGAAAGGTGTAAGATTGATGTCTAGATATTTTTCCTTTGCATGTAGATGTCAAGTTGTTCCAACACCATTTGTTTGAAAAAAAAAATCATAACCCACACCAATGAGTGATATATTGAGTGTTTATGGATTAATTTTTTAAACTATAAACTTGGCATTTGCAGAATGATCATTGTCAATACTGTGACTTTAATTAATGAAGGACATAATAGTAGTAAATAAATAAAATTTCCTTTTCTAAATAAATTTGTATTGGTGAGCTGCTTTCAGATCAAGTTAAAGAGGTATGACTGAATGGTTAAATACATTAACAGCCTGCGAAGATGTTTTTGAGTTAGAGTAAGGGTATCTTTGGTGTTGTGCTCTGTTCTTTGCTGCAACCATCAGTTAATTGCAGTAATGGCTTTGAATGGTCAATGTTTGATGTTGGGGATTCAATTCAATACTCATTTTTATTCAATCTCAGCAAATTCAATTTTTTACTGAATTAATTGGGGTGACATTGGTTAATAAAATTATATAGTTTCAGATGTACGATTCTATAATACATCATCTGTATGTTGTATTGTGTATTTACCACCCTAAGTCAAGTCTCCTTCCATCATCATTTATACCCCCTTTATCCTCTTCTGCCTGCCCCCTCCCCCCTTTCCTTCTCAACTTCAATTATTTTAACATGAGTTTTTTGATGTATCTTATAAAGAAAATTTTTTTTATCATAACTGAATTCTAAGCTTCAGGAAACATTGACAGATTATTGGAGCAGTATTTCATTTGGAATAGTAGTTGTAAATTAGAGAATTTGGCAGTTGCTTGATGTTTAGTATAATAGAATTTGGTTTGTGTTAGAAGATATATATAATTCAACCTTCTTCATTGAGATAGAAAAGAATTGAATTTGTCTAGGATGTTGAGCATTGAAGTAATAGGTGAGACTGGCAAGGTAGATTTAGGAATCTATGTGGAGGTCTTTGGGTTGCTCTGCTAAGGACTTAGAAGTTTATTTTGTAGACTGGGGATATTGGGAAATGGGAGAAAGTTATATCAGCCATCCTTATTAGTGCTCTAATATTTATTAATTTGATTTGTAATGTGTAGATAGTGATCTGTCTACCCATTCTTCACTAGGACCTCCTGTGGCCTATAATATATTTGTAGATAGTCTCCCATGAATTAAGGGAAATGAGAATATTTTCTCATAATCTACGATGTAATTTTGCAGATTCAGGAGATGTTCATTAGTACCAAATTTCATTTAGTTTTGCACAAATATTTAAATACCAACTATACCAAGTAAAAGATGGGTAGAGGTTGGGGGAAGATTTCTGGTCTCAAGATGCTCATAGAGTATTGATGTCCGCTCAACAACTAGTCAGGCAGTGCCAGTACAGTGTGTATGGTTTAGGGAACCATACACAAGATGCCATGGAGCCAGAGAACAGTACACCTAATCCAGGTAGGAGTGGGAAGCATTTGGGAAGGTTCGGATGGGCTTCCTGGAGAAGGTAGTGTTTGTATGGCAGATTTTAGTGATGCAGTTGTCACTCTCCTAGTTGGTAGGAGGCTGGTTTCTGTAACAACACCCCCTTCTGGTGTTCTTCTCTGTTTTGTGATGCTTCTTTCTTGTTCTCATTACTTGGCTTTTCTTCTTTCATTTATCCTTTTAAGGTAAGTATCCTCCACAGTCTCATTTTGGACTGCCTCTCACTCTGTATTGGGAGGGTTATGTTTCATTTCATTACCACCTGTGCTGGCAATTTCCTAGTTAGACTTGTTCACTTAGTTTTAGACCTGTATCTCCCAGATGCCGGGTCTGACCTCATATTGGGACATAGTAGCCCCACAAGAACCAGACATGTTTACAAACACTTAAAAGTTAAGTATTGCCCCACTTAGCAATCACCTGGCACCAACACAAATAATTGTGAACACAAACATAAGTAACTCAGATATATCCAGATGATCCAGAGCATCCTTATGTCAAATTTTTTATGTTGCCATAAAAATGAAAATTTAAGATGAAGACCCCTGAGGCAGTGTCTGAGAACCACAAAACTCATTTTGAGAAACACCATACCTCCTTCATCTGTATTTCTCTTTGGGCCTGTCTGATCTGATACAAAGCTGATCTGATATACAGCCCTGCCTGATCTGGCTTTATCCTGCCTCTCCCATACTATCTCTTACCACCCTACCCACGTTCCTACAACATCAGGCTAATTATTTTTTCTTAAACACATCATATTCTCTTTCCTCTGTTACGTGTCTTTCCCCCTTCTTCCCTCCCAACCCCCTTCTTTTTCACTGAATCTTTCAAGACCCAGGTGAGTTAGCTTGCAGTGCATACACATACCATACTAGTATTTGCACAAGTACCTAATATATATAGTTACATAATGTCACAAGGTAATGACTCTGAGCTTATAACGATGCAATTGAAACAGAAAAGCATTTACTGGATTGGGTGTATAGTCATTGTGGGTGAGAGACACAGGGGAACTGAGTCAGACTTTTCTCCTATTGTATGGTCACCTTGGACATGAAGTCACTGAAGGAGGAAATAGCAAGGAAAATTAATGTCAGAAGTTCTGGTCTAATCCAATTCAAATGAATAAGTAATAACCATTTTTATAAGGCGATTTTCCCATAAGTCAAACAGAATTTTATATTAGATTTTTTTTGAGATATGTAAGGTCATAAATGAAGATTGGGATTTGGCATTTTGGGCTAAATTATTTTTTTAAATGGTAAAACAATACAGGTATCATGTCCTTTGCCAAACATTCTCATTCATTCTTGGCCTGCTTATGTTTTTAAGAATTGGTGCATATGGTACAGTTTGTTTCATTCTTTACAGTAACACCAAGACTTTGGAAAATAATGGCATTTCATATCATACTAGCCTTTGCCAGTAAGAGAATCATTCACAGGCAATGAGAGTTATTTATTCAGTGTTCTTTTGAATAATCCAAATCAAGTCCTTTTCTTTTGAACTTGGGGAAAAAGGATTCTTCATATACTTACTACTAATATTAGAATGCATTTAATTGTATCATTTTGGAATAGAGGTTTACTGATATTTGAAAAAAATCAAAGGTAATTTCCTATTTTTACAGATAAGCAGCAAAGATGAAGATTTTTTAGACCTTTCTGTTGATGTGGAACAAAATACATCAATTACTCACTGTTTAAGGTAAGTGTAGTTATTCATCATGAATTTTAATGAATATCTTTAGAGTATTTCTAAATGAATACATGATTTTCTGGTATAGACAAAATAAATTTATTTTGAATTTTACACAGGGGTTTTAGCAACACAGAAACTCTATGCAGTGAATATAAATACTACTGTGAAGAATGTCGCAGCAAACAGGAAGCACACAAGCGGTAATTTCGTGTTTTTGGAATTTTTCAGTGATTCTTTGGCAGTGCATGTTGTAGATGGGCTTTTCTAGCTGAAAGTGATCTATGAAAATTTATACTGAATACAAATTCTTAATTTTATCACCAACAGTTAAGACTTATTAAGATTACTAGATAAATGATAATCAACTCTAATCTCAGTGATTTTTCTGCGCTTAATGATTGTTCAATAATCATGAGCCTACAGTTAAAGTATTTGGCTTACAAGCTTTCTTGATTATGTAAACTTTTTTCTTGGTGAGGGAAAAGGGTCTTTTTTCAGCCCCACCCTAGTTTCTGCAATTCCTACACAGGACTTTGTATCGTCACTTAGTACGTCATTCTAAAGATGGGCGTGGGTACCAAGGAATGGTACCCACATCATCATCCTTGTTATTTTACTCTGTATTTTTAAACAATCTCAGACTCAGAGAAAAGTTGCAAGAAGAGTAGCAAGAATGCTTTTATACACTAAACCATTTGAAACTAAGGTCCTGGTGTGATTTCATGATCCTGGACATTTTAGTAGCTATTTCCTACCAATGGAAATATCCATCCAAGTCAGGAAAAGTAACGCTGACATGTGACTGTTATTGTAGATCTGACTTTAGTATCACCAGCTGTCCCAATAATGCCCTTTTGAGAAAAGAGGATCCAGTCCAGAATTGCACATTGCATTTAGTATTCACGTCCCTTTAGTCTTTCACATTTGGAACTGTTCCTTAGTCTTTTCCTGACTTTAATAATCTTGGCACTTTTCAAAATTGCAGATTAGTAATTACGTAGAAAGTTCCTCTTTGGGTTTATCTCATGTTTTGTAAAATTTGGTTCAAGTTATGTATTTGGGGTGGGGAATCTTACAGAAGTGATGCTGTATTCTTCTTATTGTATCCCATTATGTAGCACCCGGTTTTGATTTGTCTTCTGTTGGGTTTTCCCAAGACCATTCCTGGATTTGGTAGTTGCTATTGCTAGAAAGACTCAGCATAACAATCATGTTCACAGCCAAGATTTATTACAGGCGAAGGTGACAAAGCACATTCAGCAAGGAAAGCTAGCAAGCTCCCAAGAGTTTTGTCTTAGAGGAGTCACACTGAAGACACACTTAACCCCTCCAGTGTTCTGCATAAACCATATTGTTTGTCTGAACAATTTCACATTGAAACACCCTTCTCATTTAGGTTATGGTGGGACTACTCTCTAAATCTAGCATGTCAAACTCGCAGCCCACGGGCCGCATGTGGCCCACAACGAATATTTTTGTGGCCCAGCCAGTATAATGGCTTGTAAGAAATGTTTTAATAAAAATTTCATAACTTAATTTTTATAATATCCTATTATACATAATTATTAATAACGAACTACAACATTCACTAATGACTGATTACTATAATTGTGTTGCATTCAATTCTCTTACGCACCTTAAGTGCAGGCGCACCATTTCTCTCCACTAATGCTAGCAGTGAATATTTTAGCAGCCGATTGCCATGTCACTAGTCTTGTACTGACTTGTTTGGGGTGCACAATAGGAAGTATTTCGCTTTCGGAGAACAAGAAAAGTAGGTTTATTTGCGTTACGCTTATTAAATTGTGCAGTTATTCAGTGTCTGGTAAGTTAATGTTCAAGAAAAAATACTAATTTTATTAAAATGTTCTATTATTTTATGTTAATGATTACTCATTTATTTCAGCCCTTTGTATTCAGCATGTCTCTATTGAAATAAACCTACATTTCTATGAAAATTGAAGCTTTTGTTTTTTTGCGGCCCACCTAAACTTAAAACTTGTTTATTTGGCCCGTGTTAGCCTTTGAGTTTGACGTGCTTGCTCTAAATCCAAGTTCCCAGCAGTTAACAGTGGACCATCTTTGCATGCAGATCTTTCTTCCGAGGACTGTGTGAGGGCTGATGTATTAACTGTTTTCTTCACACTCCATTACTGATGCTGTTGTCTTTGAACTCTTGATTATGGTGATGTCTCCCAGAATTCTCACTGTAATCTGTGCTTTTTCCCATTTGTAATTCATATTTTGTTGTGAAGGTATTTTGAAATTCTAAATATCCCCATTTCTCATTAAACTTAATTTTTTTTGTTTTTGTTTTTTGAAAGCTCAGCATGAACTCAAAAGATTCCTATTTTTTTTCAGTGGGTTGTGATCCATTACCATTTTTATTTCTTTTCATGTTCAGATTATCCCTGATTTGGCTAGTAAGAGCTCCTACAAGCTGACTCCTGTGTCTTTTTTGTTGTTGTTGTAATTTTATCCCCTTCACATATATATACATGCACAATTCTCTCTCATGTAGATGTGTTGCTTACTCTGGGGGGCGGGGGGGGGGGGGGGCTTCTCTATGCCCCTACCTGCACAGATGTCTATCTTTTATGGGCCTACTATGGTTAAACTGAAATGTTCATGAAGGGAAGGGAAAGAACTTAGATTTTTAATTGATTATATTTTTGTTTTTTGGACACAGACTTTATTTATTGGTAAGGGAAGTGCTTTGGTAATGGACACAGGTAATCAAAACAGACTACTCAGTATCCTCTTCAGATATTTGGAATACCTCAAATAAGTTTGACTAGAGGTATAGGCGCTGATTTATTAGATTAATCCTGAAAATGTTGTAGAAAGTGCCTACGACTTTTGGTTAAGGAAGGTAGAGTCAACTAAAAGGAATGTAACTCAAACTTTATTGATTAAATGGAGGGAAGCCCATCTGTGAGCATAAGCTGGTCTTCATATAGCATGACAAAAGAACCATACATGAGTGAGTAATTAGGAATTATCTACAGGGTTAAGTTGTTTGTTTTAAAGATGTATACATGAGATTTTTCTACATTAATATTAATCTTTTATTAAATTACATGGGGAATATATTGTCTTTGTACAGAAATTAGAAAATATAGCTAAGTATAAATCACATAAGAATTATTATTCATGAAAACACCACATTTTTGTATAAATCCTAGATATTTTAAGTGCATATGTATGTACACACATAATTTTTGAAGTGGAATCAAACTTTATATACCGTTTTGTTACTTTTTTCACTTACTGAGTTACAACCATGTCAATGAAAACATCAGTCTTAAGAGGAGCTGTATAGTATTTTTTTTATGGTCATACCTGTCTACCAATCCTCTAAATCTAACAATGTAGATTGTTTCCATTTTTTCACTGTTTTGGTGCTTTGATGCACATATTTTTATGTATACACACCTCCTCACCCATATATTTTCAGACAGATTTTAGAGTGTTTCTTGTATTGTAGGATAAATTATGTGTAAGTACATGGAAAGGCACCAATACAAAAATTATGTATTTTCCACTAGGATGGAGTATCAACTCTTCCTTGCAGTGTGATATTGGAGAAGTCTTTTTGGGTGTGAGTTGGATTAGTTGATTTCTAAGATCCCTATCATCTCTAAAACTCTGTAGTTTCTGGTCTCAGGATAAGATTGTATTGAATATACGATCATAGCTCTTATTAAAAAAACAAAAATTAATTTGACTTAAAAATGTGTCCATTTGGTTGAAGGACAAAAACCACATCATTAGTGGAGCCAGAAAAAGCATTTGACAAAATTAAACACCCTTTCATGAGAAAAACACTTAAAAAACTAGGAATAGAAGGAACATACCTCAACATAATGAAAGCCATATATGAAAAGCCTACAACCAAAATCATACACAACAGTCAAAACCTAAAAGCTTTTCCTCCAAGATCAGGAAGAAGACAGAGATGCCTGCTCTCGTCACTTTTATACAGCACAGTATTGGAAGTCCTAGCCAGAGCAATTAGGGAAGAAAAAAAGAAAAGAAAAGGCTTCCAAATCTGAAAAGTAAAAGTAAAATGATCTCTGTTCACAGATGGCATGATCTTACATATATATAAATCACTAAATATTTTTATATGTTTTCTTAAAATTGATTTCAGAGAGAGAAAGGAAGAGGGAGAGATAGAAACATCAATGATGAGAAGGAATAATCAATCGGCCGCCTCCTGCACGGCCCCTACTGGGGATCAAGCCTGCAACCTGGGCATGTACCCTGATCAGGAATCAAACCTGTGATCTTTTGGTGCATGGGTCAACACTCAGCCACTGAGCCACATCGGCTAGGCCTCAGGTTTTTCATTGTTAATATACAAAAACTGATTTTTGTGTATTGATTTTGTATCCTGTATTTTGCTGAATTTGTTTTAGTTCTAACAAGGTTTTGTTAGATGTTTGATGTTTCTGTCTCTCTTCCACTCCCTTCTTCTCCGAAATCAATAAAAACTTTAAAAATCCCATTTACAAATCATCAAAAAATACTTAGGGATAAATTTAAACAAAGAAGTGAAAAACTTGTGAAAACTGTGAAATATTGCTGAAAGAAATTAAAGGAGATACATATAAATAAATGAAAAGGTATCCTCTGTTCATGAATTAGAAGACAATATTATTAAAATGGCCATACTGCCCAAAGCAATTTATAGATTCAATGCAATACCTATCAAAATCACATTGGCATTTTTTTTAAATAGAAAAAAAACATTCAAAATTCATATGGGGAATTTTAAAGGACTCTGAATAGCCAAATAATCTTGAGAAAGAAAAAGCTGGAGGGCTCATACCTCCTGCTTTTTTAAATACATGTTACAAAGCTACTGTAATCAAAACAGTATGGTACTGCCCTACTCGGTGTGGGTCAGTGGTTGAGGCATTGGCCTGAGCACTGAGGGGTCTCGGGTTCAATTTCCAGTCAAGGGCATGTACCTGAGTTGCAGGTTCGGTCCCCAGGCCCTGGTCAGGGAGCATGTGGGAGGCAACCAATTGATGCGTCTCTCACATCGATGTCTCTGTCTCTCTGTCTCTGTCTCTCTCTCTCTTCCCCTTTTCTTCTTTTCCCCTCCTTTTTTCCTTCCCTTTCTCCCCTCTTCTCCCTTCCACTCTCAAAAACACAAACAAACAAAAAAACAACGGAAAAATATCCTTGGGTGAGGATTAACAACAACAAAACAGTGTGGTACTAGCATAAAGATATGTAGACCAATGGAACAGAATAAAGAGCCCAGAAATAAACCCTCACTTTATTGTCAAATGATCTTCAACAAGCGTGCCAAGGCTACACAATAGGGAAAGAAGAGACTCTTCAACAAGTGGTGCTGGGAAAACTGGGTAACTGCATGCAAAAAAATGAAGTTGCACCCTTACCCTATAGCATATACAAAAATTAAGTCTAAATGGATTTAACACCTAAACATAAGACTTAAAACTATAAAACTTATAGAAACAAAAATAGGGGGAAAGCTTCATGACATTGAATGTGACAATAATTTCTTGAATATGACGCCAACAGCACAAGCAACAAAGCAAAAGTAGACAAATGGGACTACGTCAAACTGAAAAACTTGTGCACAACAAAGGAAGCAATAAGAGTGAAAAGTAATGAATGGGAGAAAAATTTGCAGAGTATTCACAGAATGGGAGGAAACATTTAAGAACCAGATATCTGATAAGAGATTAATATCCAAAATACATAAAGAAGTCCTATAGTTCAGCAACAAAAAACCAAATCACTCAATTACAAAATGGGCAAAGACTTGAATAGACATTTCTCCAAAGAAGATACAACAAATGGCCAACAAGTATATGAAAAGATGCTCAACACCACTAATCATCAGGGAAATGCAAATTAAACCACAGTAAGATATCACTTCTCACAGTTAGAATGGCCACAATAAAAGAGAGAAAGAGAGAGGAGAGAGAGGAAATAAGTATTGGTGAGGATGTGGAGAAATTGGAACCCTTGTGCACTGCTGGTGGGAATGTAAAATGCTGCCACAGTTATGGAAAACAGTGTAGAGGAACCTCAAAAATTTAAATAAAATTACCATATGATTCAGCAGGGCTACTTCTGGGTATAGATCCAGAAGAATAGAAAACAGGATTTCAAAGAAATGTGTACTCCCAGGTTTTTTGCTACACTGTTCACACTAACCAAGTGGTGAAAACAACGTAAAATGTCCCCTGACAGATGAGTGGATACAGAAAATGTGGTGTGCACATACAATGGGGCTATTATCCAGCCTTATAAAGGAAGGAAATCCTGTCACACGCTACAACATGGATGAACCTGGAGTGCATTATGCTAAGTGAAATAAGCCAGTCACAAAAAGACATTCTGTATGACTCCAGTTTTATGAAGAATCTAAAGTAGTCAAATTCTTAGAAACAGGAAGTAACGTGGTGATTCCCAGAGTCTGGGGAAGAGGAATGTGAGTTGTACAGGAGGCCTAGTTTCAGTTTGCAAGATGAAAAAGTTCTTGAGATCTATTGCATAATAATTGGTGTATCTAACTTTACTGTACTGCACACTTAAAAAGGATTAAGATGGGCCCTGGCTGGGTGACTCGGTTGGAGTGTCGTTCTGTATACCAAAAGGTTATGGGTTCAATTCCTGGTCAGGGCACATACCTAGGTTGAGGGCTCCATCCCCAGTCTGGGTGCGTATGGGATGCAGCTGATCCATGTATCTCTCTCACATTGATGTTTCTTTCTTCTCCCTTCCTCTCTTAAAACATAAATAAATAAGTAAATAACATATTCTCAGGTAAGGGTAATAAAAACAGGATTAAGATGGTAAAGTTTATGTTATGTGTTTTTACAACAATAAATAACCATGTAAAGTTTGACTTTCATTCATGAAATATGTTTGAATTAATATAAAGACAGTGTCTTTAAAAAGATTGAATTTGGAAACACTGAAGAACGATTTCTGCACATGTTTTTAATATGCCCTAAAATAAGTTTTCTGTGATTAAATGAATTTTCTGTATAATAAAATTTCCTGATATTTATGATTCATATTGTAGACTCTGAGAAGACTCACATAACAGAAAAAATTTCTTTTATCTAGCTTTTTCCAGAATTTATTTGCACATAGACTCCTTTTATACAGCATACCTACTGAACTGTGTATATAGCACAGTCCAGAAAAAATACCAGTTTGGTAAATGGGATGTAACAGTCATTGACCTTTGTCTAGCGGGAGGACAGAGCACAGGGAGAAAGTGGAGGCTGTCCCTGGGGAACTGGAATGAGAAAAGATTTGATGGCTTTGTTTCAGTTAGTGCTACCCTGTCCTCTGGGCCTTGTGGTGGGAATGATGCCGAGATTTTAAAGAGCAATATTTCTGTTGCTCCTCTCTCACTCTGATGATGAATAACCGTGGACTGGGAGCTAAGCCAGCCTGACTGACTCCTTGCCTACACTTGCTTCCTTTCTTTTATTTGTGCTATCCCTTGATTCCATATTTGGCTTAGCCCACTTCTAGGACCAAACCTGTCCTTATGAGGCATTGAAGAAGACTCTGCACTGCCCAGGTGACTCAGCATCAAGTTGTCATGTCCACATGTCCATCTCTCTCTGTCCTAGATCTCGTAATTGAGATTTTCTCTATTCCTGCAGTCATGTCCTTCCCTTTTGCTCCATTTTTGTAACTGGATCCATATCTTAATCCTCTGTGTCCAGGTCTTACATAGTAAGCATCAAGTCAGGATCTTTTCAGCAATGGGAATTTGCCTTACTTTAGTCCACATCCCGAACTACCCTTGCACACACTTCATCTTAGTCCATTCCAGGCTGCTCCAACAAAACACCATGAACTGGGTGCATTATAAACAACAGAAATTTCTTTCTCACAGTTCTGGAGGCTGGGAAGTCCAAGGTCAAGATGCCAGCATGGTCTTGTTCTGGTGAGGACCCTCTTCCTGGTTCATAGCTGGTGTTCTCTCACTGTGTCCTCACATGGTAGGGGGGTACCAGCAACCTGTCTGGTGCCTCATCTCTCATACACACGAGTCCCATTCATGAGGACTACACCCTCATAACTAAGCACCTCCCAAAGGCCTCACTTACTAAAACCATCACATTGGGCTTTTGGATTTCAACATGAGTTTTGGGGGTGGGGCACATTCAGACCATAGCCCTTTGACCCCACCCTATTAGAATTCTCCTGAATCTGACCTGTGTTTGTGGTTTTCTGGGTCTTTCTGTTTTGACAGGTTGATGCTGCGTACCTGGTAGCAACTCTAGATAGTGCTCAGTATTTTGTTCCACCTGTGGTTGGGGCACTCCATGGACCTCATCCATCCACTGACCTGCCCTTCACTTATAACACAGGCTGGGGATCAGGTTCTGTCTTGTCTGACTCCTCAGTGTCCTCCTCATACCAAATCATAGCATCATATTCCTTTCTCATTCCTCAGCCCAATTTGCCCCAGTTAGTCCTTGTTGACATTACAGTTTATGAGAGAGTGGAATTTTATGTCTGTATAATTTTAAGCTTTTCTGCGTGGTTAAGACCTCTACTAACAGTATTTAGTAAATTTTTATGTGCCTGTTCTGGGATATTAAATATCTCTGTGTCACCGTTTGCAAACTGTGCCCCCTGGGCCAAATTCAGTCTATAGACCTCTTAGCTTGGCTCACACAGTTTATACAAATGGAAAATAGTACTTTAAAAATATGGTTTCTCACTATTCTTGAAAAAATCAAAACAGCAGACAGCACTGGGCCTGCATTCCACCATGCGCTGCCTCAGTTGCCTGCAGTTGAGTCCTTGGTGTTCTAGTTAGGACTGAGTGCAGACACTGTCAGTTCTCCTGCCCCTCCTGCTCTGCTGGCTTGCTTTCACTTATGGTTCTTCTTTGGAGGACTCCCCTTGGGCTACTGCAGAAGGCAGTTTCTGGGAATTTCTTTCATCTCTGACAGACATGTGGAGAATAGAATATGAAAGCCCAGCTATCATTGCTGTGGTTGAGAGAAATTCAGTCCAGGGTTCCCCTGTGGGACGGGGGGGGGGGGGGGACTGCCCTCTGTGGTATTCTGTGTGTGACCTACCCTTTCCCCAGTTTTCTCCCCTTCCCCGGCTTCCGCCCCTTCCCAGGCTTCCTTACCTTCCCTCAGTCTTCCCTGGAGCACTGCCTGGATAAGTCTCCCAGTAGGACCCAAATTGGGGAGGTTGTGCTCACTCCTCACCATAGTCTCACCACCTTTTATTATAGGGGCTGCAGTCATTTGAGTTTGTAACCTGGTATATAATGTGGACAGTAAATTCTTACTAAGAAAATAATACCTGTTGTCTACTCATTCCTGTCTCATGGAAAATACTTTGATTAGGTTGGAAGAGGACATGCTTGTTTTGAAAAATCACATTATTGATTCAGCGTAAGTTTCTGGAGAATTTACGTTGGGGTGAAGATGCTTCTGTTTAGAAGGAAGAATATGCTGTAGTAATTTTAAATGCCTCTTCCATATTTATTACTTTATTACTTTAGGAATATAAAGGAATCTGTCCATGTTATTTTTACAGTTACTGATTTTTAGAAAGAACCTGAGGGAGAAATCATCCATTCATTTAGTGTAACATCATCATCAAGTGGGGTTTATATGTTGCTGGATCCAATTTGCTAATGTTTTGTTAATGATTTTCACATATATGATACCTAATGAGGGATATCAGTCTGTGATTTTATTTTCCTGTAATACCTTTGTCAGATTTTGGTACTGGGTTTATGCTGACTGTAAATATGAGTTGGGGATCATTCCCTTCTCCTTTTATTAAACAGTTTATATAAGATACATTTTCTTTCTTTCTTAAATGTTTGATAGAATTCCCCAGTGATGCTCTTTGGTCAGATTGTTTCTTTTGAAGGGGAGAGGGGTTAGTTACAAATAGATACTGTAATATTTAGATTTTTGTATTCTTTCTTATTTTCAGTTTTGATAAATTGTGTGGTTTTTTTTTTTTAAAGCAGTTTGTCCAACATCTAAGTTATTTGTATAATGCTGAGAAAATTCTTCTGGATCTATGTTCTACTGGAAATTTTTAAAGAATAACTTGTTTTAGCAACTCTACATGGGCCTGATGTATATGAAGTTGGATTGATTACTGGATATAAAATTTCATGTCTTTTTTTACATTCAAGAAGTATTTTCCAATGCCATTTAGAAACTTTCACCATCATTGTTTCAAGTTGTATAATATTGTTATGTTTATAATGTAATAAATATATTTCAACATTTCCTATTGTTGAATAGTGAGGATTTCCCTAAATTTTTTAAATTAAATCTTTATTGTTGAAAGTATTACATATGACCCCCTTTCTTCCCCCCATTGACCCCTTCTAGCCTGCCCCAAGCCATCACTATCCTGTTGTCTGTGTCCATGGGTTATACATACATGCATACAAGTTCTTTGGTTGATAACTTCCCACCCACCCACCCTCCCCCACCTTCCCCCTTAGATTCCGCAATCTGTTCTATGCTTCTATGTCTCTCTGGATCTATTTTGTTCATCAGTTTATTTTGTTCATTAGATTCCACATATGAGTGAGATCATGTGATACTTGTCTTTCTCCAACTGGCTTATTTCGCTTAGCATATTACTCTGCAGGTCCCTCCATCCTGTCTCAAAGGATAAGAGGTTATTTTTTACTGCTGCATAATATTCCATAGTATTTCACAGCTTTTTTATCCACTCATCTACTGATGAGCTTTTGGGCTGTTTCCAGATCTTAGTTATAAATTGTGCTGCTATGAACATAGGGGTGCATACGTTCTTTCTGATTGGTGTTTCGGGTTTGTTAGGATATATTTCTAGAAGTGGAATCACTTGGTCAAATGGCAGTTCCGTATTTAATTTTTTGAGGAAACTCCATACTGTTTTCCATAATGGCTTCAGCAGTCTGCATTCCCACTAGCAGTGTACCAGGGTTCCCTTTTCTCCACATCCTCGCCAGTACTTGTCATTTGTTGATTTGTTGATGGTAGCCATTCTGACAGGGGTGAGGTGATATCTCATTGTCGTTTTAATTTGCATCTCTCTGATGATCAGTGACTTTGAGCATTTTTCATATGTCTCTTGGCCATTTGTATGTCCACTTTGGAGAAGTTTTTATTTAGGTTCTTTGCCCATTTTTTTTATTGGATTGTTTGTCTTCCTTTTGTTAAGTTGTATGAGTTCCTTATATATTTTGTATATTGATCCTTTATCAGATGTATCATTGCCAAATTTGTTCTCCCATATAGTGGGCTCCCTTTTCATTTTGTTGATGGTTTCTTTTGCTGTGTAGAAGCTTTTTACTTTGATATAGTTGCATTTATTTATTTTCTTGTTAGTTTCCTTTGCCCTAGGAGATGTATCAGTAAACATAGTGTTACTAGAAATATCTGAGATTTTGCTGCTTATGGTTTCTTCTAGGATTTTTATGGTTTCATGACTTACATTTAAGTCTTTTATCCATTTTGAGTTTATTCTTGTGTATGGTGTAAGTTGGTGGTCTAGTTTTATTTTTTGCATGTACCTGTCCAATTTTCCCAGCACCATTTATTGAAGACACTGTCTTGATCCATTGTATGTTCTTGCCTTCTTTGTCAAATATTAATTGAGCGTAATGGCTTGGGTCAATTTCTGGGGTCTGTGTCCTGTTCCATTCATCTATATGCTTGTTTTTGTACCAGTACCAGGCTGTTTTGATTATGATGGCTTTATAGCATTAACTTGCTATCTGGTATTGTGATCCCTCCAACTTTATTCTTCTTATTCAACATAACTGTGGCTATTTGGGGTCTTTTTTGGTAACATATAAATTTTTGGAGTTTTTGTTCTTGATCTATGAAATATGCTGTTGGTATTTTATAGGGTTTGTATTGAATCTGTAGATTGCTTTGGGTAGTATGGACATTTTAATAATGTTAATTCTACCAATCCATGAACACAGTATATTCTCCACTTGTTTATATCTTTCTCTATGTCTTTTTTCATGTCCTGCTGTTTTCTAAGTACAAGTCTTTTACCTCCTTGGTTAAGTTTATTCCTAAGTATCTTAATGTTTTTTGTTGCAATCTTAAATGGGATTTAGTTTCTCTTTCTGAGAATTCATTATTGATGTATAAAAATACCATCAATTTTGGGGTATTAATTTTGTATCCTGCTACCTTACTGAATTCATATATTAAATCTAGTAGTTTTTTTGGTGAAGTCTTTAGGGTTTCTATGTACAGTATCATGTCATCTGCAAATAATACAAGTTTTACTTCCTCCTTTCCAATTTGGATGCCTTTTATGTTTTCTTCTTGTCTTATTGCTGTGACTAGAACTTCCAGTACTACCCTATATAATAAAAGACTAATATTCAAGTCGACTGAATGGCAGAACGACCAGTCACTGTGACGTGCACTGACCACCAGGGGCAGACGCTCAACTCAGGAACTACCCCCTGGTGGTCAGTGCGAACCCACAGGGGGAGTGCCGCTCAGGCAGAAGCTGGGCTCACGGCTGACGAGTGTAGAGGTGATGGCGGGAGCTCTCCCACCTCCGCGGCAGCACTAAGGACCCTTCGGCGGACATCCCCCGAGGGGTCCTGGACTGTGAGAGGGCGCAGGCCTGGCTGAGGGATCCCCTGCCCCCAGTGCACAAATGTCATGCATCGGGCCTTTAGTGTTGAATACGACTGGTGAAAGTGGCCCTAGATGGTTTTGCTCAGTGGATAGAGCTGCGGCCTGTGGACTGAAAGGTCCCAGGTTCAATTCCGGTCAAGGGTACGTACCTCGGTTGCAGGCTCCTCCCCGGCCCGGGCCCTGGTTGGGGCTCCTGCAGTAGGCAAATAATTGATGTATTTCTCTCACATCGATATTTCTCTCTGTCTTTCCCCCTCTCTTCCACTCTCTTTAAAAAGCAATGGAAAAATACCCTCTGGTGAGGATTTAAAAAGAGTGGTGAAAGCGGACATCTCTGTCTTACTCCTGTTCTTCCGGAAAAGGTTTTAGTTTTTTCCATTGAGTATGATGTTCGCTGTAGGTTTGTCACATATGGTCTTTATCATGTTGAGATATGATCCCACTGTTGCCACTTTGCTGAAAATTTTTACCAACAATGGGTATTGGATTTTTGTGAAATGATTTTCTGCATTGATGGATATGATCATGTGATTTTTGTCTTTCAATTTGTTTATGTGATGTATCACGTTTATTGATTTGTAAATATTGTACCAGCCTTGCATCCCTGGAATAAATCCCACTTGGTCATGGTGTAAGGTCTTTCTAATATGTTGCTGGATCCGATTTGCTAATATTTTGTTGAGGATGTTAGCGTCTATGTTCATCAGGGATATTGGCCCGTAATTCTCTTTCTTTGTGGTGTCTTCATCTGGTTTTGTAATTAGGATAATGCTGGCCTCATAAAAAGAACTTGGAATTTTTGGAATAGTTTGAGGAGTATAGGTGTTAGTTCTTCTTTGAATGTTTGGTAAAATTCCATTGTGAAGCCATGTGGACCAGGGCTTTTGTTTGCTTGGAGTTTTTTTTTTTGTGTTTTGTTTTTATTAATTTGTTTTATTGCTTAAGGTATTACTGGGAGTTTTTTTGATTACTGTTTCTATTTCATCAGTTGTTAGTGGCCTATTCAGGTTTTCTGATTCTTCCTGATTCAGTTTTGGGAAATTGTATTTTTCTAGGAATATGTCCATTTCATCCACATTATCTAGCATGTTGGCATAAAGTTGTTCATAGTATTTTTTTTACAGTCCTTTGTATATCTGTGATGTCAGTGGTTACTTCTCCATTTTTGTTTGTGATTTTATTTGGGTCTTCTCTCTTTGTTTCTTGAGGAGTCTGGCTAATGGTTCATCAATCTTATTTATCCTTTCAAAGAACCAGCTCTTGGTTTCATTTTTGTATTATTCTTTTTAGTTGTCTTTGTCCTTTATTTTTGCTCTAGTCTTTTTTATTTCCTTTCTTCTACTTACTCTGAGCTTCTCTTGTAGTTCTCTTTCTAATTCCTTAAGTTGTAGGGTTATGTAGTTTACTATTAATTTTTTTTGTTTTTTGAGGTAGGCTTGTAATGCTATGAACTTCCCTCTCAGCACTGCTTTTGCTTTGTTCCATACAACTTGGGTGGTTGTGTGTTCATTTTCTTTTGTTTCCAGGATATTTTTGATTTCTTCATCTCATTGGTAACCCATTTATTGTTTAATAATATGCTATTTAGCCTCCATGTTTTTGAGTGTTTTTACTGTATTTGATTTCTAATTTCATTCCATTGTTATCTGAGAAGATACTTGATTTGATTTCAGTTTTCTTGAACTTTTAGAGCCTTGTTTTGTATCCTAACATATGTTCTATCTTTGTGAATGACCGAAGTGCACTTGAAAAGAATGTATATTTTGCAGCTTTGTGGTTAAATATTCTATAAATGTCAATTAATTACATCTCATCCAGTGTCATTTAGAGTCACTGTTTCCTTGTTAATTTTTTGTCTGGAAGATCTATCAGTGAAGTCAGCAGAGTATTAAACTCTCCCAAAATGACTGTTATTATTGTTGATCCGTCCCTTAATGCCCTGTAGAAGTTTTATTATAGGTTCAGGTACTCTTATATTGGGTGCATATATGTTTGCCAGGGTTATATACTCTTGTTGGATTGATCCCTTTTATATTATGTAGTGACCTTTGTTTCTCTTATGATGGCCTTCATTTTGAAGTCTATTTTGTCAGATATGATTATTGCTGCCCAGCTTTTTTTTTCATTTCCATTTTCATGAAAAAAATTTTTCTCTTCACTCTTACTCTGTGTGAATCTTTTGTTCTGAGGTGGATCTCTTGTAGACAACATATAATTGGGTCATGTTTTTGCATAAATTCAGCTACTTTATGTCTTTTGATTGGTGCATTTAATCCGTTTACATTTAAGGTTATTATTAATAGGTTCTTATTTATTGACATTTTAATGCTTTATGCCTATATTTCTCTCTCTATTTCTTCTTATCATTACAGCAGTCCCTTTAGCATTTCCTGCAGTGCTGTTTTGGTGGTGATAAACTCCATTAGCCTTTTTTTGGTCTGGGAAGCTCTTTATTTCACCATCTATTTTGAATGATAGCCTTGCTGGATATAATAATTTTTGTTTCAGATCCCTGCTTTTCATTACCTTGAATATTTCATGCCATTGCCTTCTGGCCTGTAGAGTTTCTGATGAGAAACCAGCGGACAGCCTTATGGGAGCTCCTTTGTAGGTAACAAATTGCTTTTCAGTTGCTGCCTTTTGAGATTTTTATCTTCGTCTTTAATTTTTGGCATTTTAATTATGATGTGTTTGGGCATGGGCCAGTTTGAAATCTTCTTGCTTAGGACTCTTTGTGCCGCCTGTACTTAAGTGATTTTTTTCCTTCAATAGGTTCAGGAAGTTTTCTGCCACTATTTCTTCAAATAAGTTCTATCTCTTGCTCACTTTCTTCTCCTGGTTCACCTATTATGCGAATGTTGTTACGTTTCATGTTGTCCCACAACTCCCTTATGCTGTCCTTCTGTTTTTTAATTGTTTTTGCTTCTTTGATGGAGTGATTTTTTTCTACTCTGTCTTCCAATTCACTTATCATCATCTTTCCCTAATCTGTGTATTCCTTCAACTATGTTCTTTATTAGTGCTATGTCATTCTTCATAATTACTATATCTTTTCTCATGCTGTTGGGCATCTTTGCCATCATTATTCTGCACTCTATGTCTGATCAATTTCTTATCTCCATTTCATTTAGCTCTTCTGGAGAATTCTCTTGTTCTTTGGTTTGGGGTTGTTTGTTTTGGGTTTTTTCTTTTGGTCTCTCCATTATGGCTGCCTGTTTGGGTTTGTGACTATGTATTAGGTAGATCTGCTATGCCTTACAATCTCTAGTGCAGTGTCAAATGCTGTTTCTGACTTATTAGATCAGGCAAAGACTCAAAACCTCCAGAGACCACCTTTGCTTGCAGACTGATTGAATTGTCTTGAGTAGCCTAAGGCAATTGTACATAGGTAGGGCAAGAGATTTTCTACACGGTAGGACAGTTGCTTCTGCCTGGAAGCTAGTTGTTATTCTCAGGCTCTTAATGGGCCTCAGAAACTCCACAGGGTCAGGGAAGGGGTTTTCCATTAGGGTGGGGCAGCTGCCTTTCCCCCAGGCAAAAACCACCTGGATAGCAAAGTCTGCCTGAGAAAGATACCCTCTACACCGTAAGTGAATGATTTAGCATAGGGAACCAGGATGTCTGCCTTCTGAGCTCTAACACGAGAGCCCCCAACTTTGGCTTCTGCTCACACAGCTTCAGTCCACTCTGCCTTCCCTCCTCTGGAGCCCAAGTTGAGTGGCTGCACACAAAATTCTGTGTGCTGGCCCTTTAAGGGGGTACCTTCATTTCCAGCCACCTCTTCCTGGCAGACAGCAACCCTGCTGTTTTTCATAGCCCAGTATTATTTGGGCACCACTTTCAGGTCTGGTGCTCTCTGTTGGGGGGCCTAGCTTGGGGTTTAGAGTTGTCAGTGGCAACCTCCCACAGCTGAGATCTCTCTCCAGAACTTCAGCTGCTGTCTGTGGGATCCTGGCCAGCCCTTAGGCCCCTCTGCCCTTCCTTCAGTTTCTAGGTCTCCATTTTCCATCCTTGGTTATCAGGGTTCTCTCCAGCAAATCTTCAGTTGGTTATTCAGGATGGAATTTTTGTATTTTACCTGTAATTCTAGTTTGGCCCTGGGAGTGTGTCAGTGTAGCATCCACTTACTCTGCTGCCATTTTAAATCTCGCCCCCTGTTTTTCATGATAACTCCAGAAGTGAATATTTCTCAGAAGTCTTCTATTTGTGATATATTTAATTCCTAGCAATGGGATTATTAAGACAAATGCCCTAAAGGTTTTTAATTCATAGTGGTAGATTACTTTCCAGGAATGATTAACTGTTTACATTTGTTTTTTCTAATGTTTTTCAAAGGCTAGATTAGTAGAATAGTAAATATTTTCAGAATAATAAGCTGCCCACCACATTTAAGATATGTAGAATGCAGATTTAGTATAATTTTTTAAAGTGATATTTTTTATTTCATTAGAAATCATGGCTTAGTAAATTTCATTTTTAATCATGAAAAGTGAGCTAAGACGTTGGGACGAGATGTTTTGCTTCACTGCACTTATATAGAATTTAGTTCTGCAAAGTTTGTCAAATATCTATCATGTGCCGGACATGTTGCTAAATAGAGGAGAAATAAAATGAAAGAAATTGTTTCAACCTGCCAACAGTTCAGACACTAGAAGAATAATCTAAATACTTTGTAGTGTAATAAACTATCTATATATATAAAAGCCTAAGTGACCATTACTACCAGTCAACCCAATGACTGGTCGCTATGACGCACTGACCACCAGGGGGTAGACACTCAACGCAGGAGCTGCCCCCTGGTGGTCAGTGCACTCCCATAGCCAACCTCCCGCGGCCAGCTTGCCGGGTGGTTAGTGCATTTCCACAACCAACTCCTTGCAGTCTCTCCCCCAGCCAACAGCCCCGACCTGCCCCAATCGCTGGCCAGGCCAAAGGACTCCATCCGTGTATGAATTCATGCACTGGGCCTCTAGTACATACTGGTATATAAAGTGAATCTGTAAAGTGTTGGTGAAAGATTGAAGAGAGCACTTATTTGTGCCAGTGGGTAACTTTTGAGATGAGCCTTTGAAAGGGTGGACTGTTGTTAGGTGAAGTAGGATTTCAAAGGTAACCCAGAGCATAATAAAAAGATTATTTAGAATGTGAAGGATAACCTATGTTTCACAATTAAAAACAATTTCTAAAATTTCTTGATTAGTCTCTTTCTCGGATACATGTAGCCTTATTCTTAATATGGAGTGATTTCTTCTTTCTCGCAAACACCTTTAATAGAATGATCTTTAATGCTTTTCTCACTGTCTCCTATTCAAAATCTGTTACTGTTTTTTTAATCATTTTTTATTTTTCAATTACAGTTGACATACAATATTATATTAGTTTCAGTTGTACAACCAAGTGATTAGACATGTAATTTAATGAATGATCATCCTGATAAATCTTGTGCCCATCTGGTACCATACATAGTTATTAGAATATTATTGACTATATTACTTATGCTGTACTTTACATCTCCTATTTACATGACTATTCTGTAACTATCAATTTATACTTCTTAATCCCTTCACCTTTTTCACCCATTCCCTCAATCCTCTCCCATTTGGCAATGGTCAAATGGTTCTTTTTATCTATGAGTCTGTTTCTGTTCTGTTTGTTAATTTATTTTGATTTATAGATTCCATTGTTGATAAATATGTGTTCATTGCCATTTTATTATTCATATTTTTATCTTTTCCTTCTTTTTAAAGAAGACCCTATAACATTTCATGTAATACTGGTTTGGTGGTAACAATCTCCTTTAGCTTTTTTTGTTTGGGAAGCTCTTTATATATCCTTTGATTCTAAATGATAGCTTTGCTAGATAGACTAATTTTGGTTATAGTTCCTTGCTTTTTGTCACTTTGAATATTTCTTATCAACTCCATCTGGCCTGCAAAGTTTCTGTTGAGAAATCAACTGATGGTCTTATGGGAGCTCCCTTATAGGTAACTAACTGCTTTTCTCTTGCTGCTTTTAAGATTCTCTCTTAGTCTTTAACCCTTGGCATTTTAATTATGATGTGTTTTGGTGTGGGCCTCTTAAGTTCATTTTATTTGGGACTGTCTATCTTTATGTTTTCAAAAAGGTTTTCAATTCCTTGCTCTGTCTTTTCCCCTCATGGCACCCCCATGATGCAAAAGTTGGTACTTTTGATGCTCTATACACTATCCTCATTTTTTGGATTATTTTTGCTGTTCTGATTGGGTGTTTTTTCCTTCCTTATTTTTCCAAATTACTGATTTGATTCTCGGCTTCATCAACACTACTGTTGATTCCCTCTAAATTATTCTTCATTTCTGTTAGTGTATCCTTCATTCTAACTGGCTCTTTTTTATGGTTTCCATGTTCTTTTTTATGCTGTTGAAGTTCTCATTAACTTCATTGAGCATTTTTATAACCTGTGCTTTAAATTCTGCATCTAGTAGATTGCTTGCCTCTCTTTTGTGTAGTTCTTTTTCTGGGTTTTTGTTCTGTTCTTCCATTTGGGACATATTTCTTTATCTCTTCATTTTGGCAGCCTCCCTGTGTTTGTGTCTATGTATTAGGTAGAGCTGCTGTCTCCTGTGCTTGGTAGAGTGGCCTAATGTAGTTGGTATCCTTTAGGGTCCAGTGGCACAGCCTCTCAGTTTACCTGAGCTGGGCACTCCAGGTGTGCCCCACCACCACCACTATGTGGGCTCTGTGTACAGCTTCCTATTTTAGTTGAGCCTTAATTGCTTTTGGCACTTAAGTGGGAGGGATTTACCCCCAGGCTGATCAGCTACAAGGACTGCCTATGACCACTGTGTAGGGACCACCTCATGGAGCAAGACTTACTTCAGCAGGGCCCTGGTGCCCACTGAGTTCTCATCTTCAGTGTGTCACTTGTGAAGGTTGTTGGGTTTTGCGTTGATGTGGTCTGACGTTGTCCACTGGGTGCACTAACTCTGGGGCTTCTCGGAGCTGCAGACCAAGGTCAACTACCACTTTTGTTCTGCCTGGGGCCACCTGGCATGAGCTACAAAGCAATCTGCAGATGGCTGCTACTTGTGCTGGGCTTGGAGGTGCCCAGGAGAGGCCAAATTGGGAACCAAGTCTGGTTGCTGCTAGTGTCAGACCTGGGGGCATTTAGCGAGAGGTATAGGTACATGGTGGCCAGATGCTTCTTATTTGAGAGGTTTTAGAAAAGTCAGAAGCATGAGCCAAGACAGGCCATTCATATGGAAGTAGAATGGAAGTCTTGGGTGGGTCTGCAAGTTTGGTGGGGTCTCAGGGAATCGCCAGAGCAGGGTGAATAGTATTAGCCAGGTTGATGGAGTCTCAGATGTGGAGCCCATCTGTCAGCACAGAAAAGGAACAATGGCCTTTGCCAGCATTTCTGTCTGGGAGAAAGCTGCCTCTACCCCCCAGCTCTTGCTTTGATGCCTAACAATTCAATTCCTCCCCATATATCCCTGGTGCCTTTTGAGCTGCTGCCCCAGTGCTGGAACTCAGATGGAGTAAGTCTGTGAGCAGTCCCTTTAAGAGGAACTGTCTGGGATTTCAGCAGCTCTCTGTCTCACTCAGCCACAATCCCTGCTGGTTTTTACAGCCAAAGTTATGGAGACTTTGCTTCCTAGCACTGGAAGCCTGGGCTAGGAGGCCTGTTGGGGAGCAGGGATCTCTCACTCTTCTGGGCGGACCTCTGTAGTCGAGATATCCCTCCTGATTTTTATCCACCATACATGGGTGTAGGACCAGCCCGTTTTGTGTCTCCACCCCTTTTACCAGTAGTGATGTAGCTTCTTTCTATCAGTGGTCGGCAAACTGTGGCTCAGCAAACCGCGGCTCGCGAGCAACATGCTGCTCTTTGGCCCCTTGAGTTTGGCTCTTCCACAAAATATCAGCTCTTCCACAAAATACCGACTTCTGCGCATGAGCCACGAAGTTTCAATCGCACTGTACGTGCGCGCCCGCACGTGGTATTTTGTGGAAGAGCCACACTCAAGGGGCCAAAGAGCTGCATGTGGCTCGTGAACCGCAGTTTGCCAGCCATGGCTTTATATCCTTAGTTGTATGACTTCCATTCAACCAACAAGTTTCAGGTGGTTCTGAATGATAGTTGTTCTACAGCAGTGGTTCTCAACCTTGGCTGCACATTAGAATCACCTGGGAATCTTTTTAAAATCCTGATTTCTGGGCCTCATCTTCCAGAAATTCTGCCCAGAAATCAGGATTTTAAAAAGATTCCTAGGTGATTCTAATGTGCAGCCAAGGGTTGAGAACTACTGTTCTATAGTTTAGTGGTAATTTTGACATGGTTGTGGGAGGATGTGATTACCGCATTTACCTACTCCGCCATCTTGACCAGAAACTCTCAATCTGTTATTAATTATATAGATTGATTAAACCAATGATTTCAGTCTCCACTCACATCCAGAAGAATTGATGGCTTTAAAGAACTGGTTTTCCTTCCACTCGTCATAGATACCATGTGCATTTAGCCTTATCATATTTCAGAAATAGATTTCTTAACAAAGACCATAGCCATTCCATGTGCTTTGAAGCCATTTTGAGTGCTCAGTCAATTTATGTGGTTTGGTGATGATGGGTAGGGTGGGCTGGAGTTGTTTTAAGATGTTCAGAATATGCTTTCTCAATATAAAAATAATTGCTAGAAATATTCAAAGTGGGCAGTGCTGGGCTATTAAAACTGACCATTAACCATTTGCTAATTGAATCATAAAATTTGCTCATTCTTTTAAGGATATAGTGTCCATCTTTTATGAAATTTTGTTTTCATGTTTATTTTAATAGGATGAAAGTTAAAAAGCTGCCCATGATTCTAGCTCTACACCTGAAGAGATTTAAATATATGGATCAACTTCATCGATACACAAAACTTTCTTACCGGGTAGTTTTCCCTTTAGAACTTCGTCTCTTTAACACTTCAGGCGATGCAACCAATCCTGACAGAATGTATGACCTTGTTGCCGTTGTGGTTCACTGTGGAAGGTAATTGCAGTTGTGGGGCCTGGCAGTGGGAGGATGGGTTGGTGAACAGTGAGCATTCAGGATATTCTTGAGGGATTCCAGGGTAGACCTTTCAGAGGTTCTCATCCAGATACATTTTATCATTTCTTCCTTAAAACTTTTATAAATGAAAATATTTATAAATATCTATAGTACATTATCTGTATGCTTTGTTCTGTGCTCACCACCCAAAGTCATGTCTCCTTCTGTCTCCATAAATTTGATTCCCTTTGCCCTCTTTATTCCCCTCCACCCTCTTCCCTCTCTGGATTTGAATTTTTTTCTCACCTAATCTAATAAAAGAGAAACATGCAAATTGACCACACCTCCGCTACGCCCCCAAGCCACGCCCACCAGCCAATCAGAGTGACTATATGCAAACTAACCCAACTAAGATGGCGGCCGGCAGCTATGGAGCTGGAGCAAGCAGGAGGCTTGGTTGCCCCGGCGATGGAGGAAGCCAAGCTTCCCTCCTGCCCTGGCCGGCTGTGGCCTCCGCTCAAAGCAACAAAGTTTCAGTTATAGAAGATAAATAAATCCCAGATACCTGCTTCCAGCCAGCCTCCACTAGGAGCTTGAGTGGCTGGGACTGTGGCCAGCCTGCAAACAGCCATCAGCCCCTCACCCAGGATGGCCACACCCTCATGGGATGAGGGTCCCCACTGGGGGGCTTGGCCAGCCTGCAAACAGCCATCAGCCCCTCACCCAGACTGGCCAGGCACCCCAGCAGGACCACCCCACCCTGAAGGGGCTGTGGCCCACCTGCAAACAGCCATCAGCCCCTCACCCAGGCTGGCCAGGCACCCCAGCGGGGACCCCCACCCTGAAGGGGCTGTGGCCAGCCTGCAATCAGCCATCAGCCACTCACCCAGGTTGGCCAGACACTCCAGTGGGAACCCTCACCCTGAAGGGGGTGTGGCCAGTCTGAAAACAGCCCTCAGCCCCTCACCCAGGCTGGCCAGGCACCCCAGCAGGACCCCCACCCTGATCCAGGACACCCTTCAGGGCAAACCAGCCGGTCCCCGCCCATGCACCAGGCCTCGATCCTATATAATAAAAGGGTAATATGCAAATTGACCCTAACAGCAGAATGACTGGTCACTATCACACATACTGACCACCAGGGGGCAGATACTCAATGCAGGAGCTGCCCCCTGGTGGTCAGTGCGCTCCCACAGTGGGAGGTCTGCTCAGTCACAAGCCAGGCTGACGGCTGCCAGTACAGCGGTGGTGGTGGGAGCCTCTCCCACCTCCACAGCAGCACTAAGGATGTCCAACTGCAGCTTAGGCCTGCTCCCCGCTGGCAAGTGGACATCCCCCAAGGGCTCCCACGCTGCCAGAGGGATGTCTGACTGCCAGCTTAGGCCCAATCCCCTCCACCCCCCCACCCCCGGGAGCGGGCCTAAGCCAGCAGGTGGACATCTCCTGAGGGGGTCCCAGACTGTGAGAGGGCACAGGCTGGGCTGAGGAACCACCCCCCCCCCCCCTTTCGAGCGCACAAGTTTTTGTACACCGGGCCTCTAGTCTATAATAATAAAAGCATAATATGCTAATTAGACTGGACAGCCGAACCTCTTTCCAGACTACCTTCCAGATGAAGCCGGAGTTGCTAGGGCCAAAGCAAGCTGCTGCAGCTGTAAAGGCTGAGCCCCTTGCACAAATTCCGTGCATCGGGCCTCTAGTTATTTAAATATTACTCTAAGAACATTAAGGCCTATTTTCTTTTCCATTTATTTATTTTTAAATGATGGTGCCTAAATAGATTTGCAAAACAAATTGTTTCTTAGATTCATTGGCTATGTTCATTGTATTAATGGTCATGAAAACCATTTAAAATGGCTTTGGAAATAATCTGGAAAGATACGTTTTCTGCTTTTTACCTCAGTGTGTTTACTTCCCATTAGCCAATTTAGTGTTATTTCTCACTCTGTATCTTAATTTTTAAAATAGGTAAAAAAATTCTTAAACTATAAGAGCATCATGTGATTAGAATTTATACTTGAAACATACAGTCTTCATTGACTGTTGAGAATTTCCTGTAATAATTATAAAATAAGACACTCATCTTTTTCTCCCAGGTTTGGGGAAAATTATACTAATAGTATGTTTTATCCAACTAAGAAAGCCCCTGCCTCCCCAGCTTTAGCTATCCCCTTCCTGCTCTCTCCTCAGAGTATGTAATGACAACTGGAAGTCTACTCTGTCATAACAGTCTTCAACCTCCATTGCCTTCATTAGCCTGTCTCCCTGTATTGTATACTTTGCTATCATCTTTCCATTTTGGGAGCATTCCATTTCTAAAGTAAGAGTGATGACATCTGAATGGAGGAAAACAATAAGAAGTAAAGAACCTGTAGTTATTCAGTCCAGAGGCTTTAGAGACAAAGAAACCTTGGTTTCAGTTCTCCTTTTGCCATTTCTGGTCCTTATGACCATACAGAACTTCCTGAATGTCCGTTTTCTCTTCTATAAAAGGTAAATAATATCAACTGTCTTACTGCATTATCAGGATTAAAAGGGAAATGTAAATAACTTAGCTGCTGCTACTGTTTTAACAACAACAACAATAATAATATTAGCTTTTCAAACCGTAACTGTACCATTTGATAGTTTTTTCATATTCAGTTACAGTTTTACCCCATTTAAATTCTGCTCCATCTTATGGAATTGCTCTACTGGCAAGATCTTTAACTCTGAGATTCCTTATCACAGCCCTGGGCTCCCTCCCCTCACTGTTGTCTTTTAAAATTTAATCCACCCTTTTTCCCTTACAGCCTCTTATCTCTTGATCAGGGGTCCTCAAACTACGGCCCATGGGCCACATGCAAATACAAATATTGTATTTGTTCCCGTTTTGTTTTTTTATTTCAAAATAAGATATGTGCAGTGTGCATAGGAATTTGTTCACAGTTTTTTTTTAAACTATAGTCCGGCCCTTCAACGGTCTGAGGGACAGTGAACTGGCTCCCTGTTTAAAAAGTTTGAGGACCCCTGCTCTTGATCTTTCTTTTTAACCCTTTCCTTGGCCACATCTGCTTCTCCTCCCAGCCTTACCACCAGTCAGTTATCCTTTATAATAAAAGCATAGCATGCAAATTGTCCCCTCAACCAGGAATTCATCTGGGAGTTCAACCAGGGGGCTGGGCCGGCCAGGGGAAGGGAGGAAGTACCCGGCCGGCAGCTGCCAGAGACCTGACCAGTGCACAAATTTTGTATACTGGGTCTCTAGTTAAAGCATATTGTCGCAAACACTGACATTCTCCTGCTGCCTGTTCATGTCTCCGAACTTAGCTGTTAGAATGCTGTAGAAAGTTGAGGGATGCTCATTGACTCCTCATGGGCCAGCTGACTGCAGTGGGGCTCATTCCTGCTTGAGTTCCTCACAGAAGCTATTTCACATCCCTCCCTACATTAGTCTCTTATTCTTCCTTTTCTTTCACTGTGGTCTCCTCATGCCTTCTTCCTGTCCCCTGCTCTGCCTGTTAAACCTCTGTGTGTCTTCCTCGGTGCTCTTCTCTACAGCCTCAGTCTCCATTTGGTACTGCGCCTCTGTCTTCTGTAACTACTAGGTGTGTGTTGCTGGTCATGACTTACTGCTTTGTAGTGTATTATGTTTATCCACTTACACATCTGTTTTTCCTTATGAGAATGGGCACTATTTATTTATTTATTTACTTACTTATTTATGTATGTAATCCTCACTAGAGGATATTTTTTCTATTGATTTTTTTTTCTTAAGCGAGAGCAGAGGGGAAGCGGTGGGGGGCAGGGGCGGGGAAGAGAGAGAGAGAGAGAGACAGAGACAGAGACAGAGACAGAGACATCGATATGAGAGAGACACATCGATTGGTTGCCTCCCACACACGCCCCAACCCGGCCTGGGATGGAGCTTGCAACTGAGGCACATGCCCTTGACCAGGAATTGAATGCACGACCCTGCAGTCCGCGGGCCAACACTCTAACCACTGAGAAACTGGCTAGGGCAAGAAGATACACTTTTAAAAACGGGAAATAATTCGTTCATTAAACAAAACACTAAACATGTTTTAAGTTTTTTCTTTTTTCTTTATGATACTTATCTGTAGATACATTTCATATCAATATAAAGGGTTTGCCTTTGTCTGCAACCTTTGATTATTGGGGGATCTCATTTTCAGCATGTCTGTGCCAACCAGTTTGCTCACTCTCTATCCCCAACGCCTGGCATATCATAGGTTTCCAACAAATATTTGCTGATCTTTAAGCCCATCTCCAACTCCTCTGTGTAACTAACCTTTCTTGATTCCTCAGCCCATTCCCTTCCTCTCTCACTGGATGAGGTCTTATTTCACTGTCTGTGGCTCTGCTTTTATATCCTCTTCTGTATATGCCTCTGGAGTAGTTTCCTAGTGAACTGGCAGTGTCTTCAGGGCAGGACATTGTTGCTGTCTCTAACCCCCACAGAAATAGCATAGTCATTTGTACATATCAGGCATCTGTGCATATTGAACTAAACATGTTTTATGTTCAAAATGTAAATCACTGATTAGCCACTTCCTTAGGCATCAATTTCTTACCCTCAGTCCTTCATCTTATTAGTTTCTGTAATTAACTTTTGCCTACCATTCTTCAAACTAGCTTTTAGCCAAAGGAAAAAGCTGTCTAACCTTTTCAGTCTGATACCTACCTGTCCTCAGTCCACCTACGCCTTCCCTCTCAGGCTCTGTTGCTCAACCTTTCTGTGATTTTTTATTTTTTATTTTCACCCCCTTGAAATGTTTTTACCCCCCATTTCTTACTTCTCACTATAAAATGACTTTTTAGATGAATCCTACAGAAATGGAGAAATTAGACTTATTTTAGCATTAGAAGCATTAAAAAAAAAAAAACACACCCATTTTGAGGTGTTTTCCTCTGCAGTGAAAAAGTCCTCTTGTTTGTGCCATTTTGTCACCTAAGATAATCACCTCATCTATAGGACTAAGGATCCAACACGTGGGAAATGTAGTCACTTATTCTAATGTCTGAGCCTGCTGCTTTTTAAAAATAGTATTCATCATAAAGAATAATTTGTGTTGAAAATTATTTCAAATGCTATATCAATTATAGATTTATAATTTAATAAAAATTATACATTTTTATAATGAGTTATATTTAAACTAAGAGGTTAAAATCTTTAGTATATAAAGCAAAGAAATTTCTTTTAAAAGAAATAATCTCCTTTATTTTTACATATATCTAGATTTCTATACTTCAGATTTGTTTAAAATGAGACACAAAGGCAATTATAATAATTATAACTTAAAAATAGCACTAATGATACTGATCATTGGGCAAGTGTCATTTGTTTTTAAAGAAGTTTATGAAGTTTGAGCTTGATTTCAGAACCATGAATTTGATATATTTTTTTGCCTTGTCAATCATCATGAATAGGATCTAGAGAAAAACTGTTGCCACAGGAGTATGACTTAGAAATAATTCTACATGCATTGTTTTGTAGTTTAACTCAGTATGTACTGGATGTGACCCCCCTTTCTCCCACTAAAAATACTAGAAAATTTTATTTAAATCTTTCATAGAAGCAAATTTAAAAAAAATATTTTTAGAAATAATTACAACTGTTACAAAGACAATAAAGAATTTTAATAACATAGCTTTATATAAATGGAATACTGGTTGTACCTCTCAAAGTAGAGTACTAATCATTTGATTTTAAAATTGAATGCCAGTTCAAATCAATATAGCTTGATTTGGTGGAGGGATAGATAGGTAAGGACTATTTTTTTCAGTTTTGGGTTTTCTACTCTATAGAAAATGAAATTCAAGGAATAGAAGAGTAATAATAAACATTTTATAAAGTTAATTTTTCTTTCTCTTTGTTTCAGTGGTCCTAATAGAGGCCATTACATCGCAATAGTTAAGAGTCATGACTTTTGGTTGTTGTTTGATGACGATATTGTAGAAGTAAGTAATTTCTTAATTTTTTATTTTTCTCCAAAGTGTTATGTGTTTTACTCTTCACTTTTTCTCCCAGCTTCTCATTCATATATGACAGGTTGAGTATTAGACAAATACCTAGATCTTCAGATTGTAATCTAATTTCTGCTTTGTACTCCCTAACATCCAGGCCCAATGCTTGAATTGTCGGCTAACCTTTATGGTGTTTAGAATATGACAAGGGTTAACTTTCAATGACAGAACTAGTTTTAAAAAAAACTTTAATTTAAAGAAGAAATGTATCTTGCCGGCTGGTGTTGCTCAGTGGTTGAGCAACGACCCATGAACAAGGAGGTCATGGTTAGATTCCTGGCTAGGGTACATGCCTGGGTTTCAGGGAGCATGCAGGGGGCAGTCAGTTGCTCATTCTCATCATTGATGTTTCTCTCTCCCTCTCTAAAGTCAATAAAAGCATATTTTTAAAAAAGAACTGTATTAAGCTATAATATACCTATAGCAAAGTGCACAGATCTTAAGCAACAACTATTAGTTGTTTTATATAGTTCAGGCCCATATCTACAAATAGAATTGATGGATTAAAGGGTAGTTGAATGTTCAGCTTTAGAAGATGATGCTAAACATTTTTCCAATGCATCTGTACAATTTTATATTTCCCCCAGCTATGTATGAGAGTTGTAGTTGCTCCATATTTTCACCAACACTTGATATTATCAGTCTTTTAAATTTACGCTGTTCTGGTTGTGCGGAGCTATTTTACAAATGAGAAAATGAAAGGTATGTTTCAAAGAAATGTGGAAGGTTTTACTGGATTAAAGCAGTTCAAGGAGCTTGTTTAAGTACTAATGTTTACATTTTGCCTCACAGAAAATAGATGCACAAGCTATTGAAGAATTCTACGGGTTGACATCAGATATCTCAAAGAACTCTGAGTCTGGTTACATCCTTTTCTATCAGTCTCGAGACTGAGGGGAACCGCGATGAAGAGACTTCTGCCTCATTTCTTCTCTGGTTATTATGGAAAGGATCAAGCACTAATTTTTCAAGAAAAGAGAAATGCAGGAAGCTCAGGGGGCAGTGGCACACTTTGCACACAATAAAGCAAAGACTATGGATTAACAAGCTCTTCCTATTATGGTAGTTGATTTATTTGCTCAGGTATCATGCTGTCTGTGCAGTTCCATTCAACAAGGAAGTGATATCAGAGATAGCAACTCCTCCTGTAAAGCAGCCTTCTGGTAATTGACACACACACGTTCTCTTTATTAATTGCATCAGTAATGATTTTAACTCCTTGGGGGTGCAGTAGAAAGAATAGGAATCTGTGCCAGGTTATGTTTATAATTTAAGGAGATGATAGAGAACACACTGTTTAAATTTGCCTGTGTTGAATGTGTACAGAAAGGATACTTGGTGGTCTTTTCAACCGTAAACCAGAAATACTTTTGGGCCCAACACTTGCAGTTGCCTTCCTGATATAAAAAACAAACAGGTTTTAGAATCCAGTGTCAGGAAGACAAATATGTTTTGCTTCTCTAAAGAAGCTTTTAATAATATACAGTATATGTATATGTAGGGAACAATTGGTCAAAAGTGGCTTTTTGTTTCCCCAAGGGGAAAGACTGGCTTTGTAATATAATTTTTTTCCTTATTTATTTTACTTAAAACTGCTAGAGTCTAAGTATTGTATGAAGTGTCCATGATTCTGTCAGTAAATTTGAGCATATTTTTAATTTTTATTAGTTTTTGTCAGTTTCACTTGTCCTTTTGCTTGTTTCTGTTTTTAAGGTGAATTTTAAACTCTATTTAAATCAGTAAGATACCGTAAGAAAAATTGCAATGAGATGAGGTAAATATTCTTTTTCAGGAGGAACTGATATCTCTGGCTAAATATTTGTCTTTTGTTATAGTTTATAAGTCAGTTATTTTATTCAGTTTTAATTTCAGTAAAATAAGAAACTATAAAAAATTCCCTATAGTTGTTGGGATGATAAAAGACATTCTGGTGCAGTGGTGGTATACCAGCCTTTAGAATTCTTAAATACTCTAATGTTTCCAATTAAGGCCATGTTTGGAAGATTCATGTCATAGCAGTTATATTATTTTCCAGAGTCATTCTTTACCTTGTAAAGAAGGAATCATTCATCATAACCCCAGTAGCTAGCGGAAAAAACCTTTAAAAATTAACTTTTAATTAAGTAGACCAGGAATACACAAACATGTCCTTTTCTCCATCCACCTTTACAAATCTTACTGGGAGAGTGTTTGGAAATTAACTTTGTTAAGACTCCCTTCTGTTAGGAGTTTTAAAAAGTAATGTATGTAATTAAAATAAGTGAATTTTTGCAATTGACACTTTTTCATGCATCAGTAAGTTCTCTGACAGTGGCCAAATGTCACTTGTGGAAAGTATTTGAATATATATTCAAAATAATAGCAATCAAGCCTTGGATATTATTTATCAGAGTCTTTTCAGGCAGTAATTTTTTTAATTGCTGTAATTTTCTAAACTTATTTTATTAATACTATTGAATACAAAAAACAAAAAAGAATCCTCTTGTCTGCTGCTATTATTAACATTTATTATCTGTATCTTTTAGCTCAGGAAATGACTTCACCTATTCATTCCATGAACATATCTTTAACAGGGTCACTTAGTTAATTGGGTTGTTTACCAGATGTGCTGGGAGAAAATTATGAGGTATTTTGATAAATTACTTTTTAAGGTATAGTTTCTGAAGCCTTATCTTGGCTGGAATTGTTCTGTACAAATCACATAGCCTGGCTGATTTACCAGCATTGCACAGAGAATCACAACCGAGAATGTGGAGAAGGCCATAGCAGTGGAACTGGATACATTTTTTATTTTGAGGGCTTAAACCAAATTGTCTTGGATTTTAAAGTGGTGTTTCTGTGGTTTTCAGCACAGAGAAGGTGAGTAAAGTGAAGCTGGGTCAGTTTTTATGTGAGTCAGGCCACGGCATGTATAAGAAAGATAGATGAAGTCATTTGCATAAAGGTACAGCGTTGAAATACTTTGTTTGTTTTCACATTGTGCATTTTAAAAACAGTAAAAGCTAAGGTTAAATTTCATATTAAAGCAAATGATAGCATTCTTGTTGAGTTCCATGGTAGTCACACACTGTTCACATCTATACTGCATTTAATAGTACTGGTATGATTTGTCAGGGTAGGGACTGTGGGATGATGGTTCTCAATTTACTTTTTACTCTTAGAGCAGCTGCATCTAAGTAGAATGTTTGCAAGCTTATCAGAAACTCAACATACTTTAGAAACATACAGGGTTAGGGTTGGGGGGGAAATGCAGATATAGTAAGAAAAGTGACCCATATAGACAGCATTGTGAGGTTGTCTGTTGGTTGACTGTGGTTGAAATGAAGGGTAGGCTTCAGTTGTAAATGATGGCTGATTGCTGTCTATGTACATGATTGTTGGGAATGGCTGTTCCATATTTTGTATATTGGAATAAAATTTCTATAAATTATCATAACTAAAAGTAAATATTCTAAATTAAGTCTCACTTCGAAGTCATATGGCTTCTGTCTTGGCAACTTTATCTTTAGAAGATTACTTAAGACAGGAGCCATGCGACTTCCAGAAGGAAAAGAAAATGTGTAATATATGGATCTTGTTGTCTCTAACCATCAGTATAGGGTTTTTCTTTCCTTGATGGCAGTAGAAAGATCTCATTTTCATAACACTTCTCTTGATACTTTCTTTACTTTTCATTAAAGATTCTCTCATGAGGTATTTAACTGGGAGCTGGGAGGCTAAGGCGCTCAGGTCCTGACTCTTCAGTGAATTTAACTGTGTGACCTTGGACAAGTCACTTAACCTCTCTGTGCTTCAGTCTCCCTATCTTGTAAAATGGGAGTAATACCTACCTCACAGGGTTGTTGTGGGGATTAATTAGATAAAATGTCTGTAAAGCATCTAAGGTTCTTGAAGAAGGCGCTATACAAAATAATATCTATTAAAGTTGTTTTATTTGTGCTTGTGGGTTTTAAGTGTGTGTTTTTTTTCCTTTTTGCCTGAAGTGTATTTGCAAATTAGAAGTACACACTTTGGAAATTGTCTTATTGCTTTTGCTCAAAAGTTACTACTTTAGTTATCCAAAGAGAATTTCCCAGAACAGCATTCCATATTGCATTTTTCTTTATGGAGTAGCATTGTCTTTCCAAAAAGCCCAAGTTTAAAACATTTAAATTTAAAATCATAGAATCTTACAGCAAAGTACCTTCAAAGTCACTGTTCCTAGCACTCCGCTTCCCTTTCAGTGTAGTAATTGCTCCTGTAAAATCTGTGCTTTAGTACTTGAAGCCTGTTCCGTTGTTGAGTAACTTTAATAGTTGTTTATGTCTCCATTATATGTAATCCATCCTTCATCATTTTTGGAAACCCTCCTCTAGAAGCACTTTTGTTTATCCATATGGCTGAAAAAGCGTTCTTAGAATAAACACAATAACAGGTGTACTAACTGTCACTGGGGACCTAAGATTGCATTTTCTTTTCTCAGCATTTATATCACACCCTTCAAGTTTGAGTAAATGAAATTCTCTATATTCAAGTTTTCATGAACTGTTGAAAAGCCAAGGCTCCCCCTCCCTTTTTAAAAAATTCCCTTGTTACCTGGTACGTGTGCATGTATTTTAAAGCTTTTCCACTTCTTTTCACTTATTTATTTTTTATGATAACCTACTACCTTTTTTAAAAATCTTCAGAGCTGCTAAAGTAACAAACCATCATTGTCAAGTTGATAGTGCGATAGGCCCTGTGCTGGGCATTTTACTTGTTTTAAATGTTAATCTTGACAACAACCTCTATGAGGTAGTGATATCCTCATTTTACAAAGGGGAAACTAAAGCTCTTCAGAGGTTAAGTATTTTTCCCAAAGTCACTCAGCTGGAAAGTAGCAGATCCAGGTTTCAGATAAGTATGACCTCACTGCCAGGTTCTTAACTATGGCTGGCATTATCAAACGATTTTATTTGTGGGAAATACACATAACATAAAATTTACCATTCTAACCATTTTAAGTGTACCATTAAGTGACACTAAATACATTCACAATGTGCAGCCATCACCACTATTTCCAGAATTTTTTATCTTTTCAAACAGAAATTGTGTACCCATTAAACATTAATGCCCCCCACGCCCCAACTTCTAGTTAACCCTTTCCTACTTTCTGTCTTTATGAATTTAACTGCTCTAGGTAACTCATATAAATAGAATCATACAATATTTGTTCTTTTGTGTCCAGCTTATTTCACTTAGCATATTTTCAAGGTGTATTCATGTCAGAACTTTCTACTTTTTAAGACAGAATAATATTCCATTGTACGTATACACCACACTTTGTTTATCCATTCATCTCTTCATGGACATTTGTGTTGTATTCATCTTTGGCTATTGTGAATAATGCTGTTATGAACATTGTTGTACAAGTATCTGAGTCCCCAATTTCAGTTCTTTTGGGTATATACTAGGAATTGCTAGATCACATTTAACCCTGTTTAATTTTTTTCAGGAACTGCCATATTGTTTTTTACAAAAACTACACCATTTTACATGCCCATTAATAATGCAATAGGTTTCCAGTTCCTGCATATCCCTGCCAACATTTGTTGTTTTCTGCTTTTGCTGCTGTTTTTTTGGGGGGGCGGCGGGGCAGGGTTGGTAGTGGCCATCCCAACTGGTGTGAGGCCATGTCTCATGGTTTTAATTTGCATTTCCTTGATGATTAGTGATGTCAAGCATCTTTTCATGTGCTTATTGGCCATTTGTACTAGTATATCTTCTTTGGAAAAATGTCTCTTAAGTCCTTTGTCCATTTCTTTAAATTGAGCTGTTTGTTGTTGAGATATAGCTGTTCTTTGTACATCCTTAGTATTAATCCTGTTTCAAATACCAGGTGTACCAGTTAATGCGGATTTTTTCCAATAGATGAAGTTACACATATGTTGATATATATGCAATTTGATATGTATGCTATTTTGTTGTATTGACAGCAAAACTTCATATGTCAAATTTTCTGAAGATGTTAACATCGTAGATATTTTTACACTTAAAAATGTCAAATTTCCTGCCAAAAATAGAGCATTTGCAGGAAGTTTTAATTCATTATTTTGAAGAAAAGTGCTGCTGAAAGTTATATGCTTCAAGAAGCTTATGGTGAACATGCTCCATTTCAAGATACTTGTGAATGCTGGTTTAAATGCTTTAAAAGTGATGATTTCGATGTGATAGACAAAGATCGTCCAGGTCAACCGAAAAAGTTTGAAGACCAACAATTATACAAGCATTATTGGATGAAGATGTGTGTCATACTCAAAAACAACTTGCAGAAAGATTAAACGTTGCTCAGCAAACAATTTCCGATTGTTTACAAGCAATGGGAAAGATTTTAAAGGAAGGAAAATGGGTGCCATATCAACTTAACAAAAGACAAATGGAAAACAAAGTCATCAGTAAAATGTTGCTTCAGCGGCACAAAAGAAAGTCTTTTTTGCATCGAATTATGACTGGCGATGAAAAGTGGATTTATTTTGAGAATCCCAAATGCACAAAATTATGAGTTGATCCAGGTCAACCATCAACATCAACTGCAAGGCCAGATGGCTTCAGAAAGAAGACAATGCTCTGCGTTTGGTGGGATCAGAAAGGTGTGGTGTATTATGAGCTTCTAAAACCAGGTGAAACCATTAATACTGATTGCTACCGACAACAAATAATCAATTTGAACCGCGCTTTGATGGTAAAACGACCAGAATGTGCCAGAAGACACGGCAAAGTAAGTATGTTTCATGATAACGCACCATCACACACTTCAAAACCAGTTAAAGACACGTTAAAAGATCTTGCCTGGGAAGTACTAACCCACCCACTGTATTCACCAGACCTTGCTCCTTCAGATTACCACTTGTTCTGATCGATGGCACGAACTTTCTGAGCAGCACTTCAAAACGTACGAAGAAGTGAAAAATTGGGTCTCTGAATGGTTTGCCTCAAAACAAGAAAAGTTCTATTGGGACGGTACCCACAAATTACCTGAAAGATGGAGGAAATGTGTAACTAGTGATGGACATTACTTTGAATAAAGCACTTTTGATGTTTCTCTTGAAAATACCATGTTTTTTTTATTACAAAATCCACATTATTCACCAGTACACCTGGTATATCACCACTTGTAAAACTGTTCTTACTCCGTTGAATATTCTTGGCATCCTTGTCAAAAATCAATTGACTATATGTGATGGCTTATTTTTGGGCTCTATATTCCATTGGTCAATATGTCTGTCCTTATGCCAGTATCACACCGTTGTTGTTGTTGTATGTGTGTGTGTGTGTGTTTTAATCCTCATCTGAGGACCTGCTTAGAGCGGGGGAGAGGCGGAGAGGGACAACAATGTAAGAAACTTTGGTTGCCTTCTACAGGGGATTGGACCTGCTACCTTTCAATGCACAGGACTACACTCAACCAACTGAGCCACTCTGGCCCGCCCACAGTTTTTATTACTCTGCCTTTGTAGTAAGTGAGGTCTTTAGCTTTGCTGTTCTATTTCAAGATTATTTTGGCTATTCCCAGTCCCTTGAGATTTTATATAAATTTTTAGGATAGGTTTTTTAGTTTATGCAAAAATTGCTGTTGGAATTTTGATAGGGATTGTGTGGAATCTATAGGTCACTTTGGGTAGTATTGTTATCTTAACAATATTAATTCTTCCAATCCATAAACATGGGATATCTGTTCATTTATTTGTGTCATATTTAAATTTTTTTCAGCAGCATTCTGTAGTTTTTGGTATATAAGTGTTTCACCACCTTGGTTAAGTTTATTCCAAAGTGTTTTATTCTTTTTGATGCAGTAGGATTGTTTTTAATTTTCTTTTTTGGATTATTTGTTGTTAGTGTATAGAGGTGTAACTGATTTTTGTGCATTGATTTTATATTCTGCAACTTTGGTGAATTTGTTTATTCTAACAGTTTTTGATGGACTCTAGGGTTTCCTACATATAAGGTCATGCCATTTGCAAATAGATAATTTTACTACATCTTTTCCAAATTTGGATGACTTTAATTATTTTTCTAGCTCATTGCTGTGGTTAGACCTTCTAATCTATAATAATAAAAGCATAATATTCAAATAGACCAAACAGCGGAACAACCGCCCAGACAACCACGCTATGACACCCACTGGTGCCAGGCCAGCCGAGGCGGGTGCGATGTGATTGGTTGGGGGCCAGCCTTTGCCCCATGATCACCCCACAGAGGGAGGCCCAGGCCACGGTCTGGCGGGGCGATCAATCAGGGGGCTCCACGATCGCCCCAAAGAGGGAGGCCCAGGCCACCAACCAGCGGGTGGGCGGGGCCTCCCTATGGGGTGGGGGGAGGGGTGGTGATCCATCGTGGAGCCCTGTGATCAATAACCCCAAAGAGGGAGGCCCAGGGGCACTGCAGCGGATAAGTGGGGCCTACCTCTTTGGGGAGATCCATTGCAGAGCCCCGGCCGGGTGTGCGGGGCCTACATCTTTGGGTTTATCGATGCAGGACTCCCAGACTGAGAGAGCACAGGCCGGGCTGAAGGCCGCAAACCCTTCCACCCCACCACCACTGCGCCCCCCCACCCCCACCCCCCCCTACCCCCACCAAGTACAGATTTCGGTCACTGAGCCTCTAGTATTAATAATAAAAGTGGTGAAATCAGGTATCCATGCCTGGTTTCTGATCTGAGAGGAAAGCTTTCAATTTTCCACCATTGAGCTGTGAGTTTTTTATGTATGGCCTTTATCATGTTGGAGTTTTTCTCTATTTTAATATGAGTGTTTTTAACACTAAAGGGTGTTGACTTTTTGTCAGGTGCTTTCTCTTATCATTGATCATGTGGGTTTTTGCTTCATTTTATTAGTGTGGTATATTACAGTTACTGCTTTTCATATGTTGAACCGTCCTTGCATTCTGGGAATAAATCCCATTTGGTTATGGTGTATAATCCTTTTACTATGCTGCTAAGTTTGGCTTGTTAGTAATTTGTTGATTTTTCCATGAATATAAGGGATCCTGGTTTGTAGTTTTCTTGTAGTGTCTTTGGCTTTGATATCAGAGCTATGTTGGCCTCAGAGAATGAGATAGGAAGTGTTCCTTCTTTTTCAACATTTTGGAAGAGTTTGAGAATATCAAAAGATTTTTACAAAGAACCAAAACTTATATGCTCCCTTTAAGTCATTATTAAGAAAGTTGAAGGCATAGTTTTTGCCCTGGAGGGATGTCATCTAAGAGGAGTCAAAGGCAGCAGCTGTACACTTAAGCAGAATACTGAATAGGTGGAGAAATGTCGGGTAGAAAGGTGTCATTGACATCCACAGAGATGCAGACAGATTGCTAGACCCAAAGAGAGAAGCTGGAAATCAAAAACAGGCAAAGGGACTAGAAACACTAAGTATAATAGAATATTAACTAATGATATTGTTTGGTAATAGAGTTTCTAAGCTTGCTTCAAAATGCTTATCCCACCCTCTCCACCCTTGTTTCCCTAAGGAAAGACTCTATATTACTCTCAGGAATTCTCACTCAAGCAGCTGCTATGAACCCTTGATTCCTGAGGAAATGAGTTCTCTTCTGCATCAGATAGCACTTACCATAATTCACCTTAATAATTGGTTCCTTTTAAAAATTTCCTCACTGTTGTCAGTGATTTGCCCTATAATTAAACTGAGTAACAAAACATTATACTGCCTGATTATTTTCAAAGAAGCAAAACTTTTTCAAGATCAAGACAAATAGTCCCATTATTCTAATTTACTGAATCATTCCCAAATCTGAATGATTGGCAGAATCAGGGGGGGATTTTACGAATGTTCAGATTCCTGAGATCTATCCCCCATAATTTTGATTAACTGGAGATAAGAAATCTGGCTTCAGAAGCTCCCAGGGAACTCTAATTATCCAGGTTGGGGACTCCTTGGATTAGAACTTAATCTGAAGTTCTATAGTCTCATTTTTCTGTAAGGTCACTGCTAATCTGGAGTTAACCTGATGGAAGCATTGTCCCCAAACCAAGTTATTTAAGAAATGGTCAAGGGAAACATAGTGGGTGGGAGCTGGAAACTTGTCTTTACATGTGGCATTGGAAGGGTTGACCTCCAGAAGATGTTTTGTTTCTAAGATTAAATTTGGATGAGATGAGGAAAGGGCAGAGAGGCTATACTAAGTCCAAGGAGAAGCTCTTGGTTTTTCAGCAGTGAGAGATGCTGACACGCTGATGACATTTGACCATTGGTAGGTGGGTTCTTAGACTGGATAGGAGGTGTGCTAGATAACCTTTAGCGTCTTCCCAGATTTGGCAGCAAAGATAGGGTAAATGGCAGAGCTGGTATCTATCTGGCCATATTTTCTATTTCAGAGTCCATAGTTCTACATCACTCTACTTTATTGTCTAAAACAGTGGGACATAGAGTGCTATCATTTACTATGGGAAGAATCTAAATTGTCATTAGGTCATCACCAGCCCCTGACTAGGGAGCTGGGTTGAACAAGACACCAGTCTCAAGATGCTATAAATGGCAGAAGTTGAGGTTATATTGCTTTCACTTTGCACAGGCAAGAAGGCTTTGGATGAGTCTACTGTACGTAAGTAAAGCACTTTGCACCATTGCTAAGAAACACTTTCCTTTGAAGAAAATCAGGTTTCTTACTTTTAGGAGCCTCTGAATTGTGGCCAACTTAATAGAAAACATATTAAAAAGTAACTGAATGGCGACCTGCTCACTTTGCATGATTGTGCTATTTATAATACTGTAACAGTAAGTCGTGGGAAATGTGAAGAATAAAATGGAATTTTGATTGTGATTGCAAAGTCCGTCCATTCACTGCAGAGCCCAGAGCAGGACAGTGATATGCGGTCTGTGCACACTTTGGGATAATAGATGCAATGATAGGTTTTGTTGTTTTCAACCTACTTACTAAAACTTGTTTGCCAGTAGCTTTTCCCTTTAGGTGGAAACCATTTATTTTAGGCTGCAAAAATGAGTGTTTTCTTGGCTGGACTTTTAGGACTAGTTTTTTAACCTGCCAGAGTATTATACTTATTTTAAAGAAGAAAAGGGGTTATAGAATGATGAGGAAGGTAGACTTAAAAAATTGCATATTAGTGGATTAGATTATGAAATGTAATAATGGAAGCTTCAGAAAACATGACTACAGGTAAGCATCTTATCTGTTTTTCCAGTGTTACATATATTTATCATTCCAGAAGTCAGTGGTCAATGTAGTCAGGGCTCCAGTACATTATATGGACTCTGCTTTTTGCTGTATATTAAACTGTTGATTAGAACTGGTTTGAAATTACATTAATTTATCCCACTGAATGTAAAGTTGACAAACTGAGATAGGTTTATGGTTCTATGCCAAAGTAGGCAGGGTAGGAAATTTATACTTTGAGAAGATAGTCCTGGGCTGTGGTTTGGAGGGAGCCAGAGTGGGTGTGATGAGTCCTCAGAATGATGGGACTTGGCAATGGGCTGGGGGGGAGGGGAGCCGCGGAGTGGGAGTGTTGAGGATTCTTAGGTTTCTCTGGCTTACACAGGGAGAGAGAAAAAAGCATTTTGCTGAGAACCCAGAAATAAATCTAGGCTTGGGATTAGATCATAGTGTTCCATGGTATGAATATACCAAAGGTGGTTTGCAAGCATTTGCTTTTCTTATAAATATGTTTTTATTGATTTTAGAGAAAGAGAAAGGGAGAAGAATAGAGAGACTGAAACATCGATGAGAGGGAGACATCTATTGGCTGCCCCCTGCACACCTACTGGGGATCGAGCCTCAACCCTGGGCATGTACCCTTACCAAGAACAGAACCAGGGACCTCTGGGTTCATGGGTTGATGCTCAGTCACTGAGCCACACTGGCCTGGCACAAGCATTTGTTTTTAATAAACTGACATTGCCTGGCAGTTTGGGAGGTGTGGCCATGATGGCTGTGAATAATCAGAATTTATATGCTCAGGATATACTCTTACGTGCCACAGTGCAAAGCGTTGACACTACAACTTACAGCTGAACAGAAGTTGCAGTGGCAGTTGTGTTTCTAAGATAATTACTCTGATGAACTCAGTGTCTGCAGTAACAGGCATTTAATAACCAAGGCCAGATTGATAAAATTAGCAGCCTCATGTTGAAGAATGGTGGGTGCCTTTTGAAACTTTTACCGAAAACTAGTTGAATCTGCATCATTTGCTCTGGCATACAATTTTTTCATCTATGGAAAGATCATGAATTTTAAGGACCCTGGAGAGACTTTAGAATTAAAAAAAAAATGCAGTTGATGGGCAACTTGAACATTTTTGGAGAGAAATTTTATGAAGTGAATTTACTGCTAGATAAGTAGATTAAAGCCCAGACTAATGAAATCGGACGAAACTATCCTAGAATCTGGATGTCGGATGCAGCAGTTGTAGTCACATAAGACGGAGGATGACTTCAGTGCAGCCTTTCAGTCCCACCTCGTGGGTGATGGCTTGTGGGCCTCATTTGCCAGCAGCCTCTCCAAGGAATTTCTTGTCAGAAATCACTTTGGCAGCATGTTACGTTTCTCTGATGCAGGCCTCTTGGCATCTTTCCCAGTACCAATCCAGATCTGAACTGGATCACTTGGTGATCATAATGTTTATTGCCTTCTCCTTTGCATGTCGAGCTAATCATACACTTTATGTAGACATCGAGCCAACACTTCTCGGGACCTGGCGCTGGTTGCATGGCCCACCTGAGCCCACATTCCTCATTTATAAAACGGCAGAGTACTGCTCTCTTGTAGGAATGTTGTGAAGCTAGATGGGGGTACATGTAAGATATGCCTAGTACAGTTCATGGCAACAGTTCCTCAAATAGTATTGTCTAGAAACAGGCTGAAACCCAACACTAATTTCTTAGATACTTATTTAGTAGTTATTATTTGATACCTATTGAATATCATCTTTTCATAATGAAAAGCATAACAATTGTTGCAGGGGATATAAAGATGGCTAAGATGGCTGTTTTCATGAAGCTCACAATGTAGAAAAGTTAATTTTTAAAGAACAAGACATGAGTCAAATGTTGAGTTCAGAAGGAGTTACTAGAGACAGCTCACGGTGGTTAAGAGCGCAGGTTGTACAGGCAGACCACCTTCACATCCCAGTCCCAATAAATGTTAGCCATTGGGTATCAATTCTGTTCATACTGATTGAGTGCCTCCTGTGTACCAGTTCCCAAGAACACAAAGTTGAATAAGACTTTATATACGCAGTTTAGCAAGGGAAACACAGTCAAATCAGCAATTAATTGCAGTGATGCAGAGTGTTGGAAGCCATAATGGGAACATAAGAGAAGGTGGGAACACAGAGGAAGAGCATCTAAATCTTTGCCGGCCAGGGAAGGCCTCCTCGGGGGGAATGCTACTTTAGCCGAGCTTTCAAGGAGAAGGGTTATTTAAATAAATTTTTATTGATTTCAGAGAGGAGAGGGAGCGAAAGACAGAAACATCAGTGATGAGAGAGAATCATTGATCGGTTGTCTCCTGCACGCCCCCTACTGGGGGATGAGCCTGCAACCTGGGCATGTGCCCTTGACCAGAATCGAACCCAGGACCCTTCAGTCCTTAGACTGATGCTCTGTCCACTGAGCAAAACCAGCTAGGGCAAGTAAGAGTTATTTGGGTCCAGGAAAGAGGTGGAGATTCGTAGAAAAGCAGTGTGTGAGAAGGCACAGTGACATGAAAAGTATATGTTTGGGAAGTACATGGGTTTATGGCTAGAGCAAAGTACAGTTAGCAACATGAGGCAAGGAAAGTAGGTAGGGTTCTAATTACAAGAGGCCTAATTTCTCAAGCTAAGCAGTTTCGATTTTCCTAAGATGGGCATAGGGAGTTTTTAAAGGATTTTAGGTCAATGACTGGTTTCTCAGAATGAAGTTTGGGAAGATCATAGTAACAGTGTGGAAGTAGATTCCCCCTGCCTACAAGAGAAGACCAATGAGAAGACTGTAGTGATCCATTTGAGAAGCACGAGAGCCCGGACAAGGTGATGGCACTGGGAATGCAGGCGTGGGATTGGGACACAAGACACTGAGGTTCCATCTACAGGCCTTAAATACAATATATTTAACCCTTGATTGAAAACTTCGCCAAGGAAGTCAGCAGGAGGAAGGAGTCCTTGTTGGTGTTCTTCAGGGTGCTCTAGGCATTTGTTCTCTCTTCACTCTGGGACAGCCATCCACTCCATGGCTTCCGTTACCCTCTGATGCCAGTGGCTACCAAACCTTTGCCTCTGGTCTTGAGTTACAGTCCCATACATTTGGTTGTGTCTCCTGGGCAGCACCATCCAGATGTCACCGACACCTCAAACCAAATTGCTCCAATACCTACCCGTTCTTCCCACAGTGTTCCTTGTCTCCATCATGGCACCAGTATTAACCCTTGTGCACAATTCAGAAACTGGAAATAGTGTTCCATTCCTTTTCTTCGTCCTGCACGTACATTCAGACACCCAGTCCTGTCAGGACTACTTTCTAAAACTCCTGGTCCATGCTGCTTGTGCCTCCCGCCAGCATTTCCGCCTCCAGCCTTAGCCTATGTAAGTTCACCCTCCACCATAAGATTTGAGGGCTCTTTGAGGGCACGTGTTTATTGAATAAATGCTGAAAGAACTCACCTGCTTAAAACATTTTAATGAGTTCATGTTCCTTGGGGTAAAATCCAACTTCTTAACAAATTCCCTGATAATTTGGCTCCTGATCACCCCTTTTACTTATTCTTACCATTCCCCCCCCCCCCTTTTTTAAAAAAATATATTTTATTGTTTTTTTACAGAGAAGAAGGGAGAGGGATAGAGAGCCAGAAACATCGATTAGAGAGATCGATCAGCTGCCTCCTGCATGCCCCCCAGTGGGGATGTGCCCACAACCAAGGTACATACCCCTGACCGGAATCGAACCTGGGACCCCTGAGTCCGTAGGCCGCCGCTCTATCCACTGAGCCAAACCGGTTCGGCCCATTCCCCCCTTGACCAGGAATCGAACCCAAGGCTCTCCAGTGCACAGGCCAACACTCTAACCACAGAGCAACACTGGCCAGGGCCCTTTTCTTTTTTTAATCCTCACCCAAGGATACGTTTTTATTGATTTTTAGAGAGAGACAGAAACATCGATATGAGAGGAAAATATCTATCGGTTGTCTCCCATACACTCCCTGCCAGGAGCTCGAACCTACAACGTAGGTATGTGTCCGGACTGGGAATTGAACCCCCAACCTTTTGGTGCACGGGATGATGCTCCAATTAATCCAGTCACCCTGCCAGGGCGGAAAATTTCTTTTAACTCAAGATACACAAGAGATAAAGCAAGCACGGGTGAGTTGACATTTAAAAATGAAACAGGAGATTAGAAACAGGTTTGTTAGTGATGGTTTTATTATGGTTAAAAGAAGAAAAAAAAAGTAACCTTGAAAAAGAGGGTCATTCAGGTCAGATATTTAAACCGAAGAGTCATTTATTCACCAACTCATTCAAGAACTATTTATTGGGCAGCTAATTTGTGCTTGGCACTAAAAAGTGAGTGAGACTGACTGCCTTCATGGAACTTACGTTCCAGTGGTGCAGACACAACACAATTGTTAGACGCTGTGATACGCATGAAGAGAAGGAACAGGGCTGTGTGCTGAGGAACCGAAATGGGGGAGGCCTGCTATAGATAGGGTGGATGGGGAAGTCCTCTGAGGCGGTGGCATCTGAGCTAGACTTGGAAGATGAGGAAGGGTCAGCCATGCAAAGAGCTAGGTGGAGACCGTCCGGATCCTGGGTGGATGGCGAGTGCGTGATCCCTGAAATTGGAATGAGGTAGGGGTGCGGAGCAAGGCGGTGTGGCTGGTTCATTGGGATTCCTAAACAGGAGTTGCTTTACTGCTGTGTCTGAAACATAGCAAGTTTTTTGCTGAGTGCAAAAGTTTGAATATTCATTAGGTAGGGATTTTAAAATGGCTGAAAAATTCTTAAATCAATTTTCTGTGCCCATCATAGAATATTTGATGTAAGGAACGAAGGAGGAAATCAAACAGCTAGCTAGTTTTTCCAATGTCATTCATTGAGTACATCCTCTTTTTCCCATTGATTTGATGAAATGCCATCTCTACCATGTGCTGAAACCACACATGAACTAGTAGTTCTTTGGGGCCCTCTCCAGTTTCACTGATCTGCCTGTCTAGTCCTGTGCCCAGGCCCATACTGTTTTAATCACTGTCGTCCTCAGTGCAGTAGCAACACCTAATTGAAAAATAATACAGATAACCATATAGGGGTGTTCAGAGTTTCCTTGTGAGATTGTTGTAATACATGTCAGAAAGGAATATATAGGCATTGATTTTTTTTAACTAAACACTATTAGCATCCTATGGGATGTGTGTGGTCCCTAGATTTCAGTTTGAGAAATTGTAAACTCAGACCTTGCTGCCTCAGAGAGCTCTGGCAGGCCTGAAGGTGACCCTGGAGGAACTCAGATTCACCTCACATTCACTGAGCGCCTGCCGTGTGCCAGGCACTGTGCCCAATGCTTTTAGGCATATCATCTCATTTAATCCTTTTTACCTACCCTTGGAGTGTGTGTTTTAACCTCTATTTTCCTGGGGCAGAGAGGTTCAGGGACTATATTATAAAGAGGGTCTAATATGTACCAAGCAATGTGCTAAGACCTGGGGATCAAAAGATACTTCTACCCACGTCCTCCGCTCTAGTCACATTGGACTGCTTGCTGGACCCCAAGTAATAAAAGCAGCAGTTAATGTTTGTGGAGCACTCTGCATGCAGGAGTCAGGCTTAGCCCTGAGCACGTGTGGTCCCATTCTGCCCTCACACCACTGGGTGGTTCTGCTGCGGGAGCTCCAGCTTGTTCATAAGTGGCGTGGAAGAAAGTGTAGGAACCTTGAAGTTAGATTGCATCTCACTTCACAGGTGAGCAAATGGAGGTGTGAGGAGTCAGCTCACTCACTGCTGGCAACGTGGCGAGGCTAGGATTTGGATCCCGGAGAACCAGGCTCGGAGTTCATAGCGGCACAGCAGACCACACCCTGGGTCCCAAGACTTTCTGCCTTTCCTTTGCCCTCATTTCTCATGCTTCCTTCTAGGCCTACCTGAGACGCCAGCCACGGCAGGAAGCCTTACCCATTCCTCAGCTGGAGTAACTTGCTTTTATCTCCCCTGACCTGCCATGCTTGGCAGTGGTGCACCCGAGCTAGCCTGGCTACCAGCCTTCTACCTCCTGCAGGGCAGGGGCCACGGCCACGGCTGGCATATCCTCGGCAGCACATGGACTGTGCCCTGCACACAGAAGGGATATTTATTGATGTGTTGAGCTGACTGTTTAGGGGTCAAGCCCAAGATCTTACGTGGGGAGAACAGTTGGGCAAAGGTTGGAACCCCTGTTTGGGACAGACAAGAGGTCCTCTCTTGGGCTACTCTTAGTAAGTGGTACAAAGAACGGAGTATGAGGCTCAAAGGAGACAGAACTGGTTAGAAAATTGGTTCCACCACTGATTAGCTATGTGCTCTCTGAGCTCAGTGTTCTCCCTTGGGAACTGTTGTGAGATTAATGTAATGCAATAATGCAATGTGTGTATAAAAAGTCCCGACCAAAGTCCTGGGAACATGCCATGCAGGTCCTCACCTTCCTCATTTACTCAACAAATAGTTAGGAACCACCCATGAAACTTGAGGCACCGTGCTGAATATTGAATTTATCAGTTGTTTCTATGGAACAGTATTTCAGGGTTCAGGCTGGGAGTACCCCAAAAGCACCAAAATGGAGAGGTCATCACAAACTTGTAGAGCTGAGTGAGACACCTGTGCACCTGCTCTGTGGATGCCATTCCCCGGCTCTGGGTCCAGCACTGACCGTCATTCTCCAGTTTATACAAGGATACCACCATTCACAAACAGCATGTGCCTTCGTCGGAGTGCCATGTGAGGCGGTGTCTGGATAACTCAGCCCAGCTCTTCAGTTCCCCAGCAAGTATGGAATCAAGAGCTGGTGCAGCTGATCCTCTGATGACTCAGAGGGCGGGCGGTCTGGGGCGTGGAGGGAAGGAAGGCCTCTCCCCACACACACATTTAGGGTAATGCCATGGAGTCTTTGTATCTCAGGACTTATACAATCGGAAGAACTGTCTGTTTTGATACTTTATGCACCTAATTGCAGCACATCACAGCCGAGTGTTGTTAGATTCAGGCACTGCAGTAAATCTCCAAATCAGGGGTGGAGTGAGTGTAGTGGGGAAGTGATTGTTTCCTCAAGGATTAAAATAAACAGAGAGGATAGTTATTACATAATCAATAATGTTGGCTTCTTGATGAAAAACACAGATGTAATTTAGCTCAAAATTATCCTCTGGTTTGCTGTTCTCCACAATTAGATGACAATAACAAATGAGTCGGGCCTGCTGAACGCAGCCAGCTACCTTCACATCAACAGCTTCTGGAGGAACAGTCCTCCCGGCCCCCATTCCTAGGGAGGCATTTTGGAAAGAAGCATTACCAATGCGAGCATTCACATCATCGTTCTTATACTCATTCAAGGCTAAGAGACAACATGGCATCAGGGGAAAGCCTGGGCTTTGGAATCATAGACCTGGAGTGAGGAATGGCTTCTTAGTTAATGAGCTGTGTGAGTTTTGGTCAAGTTACTGAATCTGAGTCTGTTTTCTTAGCTATAAAAGAAAATGAAACATTAAAAATGGGGATAATGACATCTATCTTATAGGGTTGTTTTAAGTTTTCAGATACTGTATATAAAGGTACATAACATGGTGCTTGCACTATTAGGCCCTCAGTACTAATACTATTACAAATGCTGAGTAGAACAGAGATTGGAAGACTGTTCAGATTGTTTCCAGAATCAAGGGCTCTGTCTTCATCTTAGAAAGAGACACACACAAAGCCAGTGATTCTCAACTCCAGCAGCTTGTTAGAGTCTCTTGGAGAACTTGAAGAATAGCCACTGTCCTAGCCTCGCCTCCAAAGATTCTGCTTTTCACTGACCTGCCTGAAGCTAGTGTCCACACTGTTAGACATGGATGCGACAAGGGCTGGAAAGGGCTGCTGTGCTTTCTCACTTGCCTGGCTGACAGGTATCAGGAAGCCCATGGAGTGTGTGCTCTGGGGTCTGGTTTTAGCTTCAAAGTTTGGAAATTATCTTGTCAGAATCCTCGAGGTGATTGGTCTCAGAGAGATGGGCACATACTGAGAGTGGAATGAAAAGGTCTGAGTGTCATCTCATTAATCTATACATATAAAAGGCTAATATGCTAAGAGTTTGACCATCCGATCAGTCGCTATGATGCGCACTGACCACCAGGGGGCAGACACTCAATGCAGGAGCTGCCGTGAAGCACACAGAGAAACGACACTGCGGACCTGGCACTCACAAAGCAACACTTGGCTTCCCCAAAATGGGACACAGGCTCCGCCACCACCCTGGAGTGACAGCCCACTCAGCTGATGCTGCCGAGACCCCTATGGCGCAAAATGCAGGCCACAGCCCAGCCCAGCCCGGAAACAGTGACTATGGGCGTCGGGTAATGACATAGCAACACCCGGATTCCTCTCCCTAGCAATAGGCCATCTCTATATATAAAAGGCTAATATGCTAAGTGTCCATCTGGGTAATGACATCATGTAGCAACACCCAGCTTCCTCTCCCTAGCTACAACTAGCCTCCTTGCAGTTTCTTCAGCTCAGAACATGACTTACTTTATAGCCAGGTGCAAACATTTCACACTTTGCCCAAATGTCTGTGAAGCGTTTTCCTGTGCCTCATCTCATTTGATCCTCACAGAAATCCTGGAGTAGGTAGATAGAAGACTCAGTGGAATCCTATTTTCTTTTCATTAGCTACAAAATGGAGATTTAGAAAGTTTAGAAACTTGACCTGACTGAAAAAAAGTAAGAAATGGTGGACCTTGAAAATGACTTCACAGAATATAGTCAAACTCTGCTGCAGTTAACACTTGGATTGCGGGAAACGAGTTAAGTCGGCTCGCGTGAATTGCGCGTACTCCGCGGGAGCCGTCTTAACTCGGTTCATATAGATTTGCGGTGGAGTGCGGGAAACGTGTAAACTCGGGCCGATTGTAACTGCGTATTACCAAATATTTGTTTGTTTGCCGTTCACAAAGATACCTACCTGCGTATGCGAACCGTTTCATACCCATTGGGGTAATAGGTATCATAAAAATCCCTTGTAAGTAGAGAACACTTTATGGCGCTGGTCGAGTACAATACCGTTAGGGTACCAATGTATTGTTTTCTCATTTTATAACCGATATCCCTGGATATATCACCATGCAAAGAGAATAGTTATTGAGAAATACTTCTTGTGTCCGGACGTCTTTAGTTTTGAGTTTTGTGAATATTATTACGTGTTTAAATATTTAAATATATTGTGATAAAGACATTCATATAGAATTTTTTAACCAAATAAAATAAAATCGTTCCGCAAAGTGTTCGCATAATAATTATTTTTTTATATCAGATATCTATCGGAGTACCGCTATTTTCAGTTAGTATTATTTTTATTTGCTTTAACCTAGAATGTCGCAGCATTCAGACTATAGTGATGATGAGTTTTGTGCAGACAAGTTGTCCAATTATTCTTGTGATAGCGATCTTGAAAATGCGAGTACAAGTGATGAAGATTCTAGTGATGATGAAGTAATGGTGCGTCCCAGGACATTGAGGCGACGAAGAATTTCGAGCTCCAGCTCTGACTCAGAGTCAGATATAGAAGGCGGGAGAGAAGAATGGTCGCATGTTGATAATCCACCGGTCTTAGAAGATTTTTTAGGGCATCAAGGATTAAACACAGATGCTGTTATAAATAATATAGAAGATGCCGTGAAATTATTTATCGGAGATGATTTTTTTGAATTTCTTGTAGAGGAGTCAAACAGGTATTATAATCAAAATAGGAATAATTTCAAACTTTCAAAAAAAAGCCTAAAGTGGAAAGATATAACCCCTCAAGAGATGAAGAAGTTTTTAGGGTTAATTGTTCTCATGGGACAGGTGCGCAAAGATAGAAGAGATGACTATTGGACCACGGAGCCATGGACGGAGACGCCATATTTTGGTAAAACGATGACGAGAGACAGGTTCCGACAGATATGGAAAGCTTGGCACTTCAATAATAATGCGGATATCGTAAATGAATCAGATAGACTTTGCAAAGTGAGACCAGTACTAGATTATTTTGTGCCTAAATTTATAAATATTTACAAACCTCATCAGCAATTATCACTAGATGAAGGGATCGTACCTTGGAGGGGAAGATTATTCTTTAGGGTATATAATGCTGGCAAGATCGTTAAATATGGAATATTGGTTCGTTTGTTGTGCGAAAGTGATACAGGATATATCTGTAACATGGAAATTTATTGCGGCGAAGGAAAGCGATTATTGGAAACGATACAAACAGTAGTGTCTCCATACACTGATTCGTGGTACCATATATATATGGACAATTATTATAATAGCGTCGCAAATTGTGAAGCACTTATGAAAAACAAATTCAGAATATGTGGAACAATCCGGAAAAATCGAGGTATACCTAAAGATTTTCAAACAATTTCTTTGAAAAAAGGTGAAACAAAATTTATAAGGAAAAATGATATATTGTTACAAGTGTGGCAATCAAAAAAGCCTGTATACCTGATTTCTTCGATTCATTCTGCGGAGATGGAAGAAAGTCAGAATATTGACAGAACATCAAAAAAGAAAATTGTCAAACCGAATGCACTCATTGACTACAATAAACATATGAAAGGTGTTGACCGGGCCGACCAATACCTTTCATATTATTCGATATTGCGGAGGACGGTCAAATGGACAAAAAGGTTGGCAATGTATATGATAAATTGCGCATTATTTAATTCTTATGCAGTTTACAAATCAGTGAGGCAAAGAAAAATGGGTTTTAAAATGTTTTTGAAACAAACAGCTATCCACTGGTTGACGGATGATATTCCAGAGGACATGGACATTGTTCCAGACCTTCAACCAGTACCGTCTACTTCTGGAATGCGGGCTAAACCACCTACATCTGATCCACCATGCAGGCTATCGATGGACATGAGAAAGCATACGTTACAGGCAATTGTCGGAAGTGGAAAAAAGAAAAACATTTTGAGAAGGTGTCGCATATGTTCCGTTCATAAATTGCGCAGTGAGACACGCTACATGTGCAAATTTTGCAATATACCTCTACATAAAGGGGCGTGTTTTGAAAAATATCATACGCTAAAAAACTATTAATTTCTATTTGTTTTGATTTATTATGAAAATTTTATTTTAAACTTTAAAAATATGTGTATATTTTTAGGTAATAAGTATTTTTTGGGTTTTTCGTATTTAGTTTATATATATCGAATTATTTATGTACTGAATAGATAAAAAAATGTCTGTGATTGAATAAATTTTCATTTTTTACACAAGAAACCGAAAATTTCATTTCAATCGAACCCATACTTCAAAAGATATAGGCATTTTAAACTAACTCTGATTTTGCGCGGGAAACCTAAATAATTGCCCGCGCCATCTTATATTTTGGCGGGAAATTCACCCGACACCGTAGTGTTAAATAGTTTACTCTTGGTTCTCCCTGCGTGATCTACAGTAATAATCTGCTTCATGTTGATATTTACTGCTGTGTTGCTGACAATTACCTGAAAGAGAAGTTTGGGTGCTTCACTGGACTGGGAAAAGTTTAGCTAAATCAGAAAGTAGGTCTAATTAAGCAAGTTTATTCTATGTCTATAAAAGGCTAAGTTGACTCACGCATGTGCAATACATATAAAGTTCTCACTAGTGCCAATTGCAAAAGTGTGTTTTGATCTGTCATTGTCGATCTTGAATTTGGTTGACACTTCTATTATAGAGAAAGGGCGAATCGCAATATTAAAATATTTCTCCTAATTAATTTCCTTTCTATGTGCATGAATCCGTGCACTGGGCTACTAGTTTATAATAAAAAATACATTTTCGAATAGACCAAGTGTGCGCACTGGCTAGAATGGCATGTTCTCCCATTAAGCAAACTCCACAGGAAGCCACATGATGAGCAATGAGTCAGAACAGAGGAGTGGTTTCATGCTCTGAATGTCTCCTGGCATCTGGCCTGAGAGCCCATAAAGGGCATGTGCCCTCAGGAAGCTGGGGTGCACCTGTCTGTCCTCCTACCTGAGTCCCTTCTCACTCATGAATGGAGTCTCTCTGCATGGCATGTCCCTTCCTGTGTGTTTCAGAGACTCCCTTGCTTGTCACCATGATTGGGTCATTCAGAAACGGACTCCACGATGTGAGTCAAAACAAGAACTAGTTCACATCTGCATTTAACAAAATGACTTTCCAAGGCACCAGGAAGGGGGAGGACTTAGCTATGGTTTAAGGAAAGCAAGTGTCATAATCATACGGGTGAATGCCCAAAAGGAAAGGGTCTTGGCCTTGACCTCCATCCTTCTCATTCCAAAGGAGGATTTGAAAGCAATAATTGGAGCCCATTATAGATCCCTCAGTTGCCTAGTCTGTCTGGGCTGAGGGCAGCATGGTGGGCCAGGGTTCAGTAGAGAAAAGTTGCTAGGTTTCTGAAGCCCATGCACCTGAGAGGAAGGGAGGATGAATGATAACATCCCATGACCAACATCCATGACTGTTAACCCCCTGGGTCAGCATCCTCAGTGGGGCCATAGGAAGAGGATCTCAGTGAGAGGCAGGATGGGGAGCCTTGTTGGGACAAGATCCATAGCTGAGGCCAAGGTTGTCCAGCACCACATAGGTGACAGATGAACAGAAGAACAGCGTGATGAGACAGCTGGGTTGTATAAAATGTTACCAGGTGAGGAGAGCAAGAGTTAGAAGTTAGATTCATGCCAAGTTCAGATGTCTGTCTTTAAAGTACCACAAAAAAATTGAGAATGACTCTTCATTCTCTCTAGAGAATGAGAACTAAGTTCAGTTTACTAACCAATGGTGTAGGATAATTCTATTTATTGAAATCCAACATTCATTATGGCTCTAAATTAACTTTAGTTCCTTTCCATGAGAATATTTTCTTGGCCAGAAGAAGGAAATTCATTGCCTAGGTTCTGTTGGTCCTCGTTGCATTTAGCCGACGTAATTTTGCTTTTTCTATTCTCAGTGGCGTCCACACGGTTTGCATCCGAATGGCCACCTGTCAGGGGTTTGTATGTCACAGTAGTGCCTGCTTGTCTATGGCTTTGCTTTCCATGGTTTTAGTTACCCACGGTCAATGCAGTCCGGAAATAGTAAATTAAAAATTCCAGAAATAAACAATTCATAAGTTTTAAATTGCTGTTCTGAGTAGCGCAGTGAAATCTCTCACTTGAATGTGAACCATCCCTTTGTCTAGCATCTCTGCACTGCATTTACTCCCTACTTGTCAGTCTCTTAGTAGTCGTCTCAGTTATCAGATTCGCTGTCGAGGGGCAGTGCTTGTGTCTAAGTGACCCTTATTTTACTTACTAATGACCCCAAAGCACAAGCATAGTGATGTTGACAATTAGGATGTACCAATATAACTGAAAAGGTGTGTCTGTATCGGGAAAAGCATGGTTTATAATAGGATTCAGCAATATTTGCAGTTTCAGGCATCCACTGGGGGTCCTGAGGATAAGGGGGTTACTGTACAGAAGAATTTCTATTTTCTCACCTCCTCTAAGCCAACTCGCCATAACAACCCACTGGCAGGTGGTAGTGAACACAGGTGCTCTCCAGTTCACCTGCACACCTTTGAGTTGAGTGGTGTTTGTTCCTAAACCAGCTTATACCCATAATACATGCTATTAAACTTGAGTAATTTAATTACAAGTATGTTAACTGATTAAATCTTATGTAAACTACTATAATGAGTGTAAAAAGGAAGAGCTACTTCTTTAAAAACTGAGTTGAATGATTTGGAAAGACTTGATAAGGCAGGTTGACTTAAAGATTTGCTTTAAATTAAGTGTAGTGGAGATTGGGGGAAATAATAAAAATATGGATAGAGTCTATACTGAAATTGCTTTTCAAGAGTTTTTAAAATCTCATGTTGCTTAAAAGAAATTGAAATTTGAAATTATGGACACATTATAGGTGTGACATATGCAAAAAAGGAGACAACGAGGATCCCCAATGAGGACACCATATTGATAAAGAAAAGGCTTTGGCCCTTTTAAAAATATTGGCAAATAAATGACCATATATTTGTTTTAATTTAAGATAGAATGTTTAAAGTATTTAAATAAATTTTTTTTATCATTGGTTCATCCATCAACACATATTTATTGGGTGCCTATTGTGTTAGCATGCTAGGTTCTGGGAAAGCAGAAATAATAAGACCAACAAAGTTTCTGCCATCAGAATGTCCATTCTGCCAAAGGAGACTGCAGTAAGCATGCGTGTAACATATATCATGCTCATATGTGAATTATACTGGGGAGCAGATGCAGAAGCAGAGGTAGAAAAGGCCTCTCTAATGAGGAGACATTAAAGCAGAGCTGGAACTCACACGGGGAGTGGGGGCCACATGAAGACCTAAGGGAGGAGGGCCCGGGGCAGAGGGACCACAAGGCAAAGACCCCAGGCCAGGCCTGAGCTGTATGTCCTTAAGGACAGCAAGAAGGCTGGTCTGCCGGGAGGAGCAGGTTGAAAGGCAAGAGGTAAGGGGATGGGGAGACAGGCAGGGCCAGTCATCACGGGCATGGGGACTCTTGGAAGGATTTGGATCTTGTTCTCTAAATGAGGGAGGCCACTGCGGGGTGTGAGAAGGAGACTGGCCAGGTCTGATTTCTGTTTCTATAAGGTCACCCTGGCTGCTGTATGGAGAACCAACTATAAGTGGGGTGGGGGACAAGAGTAGAAGCAAAAAGTCACAATTGGCCAGAAAAGGAACAGGCATAAATGTCCATGGGGGACCAATGGGAGGGGCGCCTAGAAAGCAAGCAGGACTATCCAGTGCTAGGGAGGGACCGTGTGCCCTGGAAGCCTGGCCAGACCCGTGGGGAGACCTCAGAGGCCCAGGGTGGGAGAGACAGGAGCAGGGGACAGAGACAGGGTCTGGCCCCCTTCGAGTCGCTGAAATGGAAGGAACAGGAGGGACAAGGTGGGCCTCTCAGAGCCCCACGGCCTGCTGTGTCTTCCTCAGGACCGTGGAGGAGCCTGTGGGTTAGAGCAGGGATGGCTTTGTTTATGAGAGAACAAGGCAGAGCTTGAGTTCCTTCATTAGGAGTGGTTTTCCCAACGTGGGAGCTATTTCTGCATTGTCTTCTACAGTCCGCTTTGCTCTCTTTCCAGTAAGAAGGGCAGAGCTGGGAGATGAAATGCCTGCTTTTTGCTTGTCTTGGCAGTGGACCTGTCTGGGGCCCCAGGGCCCATGGTGGGACCAGCAGAGTGTTGGGGAAGAGGGTCAGGTGCCTGTGGGGCAGTCACTGTTGAGGAATGCTGTTGGTAAAGTTCCCACCTCCAGGCTTAAATTTCTCAGGCTTCAGGTCGATCTTGGTGTTTTAAAAGCTTTTGAAAAATATCTGTTTATGGGAATGTATTTTATATACAGGTGTCAGCAATCTAACCGGAGAAAAAGTGGTTCCTGGAAGTCTAGGGCCCTGGCATGGACTGGAAATGTACCCAGGTGTTTGGGGACCAGGTGTTGCTGTCTGAGGAAAGGAAGGAGCATGGTTCAGAGATTTTACCCCAGAGGCCTGCCTTTAGCTTTCCACCATTTCTGCCTCCACCCCTTGGTACTGAGTTTTGGAAACAGACGATGCCAAAGGGTTGACTACCCTAAATCTTTGAATTCTGTCCCAACACAGTGCCACAAGACAAGGAGGTGAAGGCAAATGCATGCTTTTCACAACAAAGCCCCACGTGGATGCTACAGACCAGTGTGGGCCCTGTGGTGAGTGCGTCCTTACTGCAGTGGCGGCAGGTCCGGGCCCAGGGCCAGAGCAGGCTGAGTGGGCATTTCCTCCGAGACCTTCCTGGGGGAGGAAACAGGCATTCCTGTCTAGAAAGGGCCTCGCATGGCCTGGGGGCGGAGGAGGCCGGAGCCAGGAGCCTTCCCTTCAGTAGTAGCACTGGCCACCCTGGCAGCGAGGTGGGGGGGGGGGGGGGGGCACTGCAGTGTGGCGGGGGCTAGGGGGGAAGGCAGGTGAGAACAGGCAGAGTTTCTCTGGGCAGGACAGCCTCCAAGACCCAGCCTTTATTACGTTTTGCAAATATTGTTTTTATTGGTAAATCTGAGCAGCATACATAAGCTTGCATAAAAGTATCTGTACAGTTTTCAGTACAGCATTAGGCAGGGAAAGCTGGGTCATCGCTGCTTTGTCAGGAAGTAGATCAGATCCTTGCCCCTGGGACCACCAGCCTCACTTTCGTGAGAGCCACCTCCTTCCTTTCCTTTGTAGTGTGATCACTTTATGTATGTATCTTAAACAGCAAACTTTGGCTTGATTGCTTTAAACTTTATAGGAATGGAATCATTCCATATTTTTAAAATCTTGCTTTTTTTTCCCTTTGAGAGTCATCATGCTGTTATGTTCAGCATTAGTCTCTGATTTCCATTGTGGTGCAGGTTTCTCTCGTATGAATATGTCACAGTTATTGTTCATTTGACTGTGGATGGGAAGTTGGCCGCTGTTTGGACTCGTTGGCAGTGGACAGCGCTGTCACGCATTTTTTTTGCATCTGAGGCACAGTGCACAGCATGCAAGTGTCTCTGCTGCCCGTACCTGGAATGGGAAGTTCTGGGTTTGCGTAGCCATAATTTTAAAGATAACACCAACTGTTTCCAATGAGATCAATCGGGTTGTCCAAATCTATGTCCTTGCTGATTTTTATCTGTTTTTCAATTGCAGAGAGAAGTATGACAAAATCTCCTACTATGTGTGTGGATTTGTCTATTTATCATTTTAGTTCTCTTTTTTGTTTGCTTTATATCTTTGAAGCTATGTTATTAAATACATGAAATTGTTACATCTTCTTGGTGAATTGATTGTATTCAAAACAGTTTTGAGCTACATCCAAAAACGTTTGTAATAGTAATAGGAATGCCAACAGTACCAAACAACATCCCCAATGAGAAACTCAGTGTTACCATTTTATCACTGTGAAGTGACCCTTCATTATTTCTGCTAATGCTTTTTGCTTTAAAGTCTATTTTGTACTTCTAACCTTATTTTCTCCAGGACCCTGGGAGAAAAAGAGCCTGAGAGAGAGAGAGAGTGAAGTTGCTAAGAGTGAGGCAAAGAGGGCAGGAGAGAGAGAAGCCGGCCCTCTGCACTCAGGGAGCTGAGATCCTCAGTTTGCTCCCTCTTGGGGGCTGGGGTGAGGCAGGGGAGGTGGAGAAGAGTCCTGAGGACAGCCACTTCCCGTGAGAACACCTGCTGGACCTGGGCTCAGGGCACAGGAGACTCAGCTGTGTGCATATGTGGCTCCTCACATCACCCCACAGTGCCTCCCAGTCCTGGATTGTTGCCTGGAGAGTTGATTTTCCTTGAGCTCCGGGTGGGAGAGAGGCAGGAGTTATGTTCTCAGGTGCTGTATGAGGGTGCTGCATCCCCCCCAGCTCAGAAGAGAGCTCCAGATATTGGTTACTTTGCCATTGTCTTCTTCAGCTATGTATTCAGTCAGTCAGCAAATGCTGAGCTCAGTCAACAAATACTTAGTACCTGCCATGTGCAGGCACTGGGCACAGTCAGGCTCTTCTCTCTGAACTTCCTAGGCATTGTATTACGGGCATTAGACAAAGGTCTGTCCTTGAAAGGCCCGCACTGCTCTCTGGGGTCCTGTGGTGGCCGGGAAGGCTTTGGCCAGTCAGCAGCGGAGAGCAAGAGACAAGGGCTTCCCACCTTTCGGCTCCTCTCCTTGCAAGTCAATCACCTGTGATGGATGTTTCCTGCTCTGGGGAAGTGCTCTGCTCTGAGAACCATGAAGGCTGGTGACAGGGAGATGCCCTTTGAAACCACCTGGGGCTCTCCAGGGTGAGGGTGGCAGGCAGAGAGGAGTGTGCTACCAAATGCCCCCATCCCTCCCCAAACTGGCAAAAGTCTTCCTTAGGCTTCCCCCTAGCAGACAATTCAAGCACAAACAACTGCCAATTACCAGGAAGGCCCTAGAAGCCTAAAGGTGTAGCTGCCATCATGTAGACTGAGGATAAGTCTGGACACTTTTCAGAGTGAAACTGGTGCTGTTAATATGTACAAGAAACAACAGCCATAAACCATGACTGGGGCAAACTGAGGCATATGGTCACCCTCCGTAGAATGGAGTTTTTCAGAAATAACCTGCAAGGGAAAATATTCCTCCCCTCTGCCTTCCAGGAGTGCGACCCAGAACTCATGCTGACCAACAGGGATCTTCCAAGACTAGGGGCCCTCTCGTTCCAGAACATTTACCAGGAGAACATGTTGGAACGTTGCTGAGTCAGGGCCATTTTATAAAGCCCCCTGGACCTCAGGGCCGGGAAGGACATGGAAAAGATGTGTGTGAAACGCCCACGAGGAAATACCACCAAGACTGGAATCAGAACACAGGCCTTCACTCCACACTGACATTTTTCTAGAAGGTCAAGAATCTGGGCTCCATAGACGTTTTGCTGAAATATGATTTAGGGGGAGTTCCATGCTCTGAGATTTGGTTTCTAAGGCCAGTGACCGGTTTCCATGCCGGATGTGGTTATTGACAGTATATTTAGAAGAGGATATTTGAAAATGAGGAGGCATTTATGACAGTGGAGTGACTCAGCCGCCGTGGGCTGCGCCTCTGCTCTGGATGGCTCTGGGACGTGTGTGGGACCTGGAGGAGCATGAGCCATTGATAACCAGTGAACAGGAACCTAAGGCCCTTTAAGCAAGGCTCCTAGCTGGTCCAGAGGGGCAGGAATAGACTCTGGGATTTGGACTTGATTGCAGGGCTGGAATGGCCGCGTCATCACTTCCATCTGTGAGCCAGTGTCACAGGGAGCACCGAAGCCAAAGCAGCACCCCCTGCCAGTGTCTGCCTCTGTTGCCTGAAAGCCATACGGTAGAGACCACGTGTGAAAGCCTTCCAGATCTGCTGGGCTTTGCACCTAACCGAGAAATCTGTTTGAAGCAGTCCTGGGAAAACCAGCATTTTCCTCCAAGGGCAGAGAGCTGCCTGCGGCAGAGCCTGTGGCTGTGGAGAATGGGTGCACCTGACCCTCTGGGCCAAGGGAAAGGCAACAGGAAAGGTTTTATGTCCCTTTTTTGTTTCTAAAAACTAGAAATGATGACCAAAAGAAGATACTTTGTAATTGATTTTTACCAATAAAGATAGATATACTAATACTAGTGTTGATGGTGATAGTTTTTAGACAGAATAGCAAACATTCACTGAACATGCTTGAATGTCGTACTTCAGTGAATCCTCACAGTAACCCTCTGAGGTTGGGGTCATTAGCCCACATTTCTGATGGGGGGACCTGCTGGAAGTGGCACCAGGTAGACCACAGCTTCCTTGACTCACAGGACAAAAGGACAATGATAAGTCAGACAGAAAAGTCCTCCAGCTCCCACCAAGAAAGATCCTCTGTTTCTTCCCATTCTCCCCCCTTAATGAAAAAAGAAGCGTGGTGCCCTCAGGGACCATTCTCTTGGTCTGCAGCCTTATCTTCCCTCCCTGTTGGCCCTTCTCCTCAGAAGCAATGTGCTCAAGTCTCCCATGAAAAAGAAACAGAAACAAAGCCCACTTCCTTGAGCCCACCCCCTCTGCCTTATCATTGTTTCCTCCTCCCACCACTCAGCTTCTAGAAAGAAACTCTCCTGGTTCCCTGTCCCCTTCCATTCCTTCCATTCCACAGTCTACTGCATTCTGCCCCATCCCTGCCCCACGCTTGTACCCTGTGACCAGCCCAGTGTCCACCTCCGTTCTTCCTCGTTGAAATGCTCCCTGCCTGTGGCTTCCCCATTCTACCTTCTCTTCATTTCCTTCTACTCCTGTAGCCACTCCTCCTCAGTTTGCTCTAGGGCTCTTCTCTTCTGCCCATCTGTGACTGTTAATTTTATGTGTCAACTTGACTGGGCCACGGGTGCCCATATATTTGGTCTGACGTTTTCTTGGGTGTGTCTATGAGGGGGTTTCTGGATGAGATTAACATTTGAATCAGTAGCCCCCAGTAGAGCCGATTGCCCTCCCTTGTGTGGTGGGCCTCATCCAATCCACTGAAGATCTGAATAGACAAAGAAGCGGAGCGAGGGAGAATTTTCTCTCTCTGTCCAACTGTCTTCAAGCTGGGACATCAGTTTTCTCCTGCCTTCAGACTTGAACTCAGACTGGAATTTACACCATCAGCTGTCCTGTGTCTTCAGCTTGCTGACTGAGATCTTTTTACTTCTCAACCTCCATAATCAAGTAAGCCAATTCCTTATAAAAAATACAACTACATCTATTACCTATCATCTATTCATCCATCTACCTACCTACCTACCTACCTACCTACATACCTATATCTCCTATTGGTCCTGTTTCTCTGGAGCACCCTTACCAAAGGTGTCCCTGAGTACTTTTTACTTCTTGCTTCCATGACATTATGTCTGTAACAATAGAATTTGTTTCGCATTGTCATAGCATAATGAGCTTTTTAAGGACACAGATTACTTCTTATTCATCTACCTCGCACATAATTAAGTGCTCAGAAAATGTCTGTTGAATGAATGAACTATGAACTTGGACACATATAGAACTAAGTACAATATGTATAACCACAGTTGACTCTCATCATCTGTCCAGGTGCTGCTCATGTTAGCAATGGGACTGCCATTGAGGCCCAGGAGGCTGAAGATCTACTCCTGGTCCTCTGCCACACCCTGAGCCTTGCCCACATCCTCAGGCTGACACGAAAATTAAGGCTTTTTGTCTTAACTGCTGAGATGACTTTTTATAAAAATTAATCTTTCATTCTTTTTGTCTCTGCATTATATTGCACAGACAAAATGGATTCTCTTCTCCCTGTCCAGCAAGGCCAGCACCCAGTGTTCTCACCTGTTTGTTGCAGGAATCGGTCTGTGCGGGGCTCAGTCCCCCATGCTATACCAATACCTGGCTGGGTGAATTGGCATTCTTTAATTTTCTTTCTTTGCATTTTCTTCTCCTTTTGGCCAACTAGTCCCAGGCCCTCAGGTTTCCAAAGTGTCTCCTCTGGCCTTGAGCCACAGGGCCAGCACTTACCATCACAATCTCAGAGCGTGAGTCCTGTGTGACCTGCTGAGAGGCCTTCCCTTACCAGGTTTGGTAAAGTAGCCCTCCCGGCCTCCTGCCTCAGCCCCTACTGCCTCACCACCTGTCTATTTTCCTTATTAATTCATATGCTTGCCTGTTGTCTCTCTCCGGGCTGCTGTGCCACTCCAGAATGTGAACGCCTTCAGATTGGCACTTTGTCCTCAGGTCCTAGGACACAGCTAGGCCCCTAGTAGGTACTCAAGACATATTTATTGAATGAATATTGTTGAATGAATATTTGCTTTTGTTGTGACCATTTTTATGTTCTGACCTGCACAAGACTGCGCTTTCTAATTTGTCCTGGCTCTCTGACTGAGGCCTTGGTGATCCCTCTGCTCTCAGAGCCCCTCTGTATTCTCTTCTCAGTGGTCTAGGTAGGTATTGCCTTGGCAAGGTATCTGTAGGAAAACTATATAGTATTTTCAGGTAAAATGTATTCTGCCCTTTCTTGTCTTCCCTTCTTTTCAATGCCCCATTTTCTTACATAGGGGCAAGGCGTCCCTATGAATACTTTGAATGTAAAACCTCTTTCAGGCAGATCAAAGATTTTCATGCCTTCCTGTTCCAACTCATGTGGCCCTCACATATACATAGTAAATACCTTATCATTTATATGATTCTGCCATTTCACAGGTAATATAAAATTATCCTAATTGTTTAGCAATAATGATGATCCCAGTGGAATGGTCCCCGTGAAATATTTTCCATGGAATAGTCTTTATAGAATGATCCCCACAGAATGGTCCCCATGGAATCGTCCCCCTAGAATAGTTCCTCACCTTTTTTTTCAGTTAATTTTTGTGTAAGATATGAGGTGTAAGTCAAGGTTCATTTATTTTAAAAATGAATGTCCAGTTTTTTTTTTAGCACCATTTGCAGAAAAGACTGTCCTTTCTGCATTGAATTGCTTTTGCATCTTTGTAAAAAGTCAGTTGGAAGTCTATTTGTGAACTCTCTATTCTGTTCCATCGATGTATGTGTCTATCCCTTCAGCAATATCACATCATCGTATTTACTGTACTTTGTAGTCATTATACTGGGTAATGCAATTCCTCCAATGGCATTCTTCTTTTTCAAAATTGTTTTTGTTATTTTAGTTCCTTTGCTTTCCTATGTAAATTTAAAAATTAAGTTGTCTATATCTATAAAAATATCCTACTGGAATTTTTATTGAAATTGTATAAAATCTATAAATCAATTATGGGAGAACTGACAACTTCACTATGTTGTGTCTTCCAATTTGTGAGCACATCATATCTTTCATATCTTTAGCTCTTCTTTGATTTCTTTCCTCAGTGTTGTATAGTTTTTATAAGTTCTGTAGCTGTTTTGTTAGATATATTCCTAAATTGGGGTTGCCAGATAAAATGCAAGTTGTCCAGTTAAATTTGAATTTCGGATAAAGAATGAGTGACTTTTTAGTATAAGTATGTCCTATGTAATACTTGGGACATGCTTATAATAAAAAATTATTCTATAGATAATAACATTTTATATTTTAATATAATAAACCTGATAACCTCAATTAATTACTTTATTTTGGGGGAATATGACAAATGATGTTTTAAAAAATTGGTTTAGTTTATCTATATATCCTTGCTGATTTCTACTAGTTTTATTTATAAATGAACGGGAAAGGAATTGAATACTCCAACTATATTTGTGGACTTATTTATTTCTCATTTTATTACCCTTGTACACTGTTAGTTCTGTCAGTTTTTGCTCAATGTATTTGGAAACTTTATTTTTTGGTACATACACAATTAAGATTATTATGTCTTCTTGGTTAATTGATCCTTTTAACATTGTGTAATTTCCTTCTTTATCTCTTGTAATTTTCTCTGCTTGAGTCTAGTTTGTCTAATGTTACCGTAGACCCTCTAGCTTTCCTTGACTCATGTGTCGTGTCTCTTTCCATTCCTTTACTTTTACCTGTATCATATGTTAAGTGACAGCACATAGGTGTCACTTAAAATTCCTTTTTCTAATCTGTCTTTTTGTTAGTGTGTTTAGACCATTTATATTCAATGTTGTTAATAATAATTTAGAATTAGGCATACTAATTTATTATTTGTTTTCTCTGTTTTTTATTCTTATGTTTTCTTTTTCTTGCCTTCTTTTAGGTTATTTGACTATTTTTTAACATTGTCTTTTTATTATTTACTAGAGGCCCGGTGCACAAAAATTTGTGCACTCGGGGGAGTGGGGAGGGGGGTCCCCCAGCCCGGCCTGAGCCCTCTCGCAGTCTGGGACCCCTCGGGAGATAACGACCTGCTGGCTTAGGCCTGCTCCCGGGTGGCAGAGGGCAGGCCCAATCCCTAAATGCAGCCCCTGGTCAGGCTCAGAGCAGGGCCGATTGGGGAGTTGGGGCGCCTCCCCCTGTCATGCACAGAGCAGGGCGGATCGGGAGGTTGCGATGCCACCCTCAGTCACGCTCAGGGTAGGGCCGATTGGGGGGTTGGGGCACCGGCCCCTGTCACACTCAAGGCAGGGTCGATGGGGAGGTTGCGGCGCCACCCCCTGTCACGCACAGAGCAGGGCCGATCAGGGGGTTGGGGCGCTGCCCCCTGTCACTCACATAGCAGGGCCCATCAGGGGGGTTGGGGCTCCGTACCCTGTCACACACAGAACAGGGTCGATCAGGGGGTTGAGGAGCTCCCCCCTGTCACTCACAGAGTAGGGCAGATAGGGGAGTTGGGGCACCACCCCCTGTCACACACAGAGCAGGGAGGATCAGGGGGTTGGGGCGCTGCACCCTGTCACACTCAGGGCAGGGCCAATGGGGAGGTTATGGCTCTACCCTGTCACAAACAGAGCAGGGCCCATGGGGGGGTGGGGGGGGTTGGGGCACCACACCCTGTCACACACAGAGCAGGGCCGATCAGGGGGTTGGGACGCCGCACCCTGTCACACACAGAGCTGCAGGGCAATCAGGGGGTTTGGGCGCTGCCCCCTGTCACGCTGATCCAGTGCCAGGAGGCCTCACTGCTCCGCTGATCCCGGTGCTGGGAGGCATATTACCCTTTTACTATATAGGATAGAGGCCTGGGGGCCGGCTGGTTTGCCCTGAAGGGTGTCCTGGATCAGGGTGGGGGTCCCCACTGGGGTGCCTGGCCAGCCTGGATGAGGGGATGATGGCTGTTTGCAGCTGGTCGCACATCCTTCAGGGTGGGGGTCCCCACTGGGGTGCCTGGCCAGTCTGGGTGAGGGGCTGAGGGCTGCCTTAAGGCTGGCGATTGACTGAAGCTCCCAACCGCTCCTTTTTCTCTTTTTATTTTATTTTATTCTGGGCCAGCTTTAGCTCTGGCTCTAGCTCTGAGGCTTCCACTGCTGGTTTGTTTGCGTTCTATAATCGAAACAATGTATAACTCCAGCTCTGAGATCCCGGCGGCTGAAAGCTGGTTTCTGGGGTTTTGTTTAGCTTCTATATTTGTTACAAAGTTTCAAACTGCCAGCTCAGAGGCCGGCAAGGCAGGCGGGGAACGTCGGAGTCCTCCTTCACTGCAGCAAGCAAGCTTCATGTTCGCTTCCAGCTGCCTGGCTGTCGGCCGCCATCTTGGCTGACAGCTAATTTGCATATACTCACTGATTAGCCAATGAAAAGGGTAGCGGTTGTACGCTAATTACCATGTTTCTCTTTTATTAGTGTAGATTATTTTAATATAACTCTTGTATAGCTTTATTTATTACCATAAGGACTACAATATAAATAACTTTTTTTTTTTTTAAATATATTTTATTGATTTTTTACAGAGAGGAAGGGAGAGAGATAGAGAGTTAGAAACATTGATGGGAGAGAAACATCGACCAGCTGCCTCCTGCGCATCTCCCACGGGGGATGTGCCCGCAACCCAGGTACATGCCCTTGACCGGAATCGAACCCGGGACCTTTCAGTCCGCAAGCCGACGCTCTATCCACTGAGCCAAACCGGTTTTGGCAAATATTTAACTTTTAACAGTCCACTTAAAATCAATATTTTACCAGTTAAATTGAATGTAGGATCTTTACTGCTCTGATACCTTCACCCTCCCCCTTACTATTCTTGTCTTATATATTACATCTACACATACATTAAAAAACCCATCAGACACTGTTATAATTTTGGCTTTCACTGTCAAACTGTCAAAAAATTTAAATAACTCAATAGGAAAAGAGTAGTCTATTTTGTCTAGCCAGACATTTACTACGTTTGTTGCTCTTTATTCCTGACATTCCAGATTCCCTCCTGGTCGTATTTCCCTCCTTCCTGTCTGATGAATTCCTATTAGCAATTATTTTGGAACATGTCTGCTGGCAATGAGTTCTCATACGTTTTCTTTATCTAAGAATGTCTGTGTTTAATCATCTTACTGAAGGACGTTTTCACTGAATATAAATTTAAGGTTAACAATTCTTTTTTTTTTTTTTTTTTTTTTTTTTTTTTTTTTTTAATTAAATCTTTATTGTTCAGATTATTACATTTTTTCCTCTTTTTTCCCCCCATACCTCCCCTCCTTCCAGCTCCCACCCCACCCTCCACCCTCACTCCCCACCCACTGTGTTCATCCATAGGTGCATGATTTTTGTCCAGTCACTTCCCGCATCTCCCACACCCCTTTTTCCCCCAAGAATAGTCAGTCTATTCCCTTTCTATGTCCCTGATTCTATTATAATCACCAGTTCATTCTGTACATCAGGTTATTTATTCACTTGATTCTTAGATTCATTTTTTGATAGATGCATGTTTGTTGTTCATAATTTGTATCTTTACCTTTTTCTTCTTCTTCCTCTTCTTAAAGGATACCTTTCAGCATTTCATATAATACTGGTTTGGCGGTGATGAACTCCTTTAGCTTTTCCTTATCTGTGAAGCTCTTTATCTGACCTTCAATTCTGAATGATAGCTTTGCTGGATAAAGTAATCTTGGTTGTAGGTTCTTGGTATTCAGCACTTTGAATATTTCTTGCCATTCCCTTCTGGCCTGCAAAGTTTCTGTTGAGAAATCAGCTGACAGTCGTATGGGTATTCCCTTGTAGGTAATTGAGCCTCTTTCTCTTGCTGCTTTTAAGATTTTCTCTTTGTCTTTTGCTCTTGGCATTTTAATGATGATGTGTCTTGGTGTGGTCCTCTTTGGATTCCTTTTGTTTGGGGTTCTCTGCGCTTCTTGGACCTGTAAGTCCATTTCTTTCACCAGGTGGGGGAAGTTTTCTGCCATTATTTCTTGAAATAGGTTTTCAATATCTTGCTGTCTCTCATCTTCTGGCACTCCAATGACTCTGATATTAGACCGCTTAAAGCTGTCCCAGAGGCTCCTTACACTATCTTCACACTTTCGGATTCTTTTTTCATTTTGCTTTTCCAATTGGGTGTTTTTTGTTGAATCTTTGGTTTGATTATTGTACTCCTCTGGTCTGCTATTGGGTATAATATTCTTTATTTCAGTCCGTGTATGCTTACTTTCTAATTTCTTTATCGTAGCATCGAGGGTCTCATTAGTTTTCGTGAGGCTCTGCACAAATTTATGGCAAGCCCTCAAAATTGCGATTCTTAGCTCCATATCCTCCATTTCTGTCATGTTTTTTTGTCTCCGCATCTTTTATGCTTTCTTGGTGCACCCCCTTGTGGACTCTGTGCGCAGTCTTGTTCTAGCCAAGCCTTAATTGTTGTAGTTAACACTAGAGGGATTTGACCCCCAGGCCGACTGGCTATAGGAATCAGCTGTGTGGAAAACGTCTGCCTTCTGGGGAGGTGCTAATCCAGCCTTTGCCTGAGGCACTCGGCAAATGGCTGTGCGCAGGTTTTGGGCGGGGCGGGATCAACAGGGCGGGCGGAGGGAGCAGTTATGGCCACGCTCAGTCCCGTTCCCAGAGGCTCTGCTTCTCAGAACCCCGGCAGCCGCTGCAAACCTCGGAGAGAAAGCTGCCCTCAGGTCCCAACTGATGCCGGATAATTCCGCTTCTCCCGTTTGAGTCTGGGTCCCTAGAGACTCGCCCGGATCTGGAGCCCAGAGTCTGAGACTCACTCCCGACAGAAAACGACAACCGCGCCCTCAGCCACCAGCCCGCTTTGCGCGCGCACCTCGGTACCTTTGTATTTTCCACACTGCGCCGCCTCTGAGCCTCGATTTGCTGTTCTCTTTCCTTCTAGTTGTAGAGTCTCTCTTCAGCCAGCCTTCCTGTGGTTCTGGGTGATGTCCGTTCAGTCTTTTAGTTGTATTTTTGAAATGGTTGTTTGCGGCAGCGGTCTCCGGTGTTTACCTACGCCGCCATCTTGCTTGTCTTCTAAGAAACACTTTTTTCAGGTTAACAATTCTTTTCATTAAGCACTTTGAAGATGTGCGCTTCCCTTCTTGCTCCCTTGTTTTATGAGAAAGCCATAGTCCTTTGAATTGTTGTTCCCCCACAGGTAAGTTTGCCTAGTTTGGGATCAGCAACACTGTCTTACTGGGAATTGCGAGTGTTTTTAATCTTTATGTATCTGAAATCTAGTATGGAGCTTAAAACCCCCAAATGCACTACTTCAGTCAGGCCCTTTATGCTGGGGTCCCAATGGCCAGGCATTCTTGACTGGATTTTGGTAAACTGAAAAAAAAGGAATAAGTATAGTTATCTTCCTTAGCTCATAGACAATGTCCAAACCACCACATCTCCACCTAGGGACCTAGATGCCTTTCACTGTTCACTCTGTATCTCTCTCTCTCTCTCTCTCTCTCTCTCCCTCCCTCCCTCCCTCCCTCCCTCCCTTCCTCTCTCCCTCCTCACCACTCCCCTTCCTGTCACTGAGTGACATATGAAGGATGGAATTATTAGAGAAGAGAATAAGTCTGCATGCCTTTTTTCTATGGTTAGACATTATTTGGCAGGTTAACATTTAGCCCTAGGCCTTATTCTCTGTCTTGAATTTGTAGATGAAGTACCTAAACTCCTCTAGGCTGACATAAAACAACAACCACCCATTTTAGTTTTTTGGGTGAGCTGAGACCAGTCTGCAGGGACCTGTACAAATAAAGCAGTATAAATGTTAGAAGGCACGTCCAGGCCTGAGGGCTGCTGGTGATGACAGCAGGAGTAAGTTCTGACAGATGCTTATAAAACACAAAAGAGCAGAAAAACAGGTTGTGAGAGTTCTTAGGCCAATTAGGTACAAGTTTCATCTCATTCCCGTGTGTTTTTCCCAGGGTGGCAGAACCAGTTTTTCTTCCACGTGCTTTACCTGGGGTCACCCCCTTGGCATAACCTTGGGTGAGGCCATAGTTCCTTCATTTTATTTATTTATTTTATTTTATTATATATTTTTAAATCCTCACGCAAGGATATGTTTTTGTTGATTTTCAAGAGAGGAAGGGACGGGGGTGGTGGGGCGGCAGAGGGGGATAAGGATACATATGTAATACCTTAATCAATAAAAAAAATAAAAGAGAGAGAGAGAGAGAGAAAGGGAGAAAGAGAGAGAGAGAGAAACATCCAAGTGAGAGAGAAACATCAATCGGTTGCCTATCATATGTGCCCTGACCACGGGTTGTACCTGCAACTTTGTGGTATATGGGCTGACACTCCCACCAATTGAGCCACCCGACCAGGGCAGATCCTTCGTTTTAAAAGGTGTAGAGGCACTGGCTCCAGCATCCATCTACTTGCTAAGTATAGTCAGTGGAGGATATCTTCCTTTCCCCCAAGACATGTACTAAACATTATTATGTGCAAGGTACTGATCACAGCTACATTTTCATATTTAAAATGGCTGGTAAGTATTGTTAATCAGAGTGACATGACCATGAGCTTGTATAAAGCTGAAATTCTTCCTCACTTTTGAAGAGAACTCTAGGGACAATGCCCACAGTCCAGTGGTACAAAAGGACACCAGCATCACCAGCTGGGTTGTCACCTGTGTTCTTGTGGACGTGGCTGAGCATGTTCAGCTCATCTTTTTGGTGATAACTCCAAGGTGGCAGCTTCTTTTAAGTTGAAAGTGGATGAATTCTTTAAGTGTTCATCACCCATACTCAGCAGGGCCGATGCAGAACCCAAGGATCTTCGTGACTATAATAGTGACAGCTACCTCTCAATGACTGTGTCTTCAGGTCAGGCCCTTTGCACATTAGGCTTATTCCTAATCAAGCCAGATCCTTTCATGGCTAAAGACATCTGATCCTGAAGAATTCTGCCACAACCTCTAGCCAGTTACCAGCAGAGCTGAGAGGTAAACCCCGGGTTTCTGGCCCTAAGGCGTATGAGCTCCCATTCTCCCAGCCAGCATGTTTGCCATGACTGCTTTTGTCTTTTTCATTCTCTTGCTCCTTTTCCTGCTCACCAGAGAAGCTGTGGAGAGGAGACTCTTTTTTACTTAGAGGGACACTCTGGCCATCCTGGAAAGCCCGACACCTGCCACTGCCCTCAATTTTAAGATCCCGTGGGTGCCTCTGACCGCTCTCCTTTCCGTGCAGAAGCATGTGCCTCGGGCTGTGGATGCTGGTAGGCAGAGTCTGCCTTATTCATCCTTGCCTTCCAGGGCTGAGCCTCAACTGCATGCAGAGTCAGTGTGGACAGAGCCTCCCTCCTGACCCCCCACTAGTCCCATTAGCCCTTCTCCCTTGTCCCAGTGTCCTGACTGCCCCCATTACCACCTCCCTGGCCTTCAACACTCCCACTCCTCGGGCTGCCAGGTCTTTGAAGATACCTTTCCCCACTGAGGGAAAGACGTGAAGTATCGGGGCAGGGAGTTGTTGCTGGAACGAAGTTGCCGTGTGTGTTTTTTGTGGCTGCTGTAATAAACCTCCACAAACTGACCACCCGAACACAACAGAAATGGATTTTCACCTAGTTCTGGAGCCAGAATCTCAAATCAAGGTTGGCAGGGCCTGCTCCCTCTCATGGCTCTAGAGGGGAATCTGTTCTTGGCTTCTTCCAGCCCCTGGGAATTCTGGGGCACAGGTGACAGCATTTAGGATCTGCCTGATAATCCAACGTAATCTCATCTCAAGATCATTCACTTCATCACATCTGCAAAGACCTTTCTAAATCATGTAACACTTACAGGTCCCAGGGACGAGGACTTGCTGCTTTGGGGCCATTATTCAGCCGCCCACTGTCCTTGAAGAATGGGGAGCAAAGGAGGGATCCAAAGTGCAGGTGGGAACATTGAGTTGGGAGCCGCAGGGATTGGAGGAAGACGAGGAAAGGATGTGTGACAAGTTCATAAAAGGAGTTAGGGGTGGGCATGGGGGAAGTGGAAGAAAAGGGCTTACAAGAAGATTGAAGACAGTGTGAGATAATTTCTGAGAGAATTAGAGGGTGGACTGGAGACAGAGAAGAACTGCCAGGCGGCATGAGGCCACCTGTGACTGGAGGCCACAGATTTATACAGATTTATACCGATGGCTAGTGTTACTACATTCATGCTGGGAACACAGTCTCTGATAGGTCAAGCAGCGCGTGCGTGTGTGTGTGTGTGTGTGTGTGTGTGTGTGAACATAAAGCAGAGAGCAGATTTCATCCAGAGCTGGGGTTTTGTAGGGTAGGTTTGCAAGGAGAACATCGGGCTGGGGAGTGGAGAGTGCTGGTGAAGTCCAGCTGCCCAGAAAGGAAGGACTGCGGAAAGGGCACAGATGGATTGAAGAACTGGCCATCTCAGTAATCCAAGCAAAGTGTGGTGGCTGCCACCAGAATGAGAGTGTTTAAAGTGTCAGAACTGCCAAGCAACCAGATAGAGTTCAAAGGGGGATGACAATGCAGGGGCCCAGGTATACTCACAGATGCCAGCGGCTGAGATGCAGAGGAGGTAAGGAGCCATGAGTGAGACCAGCCCGTTGAAAGGGCCACCCCAGCAGTGGATTAGACCTGCCAGGATCACAGCACAACCTATGGGAGGAGGAAGAATGGGCTCAGGGGCCATGACCTTCCATGAACATGGGGGAGAGGGAAGGGTGGGCAGACATGAGCCTCATGGTGGCAAGATTTCATTTTTCTAAGGAACGGCATTTAGAAAGCAAAGGTGTAGAAAGGGATTAGAAGCCAGGATAGCATATAAGAAAAGACCAGGAAATCAATAAAGGCTTCTTTGATTAAGACTTACCGTGGATGGAGGATGTCAGAGGCACATGGGCAGGCCTGAGGGGTTGGGGAGCCCTGGGAGTCTGGGTCAGTGAATGGATGCCAAGGCAGCACAAGGAAGGCCTCAGGGAGATGCAATAGGCATGGAGGAACTGATTCATCTCAAGTTTCAAACTTAACTCTGTTCCCCACTGTAGACCTGTGTTCAGGCCCCAGGTGGTGAGGGAAATTAGCACTCGCCTTAGCTTCTGGTACATACCATTGACAGTTCATTCTGTGTTTGAAAGAGGTGGCTGAAGTTTAGCATGAGCCAGTAAGAGGCAGTTTTAGAACAAAGGAAGAAGGAATGGCCTATTCGTCAATTAGGGCCTGATGAAGGCTTTTGTTGCCTAGAGTAGCCATTTATTGGCGTAAGCCAGTGGTTCTCAACCTGTGGGTCGCGACCCCTTTGGGGGTGGAACGACCCTTTCACAGGGGTCGCCTAAATACATCCTGCATATCAGATATTTACATTACGATTCGTAACAGTAGCAAAATTACAGTTATGAAGTAGCAACGAAAATAATTTTATGTTTGGGGGTCACCACAACATGAGGAAATGTATTAAAGGGTCGTGGCATTAGGAAGGTTGAGAACCACTGGGTAAGCAAAGGCCTTGGCCCAGGAAGCCTGTACAGTTTAGTCTGGGTAGCTGATATGAGCCCCTGCAATCAAGGTGTGAAGAAACCTATGCTAAGGGGCTGGCCAAGGACAGTGGGGAACTGCCCCCAGGGGACTGAGCCTGGGGGACCATCCTCATAACTGGATGGCTGTCTGCTCTCCTGCAACACACCCTCCAGGTGGAGACCTGAGGCCCCAGGCTCCTTCGAGAGAGTCAGGAGCTGCAAAGGAGCCTGAGCGGGGGCTGGAGGGGCACATTTTAGACAAGGGGTGGCTTTACCTGGAAGAATTCAAGGTCTATTTTGCCAAAGAAATAAATACAAAGTAGCAGGACGACTTCTGAAGTCCTTTGTTTATTTTTGCCTTTAAGTTTTCTCAGCCTGGCTCTGATCTTTGGCAGAGTCCTCTCCCCTGCAACCACAGGCGGTATCAGGATGCAGTCTTACAGCGAGTTTTGTGAGTTAGCTAAACTGTGTAGTTAATGGGTTGCAGGCAAATCTTTTACCATGTGCACATAGTGAATACTTGGATGACATTTTTGTTGGCACCAAAAATACTTTAAATTATAATGTTAGTAAATGATAAGATAATAGCACCAGTCATCAAAATCACTCATAGGATTTCCAATGACCAATAACAGCTTGGCTCATGGTGTACTGAATCCAGAGTTTGCAGCTAAAATGGTGCCACCATTGTGATACTGTATATAATAAAAATATGTGTTTGGTCTTTGTCCCAAGTTTCTGGCACAGACCTCCTAGGACCCTCGGAATTTCCCAAGTGACAGAGGTGAATGGAACAACTTTTGTCTTTCATAGCAAGCCCCTGTCAACCACACCTGCGTTTGTGTTAAAGAGGTGACTCTTGGAGGATGGGGGCTGGTCGACAGAGGAACCAACCTGTGATTAAAGGGTTGAAACTTTCAGTCCCACCCCTTGACTTTGAGGAGGCGAGATGGCCTCCTCAGGAGGCTGAGTTCAAGAGTTCAATCACCAATAGCCAGTGATTTAATCAAGCAGGCCTACACAGTGAAGCCTCCACAACACCCCAACCTCTGGTGTATGGAGAGCATCTAGTGAACGGTGCGGGTGCTGGGAGGGTGGCACACCTGGTGGGGGGCATGGAGGCTCTGCCCCTTCCCACATACCTTGCCTGTGTATCTCTTCACTTGGCTGCTTCAGAGCTGAATCCTTTATAATAAATCGGTAATAGCAGGTTTTCCTGGGTTCTGTGAGCTATTCTAGCAAATTACTGAACCTGAGGAGGGGTTTGTGGGAACCTCCAATTTGTAGCCAAGTTGGATAGAAGTTGTGGATAACCTGGGACCAAATACATACAATTGGTGTCTGAGGTTGGGGGCCAGCGGTGGGACTGAGCCTTTAATCTGTGGGGTCAGGGCTAACACTGGGCTGTTAGAGTCAGAACTGAGTGAAGTTGTAGGACACCCCGTCAGTGTACTCTAGGAACTGGATTTCTTGGTGTGGAAAAGCCTACACATTTGGTGTCAAAAGTGTTAGGAGGACAGAGACAGAGGTGTTCCTTTAACCATGGTTCCCAGCATAAACATAGCCTACAATTTCCCTGTCCTACTGGCTTTGAAATTGTGTGAATCTTGATGAATTCTTACAATTTGATAACATTCACTTCAAATTTTGCAAACCAAGTGAGGAGTCATTAATATTTTACATAGCACCATTTCAGCTTTGTACAACTTGAATTAGCATTAAATATATTCAGTCAGCAAATCTTTTTGGAGTATCTTCTGGGGACCAGACTCTCTTTTAGTTGTTGGAGATTCAGCACCATGAACAAAACAAAGTCCTCACCCCCGAAGACTTTATAGTCTAATGGGGAGACTGATAATAAACAAATAACAGATGTATATGATGTCAGGTAAGGGTAAGTTTTATGAACAAAAATAAAGCAGAGGAAGGGATAGGAAAGGTGGGGGGAGAGGTGGCACCTCAGGTGGTACCAGAGGGAGCTATGTAGATATGGGTGGGGGCATTCTAGCCAGAGGGAGCAGCAAGCAATAGCATCCTTGTAACTACTAAGCTTATAATGGACTTGGTCTGGCTTTGACCTAGAAGGTGGATTAAACCCACTAGTTATGGAATCAGACCTGAGTTCAAACCCAGCCCTCCTACCTATTAACTGTGTGTCTTTGGACAAGTGATTTGGTTAATGTTTCTGAGTCTATGTTTGCTCATCTGTGAAATTTGGATAATAGTATACTTGGTTCATAGCACTGTGGTAAGTATAAAATGCGATAATGTACATAAAACCTTTATCTCTGACCCTAACATAGGATGTGCTCAAACCAAGATGGCTGCCACTATCATCATCATCATCATCATCATCATCATCACCTGGAATAGTGAAATAACATGTTTGAAAGCAACATGTATGTGGTTGGCCCTGTCAGTGCATGGGACTTGGCAGAGCACAGAGGCTGTCTCTGCCGGGAAATGTCTGAAACGTAAACAGGTCTGTGGAAATGCAAACACACTAACTCCTGCTGACAAGAGCTGGTGAGGGTCGGGGGCAAGGGCACTCAGTCCAGAACAACACGAGAGAGTGGAGAAGGAGAGTGTAAACAAGCCAGTCTTAGAGGACATGCTTCTTGTTTTGCACGTGTCAGCTCTCACCAGCTGGGTCTCTAGCTGCCAGAATGAATCCTCCGGAAGGCAGAGCACCCGGCGTCCTGGGCAGAGCCCCGGCCCAGGCTCTGCGGAGACGCTGGCTGACTCACCACTGCAGAGGCTGTTTGCAGAGCCGGCAGGGGCTTCCTCTCAGCAACGAGGTGCCCGTGTTCCAGGACCTTTGGCCTGGCCTGAGGGGACCAGAGTCAGATGCCCGTACTGGGCGGAGCACCTATAAGTGCAAAGTAGAGAACTGAATTGGCAAAAGGAAGTGCTTATGTTTTTATAAATCTCAGATTTAAGGCCTCATCCTTCTCCTATTCCTGCCAGTGGCGTACCAGTTGTATTATAGTTGCCTGTTCTCTTCCCTATCTCCCCATGGGAATGTGAGCTCTTTGAGGGCAGAAACTTTTCTTGTGTCTCCAGTACCTAGTACATATTAGATGCTCAATAGTGAATGAATGAATGATTCAAATGTCAAAGAAAGAAAATAATTCACAGTAATAATTAGCCTTAATATAACCATGTATTCAGCTTACATTGTATATAACACCTTCACTTGAATTATCACACTTGACCTTCACCCCAGACCTCTGAGGTAGGTGTTTTGCTCTTCTTGCCAATGAAGGAAGTGTCTTAGAGGCCATAGGAAGTTTAGTTAGATAGTAAGTGGGAGATGGCTAGGTCCTTTCCACTAACGACATGGCCTCCTGATAATGAGCAAAGAACAGCTTTACAAAGATATAAGCTTCATTCACCCACCACCCATCCATTCATTCATTTATTCACCAGCATTTACTAAGCACTTTTAAAAAACATAATTTAGTATCAGCACAAATGAATGGAATGAGCTCACATTCTGGAATCACAGCAGACCTGGATTCTGATCCAGGCCCCATTAATTCTTAGCTGGAGGATTGTGGAAACGTAAGTCACCCTCTGTGGGCCTCAGCTTCTGCGCGGGGCAAGCACCTGTCACCATCTGACCTGGCGAAGCCATGAGAAGGATGTGGTCTCCTTAGTGTCTCAGATGAAGCCTGTTCTGCCTGCGCTCTATGGCAGGATTGGCATTTTCAAGAGAGAAAAGAAATATAAAATTAAAGTTCAAAAAGTCTGCCTTAGCCGTACCCAGTTTGGCTCAGTGCATAGAGCGTCGGCCTGCGGACTGAAGGGTCCCAGGTTTGATTCCCATTCAGGGCACATGCCTGGGTTGCAGGCTCAATCCCCAGTGTGGGGTGTGCAGGAGGCAGCCAATTAATGATTCTCTCTCATCATTGATGTTTCTAGCTCTCTCTCCCTTTCTTCTCCTCTCTGAAATAAATTAAAATAAATAAATAAATAAATAAATAAATAAATAAATAAATAAATATAATTTTCTCGGGTGAGGATTGATAAAACAAACAAACAAACAAGTTTGTGTTAATTTTAAATTGATAACACTGATGTGAATTCACATTAAAACAATAAAAGCATTTCCTAGCTTTGTCCACTGAAAGGCCTAGAAACAATGACACCACAGTAGCAATGAGCACATTTAGGGTCCAGACCGTGGTTTCTTGGTATTAGGTTGAAACCTGTGAAATTGCTGTTTTTGTATAATTACATCTAATACTGATCCTCCCTAAAGGAATCAGGACTTTTGGAGAAATGGCTGATTCCAGATTCGGGCAGAGAAAGAATAAGGTAAGCCTGGTGTATCATGTGTCCAAAAGTAAGGAAGCTGCCAAGATTAATGAGGTTGTACCAAAAACAGATAGAAACCAACCTGAAGGGGTTTCCTAATGGCCAAATTTGGGACAATTTGAACATTGGAAAAACAAATGAATTTTTTATTAAAAACTGAATAAATAAAAACCCATGGCTCCATAGTTTTATGGAGAGAGAAGGAGGAAATCATTTACTACCATGGGTTATGATAGTTACACTAATTTCTTTTTCTAAAAATTTGCAATTAAAGGGAAAGAATTAAGCATTTACCATGCCTTTTGAGGAGAAAGTGCATTTCATTCCTAATTGAAGAGAAGCAGTTCTCTACAGAAGTACATCAGCTAATATATGTGGAAGAAAATAACTGAATTAGAAAAATTAACATTTTGCAAACCTCAATGAAATAATCAACTTAGGCAATAATGGAGTCTATAAACCAGAGGTGAGCAAACTACCATCCACCAGTGAAGTCCAGCCCACTCTCTGTTTGTGTATCCCACCAGCTGAGAACATTTTAATATATTTAGATAGTTGAAAAAATCCAAAGGAGAACAATATTTCTTGACACATTAAATTTGTATGAAGTCAAATTTCAGTGTCCATAAATAAGGTTTTATTGGAAAAGCCACATTAATTCTTCTACATACTGCCTAGGGCTGTGTTTGTGCTATACGTGCAGATTTGAGTAATTGAGATGGAAACAATATGGCCCACAAAGCCTAAACTATTTAGTATCTGGAACTTTACAAAAATGCTTACTGACTCCTGCTATAATTTGATGAAAGGGAATTGAAGACAAGGATTATTTGCATGGTGCCAATGTATCACTCTATAAATGATTCTTTAATTGCAAAAAGAATCCACATTATAATGGAGAAATCTGGCAGTCATCACCTTACTAAGTTATCAAAACTTAGCATCACTAATACAGAGTCACCCTGAGATTAGGAATCTGTTGACATGAGGCAGTATGAAGTCCACGCATCACCTCAGAAGTTTGCCATACATGTTTAACTTGAGAAATTTTTATTTTTACTTTATTTATTTTTGGTTAAAAAAAAGCTTTATTTTTGAGAGTATTACAGGTGTCTCCCTTCCCCCACCCAATTGCCCTATTCCACCCAGTTCCTGCCCTGCCCCATATTGTCTGTGTCAATAGGTAGTGCATATCCTATATAATAAAGAGGTAATATGCAAATTGACCCTCACACCCTTGCAACATCACAAGATGGCTGCCCCATGTTGTCACTAGATGGCCACCCTCATGTCATCATAAGATGGCTGCCACAAGATGGCCACCCCCACACTGTCACAAGATGGCCAGCAGAAGAGGGCAACTGGGGGCGAGCAGGCCTGTGGGGGAAGGCAGTTGGGGGGGACCAAGCTGGCAGGGGAGGGCAGTTGGGAGTGAGATCAGGCCAGGAGGGGAGGGCAGTTGGGGGTGAGATCAGTCTGGCAGGGGAGGGCAGTTGGGGACGACTGGGCCGGCAGGGGAGGCAGTTGGGGGCAATCGGGCAGGCAGGGGAGGGCAGTTGGGGGCAATCAGGCCAGCAGGGGAGGGCAGTTGGAGGCGATCAGGCCAGCAGGGGAGCGTTTAGAGGGTGATCAGGCTGGCAGGCAGGCAGGCGAGTGGTTAGGAGCCAGCAGTCCCAGATTGTGAGAGGGATGTCCTACTGCCAGTTTATATCCCTGAACCAGCAGTCAGACATCCCCTGAGGGGTCCCAGATTGGAGAGGGTGCAGGCTGGGCTGAGGGACACCCCTCCAGTGCTCGAATTTCATGTACCAGGCCTCTAGTATGCATATAAGATCTTTGGTTAATCTCTTCCTACCCCTTGTCCCTCTTCCCTCTGAGATTTGTCAGTCTGTTCCATGTTTCAATGCCTCTGATTCTATTTTATTCATCAGTTTATTTTGTTCATTAGATTTCTTGTTTGTTTATTTTGACTTTTAGATTCAATTACTGAAAGGTATGTATTTATTGCCATTTTATTGTTTATATTTTTTTCCTTCTTCTTCTATTTCCTCTTCTTAAAGAGTACCCTTCAACATTTCATATAATACTGGTTTGGTAGTGATGAAATCCTTTAGCTTTTTCTTATCTGTGAAGCTCTATCTGACCTTCAATTCTAAATGATAGTTTTGCTGGGTAGAGTAATCTTGGTTGTAGGTCCTTGCTAATAATCACTTTGAATATTTCTTGCCACTCCTTTCTGGCCTGCATAGTTTCTGTTGAGAAATCAGCTGACAATCATATGGATACTCCCTGGTAGGTAACTAACCTCTTTTCTCTTGCTGCTTTTAAGATTTTCTCTTTGTCTTTAACCCTTGGCATTTTAATTATAATGTGTCTTAATGTGGGCTTCTTTGGGTTCCACTTGTTTGGGACTCTGTGCTTCCTGGAGTTGTAAGTCTATTTCTTTCACCAGGTAGGGGAAGTTTTCTGTCATTATTTCTTCAAATAGGTTTTCAATATCTTGTTCTCTCTCTTCTCCTATTGGCACCTCCATAATGCGAATATTGGTATGTGTGAAGTTGTCTCCGAGGCTCCTTACACTATTCTCATATTTTCGGATTTTTTTTTTTCCTTTTCTGATTGGGTGTTTTTTTTTCTTCCTCATATTCCAAATCATTGATTTGATTCTCAGAATCCTCTACTCTACTGTTGAATCCCTATAAATTATTATTATTATTATTATTTATTGTTGAAAGTATTACATATATCCCCCCTTTTCACCCACTGACTCTCTCCATCCCACCACCACACCCCATCCTAGAGCTTCAACACCCTATTGTCTGTGTCCATGGATTATGCATATATGCATACAAGGTCTTTGGTGGATTACCTCCCACCCACCCACCCTCCCCTGCCTTCCCTCCAAGATTCCACACTCTGTTCCATGCTCCTATGTCTCTGGATCCACTCTGTTCATCAGTTTATTTTGTTAATTAGATTCCATATATGAGTGATATCATGGGATACTTGTCTTTCTCTGACTGACTTATTTCACTTAGCATGATACTCTCCAGGTCCCTCCATGCTGTCTCAAAGGGTAAGAGATTCTTCTTTTTTACTGCTACATAGTAGTCCATGGTATAAATGTAGCACAGATTTTTTATCCACTCATCTACTGATGGGCACTTGGGCTGTTCCCAGATCTTAGCTATTTTAAATTGTGCTACTATGAACATAGGGGTGCATACATTCTTTCTGATTGGTGTTTCTGGTTTCTTGGATATATTCCTAGAAATGGGATCATTGGGTCAAATGGCAGTTCCATATTTAATTTTTTGAGGAAACTCCATACTGTTTTCCATAATGGCTGCACCAGTCTGCATTCCCACCAGCAGTGTACTAAGGTTCCTTTTTCTCCACATTCTCACCAGCACTTGTCATTTGTTGATGGTAGCCATTCTGACAGGTATGAGGTGATATCTCATTGTCATTTTAATTTGCATCTCTCTGATGATCAGTGACTATGAGTATTTTTTTCATGTCTCTTGGCCATCTGTATGCCCACTTTGGAGACGTGTCTGTTTAGGTCCTTTGCCCATTTTTAAATTGGATAATTTGTCTTCCTTTTGTTAAGTTGTATGAGTTCCTTATATATTTTGGATATTGACCCTTTATCAAATGTATCCTTGCCAAATATTTTCTCCTATATAGTGGGCTCTTTTTTCGTTTTGTTGATGGTTTCTTTTGCTGTGCTTTTTATTTTGATGTAATCCTACTTGTTTATTTTCTCTTTAGTTTTCTATGCCCTGGGAGATGTATGCTATGAGAGATGTCTGAGGTTTTGCTGCCTATCGTTTCTTCTAGGATTTTTATGGTTTTCCAAGTTACATTTAAGTATTTTATCCATTTTTAGTTTATTCTTGTGTATGGTGTAAGTTGGTGGTCTAGTTTCATTTTTTGCATGTATCTGTCCAATTTTCCCAAACACCATTTATCGAAGAGGCTGTCTTGACTCCATTGTATGTTCTTGCCTCCTTTGTCAAATATTAACTGAGCGTAATGGCTTGAGTTGATTTCTGGGGTCTCTGTTCTGTTCCATTGATCTATATGCTTGTTCTTGTGCCAGTACCAGGCTGTTTTGATTATGGTGGCTTTGTAGTATAACTTGATATCTGGTATTGTGATTTCTCCAACTTTATTTTTCTTAAGATTGCTACAGCTATTCATGGTCTTTTTTTATTCCATCTAAATTCTTGGAGTGTTTGTTCTAGATCTGTGAAATATGCTGTTGGTATTTTAACAAGGATTGCATTGAATCTGTAGATTGCCTTTTGTAGTATGGACGTTTTAATGATGTTGATTCTACCAATCTATGGAATACAGTATAGTCTTCCACTTATTTATATATTCTTCTATCTCTCTTTTTAACATCCTGTAGTTTTCCGAGTACATGTCTTTTGGCTCCTTGGTTAAGTTTATTCCTAAGTATCGTAATTTTTTTTGTTGCAATGGTAAATGGGATTGTTTGTTTAGTTTCTCTTTCTGAGGATTCATTATTGGTGTGTAAATTATTCTTTATTTCAGTTTAGTGTATGCTTAATTTCTGACTGGTCCTTTTTTATGTTTGTGACATTCTCATGAAGATCCCTGAAAGTCTCAGAAGTCCCTTGAAATTCTCATTAAGTTACTTGAGTAACCTTATAACCTTTGTTTTTAACTCTGTATTCAGCATAAGGTTGCTTGCTTCTATTACTTTCATTTGTGAGAGGTTTCTTTGCCTCTGCATTTTGGCTGCTTCCCCGTGTTTGTTTCTATGAATTAGGTACAGCTGCTATGTCTCCTGGAATTGGTAGAGTGGCCTTGTGTAGTAGGTGTCCTATAGGGCCTAGTGGCTCAGCCTCCCCATTAGCCTGAGCTGGACAATCTAGGTGCACCGCTGTGTGGGCTGTGAGCACAGTCTTTTTGAAGTTGAGCCTTGATTGCTATTGGCATCACTGGGAGGAAGTGACCTCCAGGCCAATTGGCTGTGAGGACCAGCTGCAACTACAATGGAAGACACACCCCTATGGAGCAGGACTTGCTTCAGTGGGGCTTTGGTGCTCACTGAGTCTGCCCCTTGAGTGTGTTGCTTGTGGATGTGTAGAATTATAATCTGGTATGGTCTGAAGCTGTCCACCGGGTGCATTGGCCCTGGGGCCTCCCGGGAGGTGCAAAGTCAGCCACCGCCTAGGGCCACCCAGCAGGAACTACAGGGAGATCTTCAGGTAGCTGCTACTTGTATTGGGTTTGGAAGTGCCCAGGTGAGGCCCAGCTGTGAAGCAAGGCAGGCTGATGCTAGTGCTGGGTCTTGGGTGTCTTATTGATAGGTTTGGGGCATGCTGATACCAGCTGCTGCTTGTTTGGGAGATTTTAGGAAAGTCTGAAGCCTGAACCAGGATGGGCCATTCTTATGGAAAAGCTGCTGCAAACAGCTTGGGTGGGGCTGCAAATTGGATGGGGTGTGGTCTCAGGGAATCACCAAGGCAGAATGAACAGTGTGGGCCAGGCTGATGGAAACTCAGATATGGCTGCCAATCAGCTCTGTGATGGGAGAGGTCTCAGCATAGGAACAATGATACCTGCAAGCACCTGTGTCTGGGAGAGAACTGCCCCTGAGTTCCTGTCCTTATGCCAGACAATCCAGTTCCTCCCCATATGTCCCTGGATCCCCCAAAGCCACTGCCCAGCGCTGGAACTCAGAGGAAGCGCGGCCACCTAAGTCTGTGCACCAGCCCTTTAAGAGGAACTGTGTGGATCTATAGCAGACTCTGGTCAGCCACAATTTCTGCTAGTTTCCACAGCCCAGAGTTACAGGGGACTTCTCTTTCCAGGTCTGGAACCCTGGGCTGGGGGTCTGGTGTGGGGCAGGGCCCCTTTCTTCTCACGGGAGGCCTCAGCAGCGGAGATATCCCTCCCGATGAAAACAATGCCACATGTGGTTGTCAGACCAGTCTGATCCATGCCTCCGCCCCTCCTATCAGTCTCAGTGTGCTTTCTTCTTTACTTCTCTAGTTGTAGGACTTCCATTCAGCCAGATTTCAGTTCTGAACGATGGTTGTTCTGTATTTTAGTTGTAATGTTGATGTGGTTGTGGGAGGCAGCAAGTACTATGCCACCATCTTGGAAATCATCTTCAGTATCTAACCTGAGAAATTTTTAATTGGTTTTTACTGAGGTCAAGTTGACATAATACAGTGCACATACAGAGTGGGGCAAAAGTAGGTTTACAGTGGTTGGTATAGAAAATAATACAACAATTAATGAATAAAAATACTTTTGCCCCACTGTTTCGCATACTCACAACTGTAAACCTACACTTGCCCCATTCTATATTTAAAACATTTTTTCATATGTTTACATCTGTGGAACCATCACTGCAATCAGAGAATGAATGTGTCTATACCATCAGAAGTGCCACTGTGCCCCTTCTTAGTCTCTCCATCTTTCTCTGTCCCATTGGTCTGTTTTGTGTGACTATAACATAGTGTCCATTTTATAGAATTTTAAATAAATGGAATCGTACACTTTTGTATTTACACTTTTGTATCTGGCTTCTTTCATACAGCATAATTATTTTGCAACTCATTCACGTTGTTTCATGCATCAAAAGTTTATTCCCTTTAAGTCCATGAAAAAGTATGAATATATTAAAATTTTTCCATTCACATGTTGATGGGCATTTGGGTTGTTTCCAGTTTGGAGCTATTACAAATAGAGCTACTACAGATATTCATATACAGGTCTTTGCATGGCCATCTACTTTCATTTATTTTGGGTAAAGACCTAAAAGCAGAATTGTTGAATCATATTATAGGTTTATGTTTAACTTTTTAAGGTACTTCCAAACTGTTTTCCAAATGTTGCTCCATATCTTTGCCACACTTGGGATGGTCAGCCTTTTCACTGTTAGCCATTCTAACAGATGTATGGTGGTAATGGTGGTTTTAAACTGCTTTCCCCATAATGACAAATGCTGTTGAGCATTTTTCCTGGGTTTATTGGCCATCACATCTGTTTAACTTTTGCCTATATAAAAATAAGTTTGTTTCACCCTAGCTGGTTTGGCTCAGTGGATAGAGTGTCAGACTGCGGACTGAAAGATCCTGGGTTCAATTTTGGCACATGCCCGGGTTGCAGGCTCAATCCCCAGTAGGAGGCTGCCAACCAATGAGACTTTCTCATCATTGATGTTTATATCTCTCTCCCTCTCCCTCTCCCTCTCCTTTTCTCTCTGAAATCAATAAAAATATATTTAAAAATAAGTTTGCTTTCCTATTCTTTTAATTTTGAGTGGTATTTGCAACATCATAGATGGACTTTGAGAGTATTAAACTTTAAGTGAAATAAGTAAATACTGTATGACCTCACCTATATGTGGAATCCTAAACAAAACAAAATGAAACAATAATCAGGAAAAGTGATCATATGTGTGGTTTTCAGAGTTAGGGGTGGGGGTTGGGGAAGTTGGATGAAAGTGGACAAAAGGTACAAATGTCCAGTTTTAAAAATAATCAAAAGTATATATTTTCTTACATTTAATATTATTTTGTATTAGTTTCAGGTGTACAGCATAGTGGTTAGACAATCATATACATTACAAATTGTTCCCCCAATATTTTCAGTACCCACTTGGCACCACACATAATTTTTACAATATTATTGACTATATTCCAGTGCTGAATTTTACGTCCCCATGACTATTCTATAACTATCAATTTGTGCTTTTCAATACCTTCAACTTTTTCACACAGTCCCTGATTCCCACCCCTCTAACAAGCATCAGTCTTTCCTATGAATCTATGAGCCTGTATCTCTTTTGTTTGTTTGTTTATTTTATTCTTTAGATCCCACATATAAGTGAGACATATGTTTGCCTTTGACTGACTTACTAGTATTTCAATGAGCATAGTACCCACTAGATCCATCCATGCTGTCCTAAATTATAAGATTTCATTCTTTTTATGGCCAAGTAATATTCCATTGTATATATGTACCACCACTTTTTAAAAAAATGTTTTTATTGATTTCAGAGTGAGGAAGGGAGAGGGAGAGAGAGATAGAAACATCAATGATGAGAGAGAATCATTGATTGGCGGCTTCCCATATGCTCCCACTGGGGACTGAGCCCACAACTGGGCATATGCCCTGACCAGAATCAATCCATGACCTCCTGGTTCATAGGTCGATGCTCAACCACAGAGCCATGCCGGCCGGGCCAATTTTATTTCTTAATGTAGCTCCCACTCCACTTTTTACCACCCTAAAAATTACTGAATTTGAACAAGATCCCCGGGTGATTTGTAGGCACACTGAAGTTTGGGAAGCCCTGGCTTGAGTGACTTTAGCTGAATGTTCTTTTTCTTGTATCTGAGCACATACTGATACACTTGACGTGACCTCGCTTAGATCTACAGACTGAGGTTTATGAATATTTTATGAATATTTGGCTTATGTGGTTTTTTGACCATGCAATGCCTCTTCTCTCTTGCTTGTTCCTTCGGAAAGTCTGGTCTCTCTCCCCTCCTCTCACATTTTCATGTGGCTAACATATCTACATCTAGACTCAGCTAAGGCATCATTCCCACCAGAAAGACCACCCGACTCCCTCCAGATTGAATCCGGGTACTTCTGATATCCGTTATTGGTCATGTTTTATTTGCATGTTTACTAAGTTGACTCTTCAGTTAGAACCCGAGCGCCTTGAGGGAAACCTATTTTTATGCTTTGTGCCCTCCTCTGCTGTCCACTGTCTGGCACGTACTAACAGCTGAATGCATGCGGCTAAGACCGAATGAATGGTGCTCTGCCAACCGGCATCAAGGGCTCTGGGCAGCTGAGGCGCTAGTGGGGCAGGATGCCAGGGGTGGGATTAGAGAATTCTGAGGCCTGTTGGTGCAGCAGCTGTCTCTCCTTCCCATCCCACCCCCTCGCCCTCCAGAGAACACACATATCAAAAGCAGCTGCATGTGGGGGGTGGGGAGGGGTGGGGGGGGGAGGAAGCTACCTCTCCCTCCTCTTCTCTCCTCCCTCTTCCCTAGGAACAAATGTCACAACGCAACAGACAGCTTAGGCAAAGAGAAGGCCTCACAATAAGAGCTCCTGGAGCTGAGAGTCCCCTGCCCTCGCCCTGCACTGGCGAGGGTCTGTGCACCGCACCCAGCAGCTCCGGCTCTGGCTGTCATTTTAGAAGCTGAGTAGAATGCGAATAAAACTTGACAGGGATGGAGCCATGATGGAACACTACTAGTTAGACTATGGAACCTAAGTGTGTTTATGGCACTTTCTTATTGAGAAATGATCAAGTCCGGCTGCTGTGGGTCAGTGGTTGAGTGTCGACCTATGGACCAGGAGGTCACAGTTCAATTCCCGGTTAGGGCACATGCCTGGGTTGTGGGCTCGACCCCCATCAGGGGGTGTGCAGGAGGCAGACCATAAGTGATTCTCTCTCATCGTTGATGTTTCTCTCTCTCCCTCTCCCTTCCTCTCTGAAATCAATAAAAGCGTTAAAAAAATTATAAAAATGTGATATTTCTCCCTCGCTAGAATGCAATGCCATCTGAGTCTATGCACCGAGGTTTTCTGCAAAAGCAGCCTGGCTTTATTCTGGGATAAGTGTGGGGCTCCCAGGGATGGAGCTGGGAGCCAGCTGTCCAGGCTGGAGCCCAGGGACTCTCTTGGGAAGGCAGAGGGGAGGAGATGGTGCTGTTTATTCCCCAGCGGCTGAGGCACATGCCTCCCTCATTAGCGGGAGCTCTCCAGCTGCACTGGCGGCTCACTGCTCAGGTGCTTGGGCGATCAACCCGCAGCTGACATGCTCCCGCCAGCTGGTGCCCCATGTGCAGATGTGCTGAGGGCTTGGTCTGACTTCAAGCAGAGGGAAGTACAGGGGACTCAGGATGAGGAAGCACAGTGTCTGTTCCCAGAGGGAACATGCCTTTGGGGGGCAGTGGAAATGGCAAAGCCATAGTGAGTTCATTTACTTTGCAAACGTTTGCTGAGCAAGCCCCTGTGACCAGGAGCCAAGGTCTGTGGTGGGCCCTTGGGATTCAGATCCGGAGGACCTGTGCCTGCCCTCAAAGACCTCCCGTCTGGCGGGAAGACAGGTCCAATCCAGGTGTGGCAGTGCTGAGAGGCAGCCATGGGGTCCGAGGGGGAACAAATCCTCCCGACCAAGGGATTGGAGAACGCCCTGGAGAAGGAGCGCCTGAGCTGTTTCTTGGAAGGACAAGCCTGGAGAGGAGGAAGCTGACATTCCTTCAGTGCTGATTGCGTACCCGCAGCGCTGGCCGCATCACCCACATTTTGCCCCGTGACCCCTCCACAGAAGGGGAACCGAGGCTCAGAGAGGCTCCCTGGCTGACCTCAGGTCACATGGGAACCTCCAGAGCCTTATGCTGTGAATGCTGCCCACCAGTTGTGCCAGGGATGAAGGGAGCGGCTTTTCAGGCCGTGTTAACCACGGGTCGTAGTTTCTTAATGTGTTGACATCTGGAGCCTTGCTGATCAGGAGGAGACCAGCCCTCCCAGGTTAGCTGATTCCTAGGGAAAGCAAAAGACTTGTCCAGGAATTGTCTTTCATAAGCAAACCATTCAGCCCAGAGCCCTCCCCCCACCTCCCCCATGGAGCTCTCACACCCAGGGCCACTATCCACTCAGGGCAGGTACCAGACAACTACAGACCGTTCCTATGCCAGGAGCCTGCTGAAACTACTCAAACCAGCCAGTCCTAAGCCTGTTTGCCCTGCCTCACCTGCTCCTTCCCACAGAAACAGCATTCAAGGCTCTCGCCCACCTTTTCCCCTGGCCCGCGGCATCCCGAATGACCTGCATGTGGCCCTGCATGGCATGGCCTGTCCCCTCCTCCTGGGAACTGTGAGTAACAGAGTATCTTATCAATGGCAGTTGACTCCTGATCTCTTTATGACTTACCTGAATAATAATAAAACCTATATTTAAGACAGGCAGAGAGAGTCGCTGGTGCAATCGGACCAATAGGAACAAATCACGTCTATTCCATGAGCTGTTTGCAGGTCTGGAGCCTGGAGGTATGGGGGCCCGGGAGGTGCCGTGCTGAGAAGCCATTCTTGCACCCAAAGGTGCTAAGGGTGCTGTTGAGAATGGGAACAGTCTTGTGCTATATCACAATCCCTCCCTCAGAAGCCAGGAGAATGGTCAGAAGAAAGAGAGAAATGGGGATGCTTGGTAGCAATCCTGGCGTGACAAGACTTAGCTGAGGCCGTGGGATGGAGTGAAGGACAGACCTGAGAGCCATGGAGGAGACACATGATCAACGTTTGGTGACTGGTTTGATGAGGAGTCGGAGTGACCGGGAGGACCTGGGTTTTGGCGAGTAAATGCATTGGTGGCTCCTTACCAAGCCAGGAACTGCTGACTTCCTATCCTAACCACCTCAGAGCATCCTTGGATTTAGCCCAGGAAAGGAGATAAAAGTTATATCTGAGGCTTGTTTTTTAAAATAAAAATGTTAAATTTATTTAGCTTCTGTAATTGGTTTTTGTTCAACATTTCTCACAAAATTTGACAGAAAACCTAACTGAAGGAGTCTGATGTGTCTCCGCACAGGGCTTCTGTTTAGTAGTGGGATGACTACAATGAGGCAGAGCGTTCCTATTTGAAATCTGAGATCCATTGGATAGGCATCCAGTATTCTGGAATTGCAAACATCCCAAGGTCAGAGAGGCCAAAAATGACTGACGAAGAAGAGACAACATCTGTGTGCTGGTTAAGGGTGAGGGATTCACAGCGGCCTTAGCCCCCTCATCTTCATTTCGGCTCATGGTTCTCTCTTCTCTTCTCCTGACGAGTCCTCCTCATCTGTCAGATCGTAACTTAATGTCACTTCTTCAGAAAAGCCACCTTCTGTGGCTTCTGTAACAAAATACCACAGACTGGGGGGCTGAAGCAACAGAAATTTATTCCCTCAAGTTCTGGAGGCCAGAAGTCTGAGATCAAGGTGCCAGCAGGATTGGTGCCTTCTGAGAGCTGAGAGGGAGAATCCGGGATGGTTCTCTCTCCTTGGGTTGGAGATGACCATCTTCATATTCACATAGCTTCTCCCCATGTGTGTCTCTGTGTCCAAATTTCCCTCTTTTTTAAGCCCCACCTTAATGACCTCATCTTAACATCAGTGACCCTATTTCCAAATTTCAGCTCCATTCTGAGGCACTGAGGTTAGGGCTTCAACATATCCATTTTTTTGGGTCGGGGGAGGGGGGAAACGACACAATTCAGCCCATAGAATTCAGGTTCCCAATTGTAACCTGTCATCAAACTCTACTCTTTGTCCAAGTGGTCAGTATAGTGTGTGACAATGCAGGCACTTGGCTGGTTGATATTTGTCTTGCACTAGACCACAAGCTCCATCACTGGGGAGACGTCTGCTTATTGATTGCTGCATCCCCAGTGCTTATCACAGTGCCTGGTGCACAGCCAGTACACAAAAAGTATTTGTTGAACTGGTAAATGAATGAACTGATGAATAAATAATGATTACATCTAAAAGCTAATGTAAGACCTAAAAGACAAGTAGTTCAATCAACCAAGACATAGTTGTTTACTCCACAGCTATTATTGTTTACTGCACAGCTAGTAAAGCCTGTTTCTGAAATTTTCTAACAATGTGTAGAAATGCTTATGATTTGTCATTGAATGACATAGGAGAATAGAACTGTGTAGGCAATATTTTTTAAAAAATAAGAGGAAAATGAGGTAGAGCCCAGCAGTGAACCTCACAATAAGTGAAAATCCTGATATAAACTTTGATTAAATTTATAATTTTAGACATTGAAATTATTTAACTCGTCTGATTCATTTGCTTAGTTCCTTCATATCAAGGCTAAGCAATTATCATCACCTTTGAAAAATAGGACCCTATTAACTATCATATATTCTTTGAGCCATAAAAAATAAGGATATGAGGAAATAAACAGGGCTTGTCTGTATTTCTTTGGGGAAATATAATCTTATTTTTAGTCACTCATTCTGCCATTAATAAAACCATGCCTGATCACATGTAAAAATTATGGCTTTAAATTTATTTGGCATATTTTTTCTTTAAAATTAAAAAAACTTTTTTTCTGATTTCAGAACTAGTACATGCTCATTATAAAAAAATTAAATATCAAAGTAAAATAAACACTTACAGTATCTTAAAATTGTGCTTCAAAGAAATATCCACGTATTACATTTTGGTGATAATCTCTAAATTTATATATTTTGGTGATATTCTCCAAATATATATATACACACATTAACACATGCAAGCATTGTGCAGAAATGAGCCCACACTACATGATGATCTATGAATTGTTTGCATTTTAAAACATTTTTTGGCCATTGTTTCATGTCAGTTTTCATGTACCTCTCTGGTTCTTTTTATCCTAGGTGGGTCTCAGACTCTGAAACGGCAACTTAGGGTCTGAGAAAAGTACCCCAAATACCGGAAGATGACTGGTCATCCTCCCAAGGGCATAGCAGCCAGGATCCAGATGCCTAGATTGATTTATACTCTGCTGCTTATTGCTTTTATTGGCCATCGACACCACTTTCACTTTCCACATGTGCTGGATGAACCATATGTGGAATCCTTTGTGGGTAGAAGATATTATGTGAGTAGCAAAAAAAAAGAGAACTAAGGCTGCTCTGTGCTTCCTGAAGTTAAAAATCCAACCACACTGAAGAATTCTCTAAAGCTTCCTAAGGTTAGTAGACTTGTTTCACCATCATTCAGAGCTTGACTAAGTATGTAAAACTGAATGATATGGCAAAGAATACAGATTACTAGTAAATATCTCTTAAGCGATGGTGTGGGATGTGGGCTGTGTGTGTATGTGTTTCTATCTGTGTGTCTGTGTGTTTTACTAACAATTTAGTAAATTTCAGTCTCCACATTTTGTTGTAAACCATCGTCTTCACATGGCCTCAGGATTTATGAGTGATTTATAGGCATTGGTTTTTCTATTTGGTGAGTAAAAAAATTATATATTTAAGTATATTAATACATCTGAAACATTAGAAGTATATTTTGGGTACATTTACACAATGGAATTCTACACAGCAATAAAAAAGAAAGGGCTCTTACCATTTGCAATAGCATGGATGGACCTGGAGAGTATCATGCTAAGTGAAATAAGCTGGTCAGAGAAAGATAAGTATCACATGATTTTACTCAGATGTGGAATCTAATGAACCATATACACTGATGACCAAAAATAGACTCAGAGACATAGACGCATGAACAGACTGTTGAACCTCAGAGGGAAGACAGGGTAGGGCAGATAGGAAGAGCTCAACCCATGAACTTGTATGCATATATGCATAACCCATGGACACAGACAATGAGGTGGTGAGGGCCTGGGGTGGGACAGGAGCGGACTGAAAGACGTTAATGGGGGAATAAGAGGGACCTATGTAATACTTTCAACAATAAAGATTAAAAAAAAAGAATTATATTTTGAAGTATTGGATGAAAAGTCGAGGTTACTGTAGAATCTGTAAATAGCTTCCCTCCCTCAAATTTAGAATAATATGAAGTCATTTTTAAAAATGATCTCATTGTTTAGTATTATAGAATACTAGAGGCCTGGTGCACGAAATTCATGCACGGGGGCGAGGGGTCCCCTCAGCCCAGCCTGCACCCTCTCCAATCTGGAACCCCTCGGGGGACATTCCTTTCACAATGTGGGACTGCTGGCTCCTAACTGCTCACCTGCCTGCCTGCCTGCCTGATCACCCCTAACTGTCCCCACTGCAGGCCTGGTTGCCCCCAACTGCCTCCCCCCTGCCGGCCTGGTTGCCCCACACAGCCTGCTGTTCAGTCGTTTGGTTGTCCCTCACTAACACCCTTGCCGGCCTGGTCGCCCCATGCAGCCTGCTGTACGGTCATCCGTCCAGTTGTTTTGGTCGTAATGGCCCCTGGCTTTTTATATATTAGGATTATATAAGATAATCTATTGGTTAGCTCATAGATAGGACAATTTGTTAATTAATTTAACAGAGCAACTCTATTCACCTTCTTTCAAGGTTTAGTACAGTATTTAATAGCCCACAGTGATAAGAAAGGGGCCATGGGGAGTGTTATTCCTGCTCACATCAATACATCACCCATGTTTACTGGCTTTACCTTTGAAATGAAGCAAGGTGCCAAACACATCCTTTTATGTCAGAATCAGGAGATGTGTTTCCAAAACAATGACCACACATTATTTCACAGAATGAAGACTTAAACATAGCAAGTGACGAGGAAACACAAAGAAGGACCTTGAGCTTGACCCTGGCCTCTGAACTTCATGGGCACATATGGTGGTTTTCTCCTTATCTCATGTCTGGGCAGCAGAGAGGAGGAAACTGCCGGCTCATTTCCTGGGATCACTCCACAGTCAAGCTCATGCACAGCCCCTGTGAGAGTACTGAGCACTTTCCCAAACAATCTGCCACTTGGGCCGGGGTCCTAAACACAATGGGAGCAGGCCTGACAAATGTAGCTCTGTCACTTGGACTTAATTCACTTGTAATTTTTTAAAAATACATTTTTATTGGTTTCAGAGAGGAAGGGAGAGGGAGAGAGATAGAAACATCAATGATGGGAGAGAATCATTGATCGGCTGCCTGCTGCATATCCCACATTGGGGATCAAGCCCACAACCTGGGCATGTGCCCTGACTGGGAATTGAACCGTGACCTCCTGGTTCATAGGTCGAGTCTCAAACACTGAGCCATGCTGGCCGGGCTATAATTTTTATGCTATTTTGAATGTTCTTTCTGAAGGAAGTTCAAGAAAAGAAAACAAATTGAGGCTGCTGCTAAACCCAGCTCCATCCACACTGCATGCATTGCTCTATGTATTTTTGTGTTAATCTTTTTTCCCATGAGCAGGGATTCCTGGTGGGAACAAGCCTGGGTGGTAGATCTTCAGTAACTATTCCCTGATGAACAAATACAAAAATACATGAATGAACCCCTTGGTTGAGATGTGCCTGCCTGTGCAGTCCTGAGGTCTTCCATGGCTGGCAGAGCCCCTGGGCGTGGTGACCCTTAGGCTGACGGTCAGTCCCTCAAGCCCTTATGGACTCAGTGCTTTCTCAAGCGTTGGACCTTGCATTGTTAGCCCCTATTTGGGCCAAACAAATGTTTCTTATTTCTTTAAAGAGAGAATTCTCCTGTGTCTTTCTCATAGAAAAAGCAGAAAAGCAAGGAAACAAGCTGTCTAGAGCAGAACTAAAATGGGGAAAGAGAAGCGGGGAGGGAGGAATACAGAACTTACTTAGTGCTTACTGTGTGCAATGTATGGTACGGGGGTTTTCACACACATTATTTAATTTACCCCCTCTCCCCCAGGAGACCCAGAGGGAGGTATTATGCTCATTTCAAATATAAAAAAACAAAAGCTGGAGAGAGTGAGTTTCAACCGCGGTCACACAGCTGTTATGTGGATGAGCTGCGGTTTGAGCGCCAGCTTGACTGCTCCAGTCTCGGTTGTTTATGCTGATACAGGGCCAGTAAACACTGGGAGACTGGCTTAGGCTTCCTAGAAGGTGTGGGCTAAGCACGAAAGACATAGTACAGTTGTTAATTTGGAAAAGGCAATAACTCATTAAAGAATTTTTATAGCATTTTGTATTAATAGAAAAATTTGATATGTGACTTACTATATTCCCTGAAAGTACTAAGTGCTTTACACATTTTACCTCTTCTAATACACACGATCCAGGGAGGCAGGTGCAGCTACGATCCTCGTTTTACAAGTGGTGAAACTAAGGCTTAAGATACGATACGGACAAAATAATCTTGAAAAAGAACAAAGTTGGAGGACTCACACTTCCTGATTTCAAACTTATTAAAAAGCTACAACAATCAAAATAATGTGATACTGGCATAAAGGTAGACATAGTAGACCAATGAAATTGAAGAAAGAGCCCAGAAATAAACTCATGCATATATGGTCAAATGATTTTCACCAAGGTGCCAGGAGACATCCAATGGGGAAAAGACAGTCTTTTCAACAAAAGGTGCAGGACAAACTGGACCCTTACTTAACACCTTATACAAAAGTGGACCAAGGACCTAAACTTAAGAGCTAAAACTATAAAACTTTTAAAAGAAAATATAGGAAGAAAGTTTCACGACATTAGACTTGGCAATGATTTCTTGGATGTGATATCAAAGAAAGGCACAGGCAACAATGTAAAAATTATTCAAATTGAGCTTTATGAAAATTAAAAACTGTTGTGCATCAAAAGACACTATCAATGAGTAATAGGCAACCCACAGAATGGGAGAAAACATTTGCAAGCCATATAGCTGATTAGGGATTAATACCCAGAATATATAGAGAACTAAAACTCAAGAACAAAATACAAACAAACTGTGCAGTTCATAAGTGGGCAAAGGACTTGAGTAGATGTCTTCTTTAAAGAAGATATACAAACGGCTGTGAAGCACATGAAAAGATGTTCAGCATCACTAATTATTAGGGAAATCAGAATAAAAACTACAATGAGGTATCATCTCACACCTGTTAGGATGGCTATTATCAAAACAAACAAAAAACACAAGAAAATAAGTATGGGTGAACATGTGGAGAAATTGAACCCCTGTGCACTGTTGGTGGGACTGTATTATGGCCACTGCAGAAAATAATTTGGTAATTCCTCAAAAAATTAAATATAGAATTACCATAGACCCTAAAGGACAATTTCTGTATGATATCACTTATATGAGGTACCCAAAGTAGTCAAATTCATAGAGACAGGAAGTAGCATGGTGGTTGCCAGAGGGTGGGGGTGGAGGGTAGATGTGGGAGTTCATGTTTAATGATGCTATGGTTAATTTCAAGTGTCAACCTGACTGGGCCTTGGGGTGCTGGGGTATCTAATCAGAGCTCTAGGTACTTTTGAGATTATCCAAGGAGTGCTGAAGAGCTGCGCCTTCTCCATACCCTTGCCCATGTGTTCAAAGAACAAAGAACACCTAAGGGTATTTGCTCTCCTAGGTTATTTTTATGAGCTGAACTTGAGTCTATTGGGACAGTACAGCGGGTGGAGACAGTGGCCCCCGAGGACATGATAGAAGTAACATCTTGGGATGAACGATGAAGGCCAGGTGAGCCACCACCCAGGCAGCTGGGGCTGCCAAGAGAGGCATGGCGGTCACACATGCACAGCGCCTGGTCTTCCTCCCATCTCAGGCACTCCTTCCAGGGCCGATCCTGGCTTTGTTTCTGGCTGATCCACAGGAAGAGGCTCTGAGCACAGGGTCTTTGCCTGCTGCCTGGGAGTCTCAGATGGTTGGACATGTGCTTGTATGGAAAGGACAGGACAGGACACATGCCTGCTGGAACCTGCGCATGTTTATCCCAATTCCTTAGCCCTGAATTCCTTCCCAGGGAACGCAGTGTCCCGCAGGGTGAGGGCAACACTTGGGTACAAAGCACCAGATGGCCACTTAAAGCAATGTGAAGTTTCTCTGATTCTAGACTTCCAGCAGTCCTGTGTGACCCCAAATCTTCCTGAGGGTCCCTGAGAGTCCAGCAGGTGGCCCCATCTCCTCAGGACTCAGCTTCAACACCCCACCCAAAACACCTCTTGCAGAATTAATAAGCGGGGATCCCACCAAGGGGTTCTTGGCCATCTTGTGTGGCCAGAAGGAGGAGCCCACAGTTCAGAAATGTTAATTTACTCCAACCCCCATCCCTGTAATGGCGGTTTAAAAGCAAACAGGTGGAGGCAGGGTGGAGTAAAGCCGGACTGTGGGATGTCGCTGGGGCTTGAGCAGGGGTTCCAACTGCTGGGGCCACAGGCCCGTGTGGCAGCCTGGGGACATCCATGGACCCGTTCTGGACTGAAGTGTTTATGTGCATAAGATTAAGTGCATAGGATCACCAAGGGAACTAATTGTATTCAAATGCAGTTATAAACATATTTTAAAAATAAATTTATGAAATAGCAATGCATGTGCTTCTTTATTAATGCATTAAATACCACACTTTAACTACGGGTCTAAGAGTACCCACAGTTTGAAGAATGCTGAGTGTGAATGATGTTTTGAGCTGTCTGCAACTATCATAATGCGACATGAAAATTCCTAGTTCCTATCGGTGACAGCAACCCAGCCACTGTTGTTACGACTGTGGTTCGTGTCTGTCACTAGTTCCACTAATAATTTATGGGAAATAAGTTGCAGTTCAAGGTGAGTGAAAATGAAAATGTAATTTTTTTTCTTCATCCAAGTTCACGAACATCCTGACTCTGTCCATAGCCCTTGGGGCTCCATGGACCCTGGGTGAGGAGTCCTTTCCTATGGGAGTGGCCCTTGGCAGCTGGGTGGAGTTGGGGCAGGAGAGGAGGCAGGAGAGGAGGCAGGAGAGGGAGCAGGAGAGGGGGCAGGAGAGGGGGCAGGAGAGGGGGCAGGAGAGGGAGCAGGAGAGGGGGCAGGAGAGGGAGCAGGAGAGGGGGCAGGAGAGGGGGCAGGAGAGGGGGTAGGAGAGGGAGCAGGAGAGGGGGCAGGAGAGGGGGCAGGAGAGGGGGCAGGAGAGGGAGCAGAGAGGAGGCAGGAGAGGAGGCAGGAGAGGGGGCAGGAGAGGGGGCAGGAGAGGGAGCAGGAGAGGGGGCAGGAGAGGGGACAGGAGAGGAGTCAGGAGAGGGGGCAGGAGAGGGGACAGGAGAGGGGGCAGGAGAGGGGGCAGGAGAGGGGGCAGGAGAGGGAGCAGGAGAGGGGGCAGGAGAGGGGGCAGGAGAGGAGGCAGGAGAGGAGGCAGGAGAGGGGGCAGGAGAGGGCCTGGGATGGACCCGCTCACAGGGGCCACAGAGGAGATGGAGGCCTGGCTGACCAGCTTCAGGTCGGGTTTGTGTAACCCTGGATTCCTGCCGGGCGGGGCCTCATGCAGCACTGACCCTGGTTTCTTTCCTCTCACATTAACTTCCTCATCTATCACGAAGAGGAACGACTTTGGAGGAAGGTGGAAACTAGACTGGAATTAAGGTTCGAGGTCAGGGGGAGTAATCGGTAATTATTTATATGAACCCACCATGTGGAAGAACCTGGGTAGGGAGGAGTCTGCCTGGATTAGGGCGATGCCAGGTCAGAGCCCTTTTAAATGTTATTTTATGTATTTTTTCACCTTGTCCACTCTGGCCCTGCCTGTATCACAAGGAAAGGAGTGGCCTCCTCTTGTTGTTGACCCCACAGATTATAGACGCGAGGCTGGGGTGACGTTTCCCTAGAAATGCGGGTACACAGTGGCGGGATGGGGCACTGGGAGGCACTGGGAGGTGACAAGCCAGCTACCCAGTTCCCACCCCAGCTCTGCTCAGTGACTGAACCGTCGCCGGGCACCTGCCTGCCTCAGGTTTCTCATCTGTAAATGGTGCTAAGACCACCTGCCCACCATTTTACTTGATGGTTATGAAGATCAGGCCCATAATGATGTACACGTGTTCTCTGATGTGCTTACTTATAGTCCCCAAAGTGACCGCCAGGAATCTATACGACAGGACAAAAAAATAAGTAAGAAAATTGGAGTGATGGGAACATATGGACAGGGAAATTCATAAAATATGTGGTTGGCCTAGATCCTGGAGGTGAAACATGGGTGTTCAGGGGACGAGAGGTGCTGGGAGAAGTGTAAAGAGCTCAGGGTGGTCGGACAGGATTCAATGCTGACCTCCCGCTGTGGGAGGCAGGGGTCAGGGGGCCAGGAGGACATGGGGTTCTGGCTTGGGCAGCAGGGAAGAGCGGGAGGGAAGCCCCAGGCTCGAGGGGGAGACAATGAGTCAATTCGGGGACATGCGAAGTTTGAGATGACCCTAATATTCCTTTGGAGACGCTTGCATGATTTAGGAACCTCACAGGTAGGTCTGGGCTGGAGGTGAACATTTCAGAGCTATTGATAACTGCAGTATCTGGGAATGCATGAGACCAGACAAGAGCCCGAAGCATGTTAGTGATTATACACCGAGCAGCGCTGCGCACCCACAGCTAACTGCCTTTCTATCTTTTACTAAAATGTCCTTGCCTCCCTTTCTGCCATTCTGTATTATGATTGCTTTTCAGATCTGTCTCCTGCCCTCTGTCCTGTCGTGGTTTTGTTTTGTTGGTTTGTTCTTGTGTTTACATATGTGGTGGCATCTGCTTGCGCCTGGACCTGGGGAGGTCAACAGGCGGGCCACCTGGCTGCCTCCACGGCTCCATGGATGTCATTAACGTAGTTTATGAGAAAGCCGGGAACGCAGAAAGGCATTTTCATTCGAAAGAATTTGAGAGGGGGCGGTCACAAAAAATGTCGCTGGACATCTCTCCCAGGAGACTGCGTGCAGTGTAATTGTTTGTTTGCATGTCTGTGGCTCTAGCAATATCTGTGAGCTTCCTGATGGCAGATCGTGTATCTAAAGCAACTATTTGTTCAATGTTCAACAACAACAAGAATCTTAGCAAGCCTTTATTGAGCGCCTACTAGTACTATATAGCAGACGCTGTTCTAAGAGCACTTGAATCTAGAGATATATCTTATTATGAGATAGATATTTAGACATTATCATGCTCCCCATTTTATACACGAGGAGACTGGGGCACAGAGAGGTTGTAAACTATCCAAGGTCATACAGCTAGTAGGTGGCTAAGCAGGGAACAAACCTAACACCTGGAACATGGTAGGCACTTATGAGAGACAGGCTATGCCTCTCATGTTTACTGAATAAATAAATACCTCGCACCTCCCCCGCTCCCAGGCCAGGGCCTCCTTTATTGAAATCTCACCATTGAAGGCGTGGACCAAAGGTCACCTCTGTGTGGCCACCTGCTGTTCCGTCCCCTGTGTGCCTGCCTGCAGCGCTTTGGGTCTCAGCCAGGTTGCTTGCTCCATTTCACATGGTAACTCAATGAGCCCTGCACACATCTTGCTTGAGAGGAAGGGTGGGGAGGAACATCTTTGCTTTCCTCTTAGTGCTTTGGGCTAGTAGATGCTTAATAAATGTTCATTGGCTTGGACTGGACTGGGGTTGTAATAGGAGGCAAACTGTTTACTGGGAGAAACTAAGAGCAGCTTGAACAAAAAGATCATTGGAAACGGGGCTGAAGAGACAAGTGCCCTTGATATCTGAGCAGCAGCAGAGATCAGAGAAGCAACAGGTCTCAAGAGAATGGAGGCTGAACCTCTCATGGGAGGTGAAGGGCAGAGGCCTTCTCTGAATTAGTGATGTGTATTCAGCTCCATATTCAATCTGTGCTCAGAAATTTGTACTCTTCTTAACAGTTACTCTGCAGGGAGCTATGGTTCATGAGTTCAACGCAGAATCTGAGAGGTTTGCATTGTGTTATTTTAATAAGGTTTGAATTGGGTTCTTTTACTAAGGTTTGATGTCGATTGAACATTCATGAGTGGAATGTGTCATATTGTTCTAAGTTCTTTACAAATAGTAGCTCATTCTTTAGTCCTCTTGCAACTCTAAAAGGAGGGTGCTCTCATTATCACCATCACTATCACCCCCTTTTACTGAGGTAAACAGAGAGACTGACTTGTTTGAGGCCAACAACAGAATCAGGAAAGGAGCCCAGACATCCTGGCTCCTAAGTCCCTGCTCTTAATCATAATACTTTGCAACATCTTTCAATTGACCCCACAGAAAGACAGCCTGTCTCTCAAATCTATGATTTCCTTGTTACAGTGACTGAAGATGTCAACTCGAGCCTGGCTGGTGTGGCTCAATGGTTGAGCATAGACCTATGAACCAGGAGGTCATGATTCGATTCCTGGTCAGAACACAAGCCCGGGTTGTGGGCTCGATAGCCAGTGTGGGCCCTGCAGGAGGCAGCCAATCAATGATTCTCTTTCATCATTGATGTTTCTATCTCTCCCTCTCCTTTCCTCTCTGAAATAAATTTAAAAATATTTTTTTACAATGTCAACTCGATGCCTTTAAGATCTCTACAGCCCCACGGAGAGCTAGTCTTTTAACGGGAAGCTCATTTTGAAGACTAAATGGGACGCACAGGGAGAGGGAAAGGCAGTGTGCCCGACACGGTCCTCTTGGACTTTCAGATCCTGCAGCAGCCTGGGTTTGAACAAACTGCTGTGCAAACCTGCTGGCCCGGGGTCTGATTTCATTGCCTGGGGCATCAGGCACCATGAATGCTTACAAAGCGGAGGATGGGTTTAGTATCACTGTTGCTGCCAGGGACATCCAGGGGTTTGCTGAGTACATTTCCTTTGAAGACATAAAACAAGAGAAGAGATTGGGAGCAGGAAGAGGGCTGAGCACAGATATGGGAGATTTGAGGAGGAAAACATGAGAAAATGTCCATATTTCAAAGGTTCTCCTTTACAAATACTTCCGTCTTGAGCTGAGATGTCTGGTGACATACCAAAGATCTGATTATTTAATTTTATCAGGGTTTTGGTTAAGTGGTATCCTTTCTCTTAACCATCTCTAGGAATCCTTGAGGTTGAACAATCCATTCAGGAGTGGAGCTCAGCCGGCATGGCTCAGTGGATACTTCTGCTTCTCGTAGCCATGGCAACAGCGAGCATCCCGGAGGATGTATTGCCCAGAAGTCCGTGCATCAGGCTTTTGGGCAAGAGTTACACATCTAAGGCATGCCACTACTCGATGTGCTCCATTCCTTGTAGATGGCCGCACTCGCCGAACCAAACAGGCATCTTCATCTTAAACAGAGTGTGGCTCAGGCATTGGCCACACTGACTCCTATGCCATGTGCAGTATTAGACACACCCTGTTGCCACTACCTTATTTAAAAGACAAGCTCAATCGTCTGTAACTGTGGGCAAATCGAACCTTTTCAAACCTCAGTTTTTTAATCTGGATAGTGGGAAAAATGACAACTGCTTCATTGAATTGTGAAAATGAAGAGAGAGAATGTACACTGTACTTCTCACAGGGCCATGCAGAAGGACTGCTCAGGAAGTGGTACAAAAATCACAAGATCCTGGTTCTAGCTGTACAAGGAACCTGGGAACAAGGAGACAGAAAATGTAATATGCTTGAACTGCACAAATTTAGTGGTTAATTATCTAATGTTGGATTTGGAGCAATATCCCCTACTTGTTAGCTGGTTCTTAGGTACAAGATGACAGAAGCAAAGCATATTTATTAAAATCCTTCCATGAGCTAAGCAATCCTCAGGGCAGGAGACCCAGTAGTGAATTTCCTTGCTCTAGGTCAGTGATGGCGAACCTATGACACGCGAACTCATTTTTTGGGGTTGATTTTTCTTTGTTAAATGGCATTTAAATATATAAAATAAATATCAAAAATATAAATCTTTGTTTTACTATGGTTGCAAATATCAAAACATTTCTATATGTGGCATGGCACCAGAGTTAAGTTAGGGTTTTTCAAAATGCTGACACGCTGAGCTCAAAAGGTTCGCCATCACTGCTCTAGGTGCTCTATGGAACTATGAGTGAGGAATTCACAGCTAGAAGGCAGAGACCGTGCCTCAGGGCCTCTATGCTCTCCAGGGGAGCCAGGACACAGAAGAACCTCAGTAAGTTCTTCTTACTGACGACAAAGTGGAGATAATGTTTGGAGGTCTTGTGCTGCAAAGACAGTACCCCGCAATTTAGTTTTCTTAGCTTCAAAAAAATCCCCAAAGCACTACAGCTCAAACTATACTGTTTTTCTAATTTAGCATATCTTTCCTAACTTCCAATATCTAGTTAAATGTATTTAGAGTCAAAAGCTGAGAAAGGAGTTATATTTCCTATAGGGCCTTTTGCTTATTAGGATGTAACGATGTAGATTGCCTTATTTGACAAGTGGGTCACACACCTCTGAGTTGTTCTACAAGTTTCTGTTCAGAGGAATTAATCCCTTGGTGGTTTTGCTTCAGAAAATAGCTTGTCTTTGTCTGACATCTAGTGGTCAACCTTATAGTTACACTTTGTATAGTTATGTGTTTCTGTATGTATATACAGTACCCATGGTTGTTTTTAATTAAAAAGTCAGTTTCTTGCTCTAGCTGGTTTGACTCAGTGAGTAGAACATCAGCCTGTGGAATGAAGGGTCCCAGGTTTGATTCTGGTCAAGGGCATATCCCAGGGTTGTGGGCTTGATCCCAGTAGGAGATGTGCAAGAGGCAGCTGATCAATGATTCTCTCCCATCATCGATGTTTCTATCTCTCTCTCCCTCTCCCTTCCTCTCTGAAATCAACATAAACAAACAAACAAAAAATAAATAAAAAGTTGGTTTCTTCCTATTACCACCCCACTTTCATGTCTAGTCATTTCCTCCCCCCTCTACCTTAATTTATCATTGACCTCTCTTTGCAGTGGGCCACAGGGAGCACCTTTTCACATTTTCCTTCTTTGTTTCCCTCCTTCCCTCTCTCCTTTCCTCCCTCCTTTCCTCTCTCCCTTCCTTCCTTCCTTCCTTCCTTCCTTCCTTCCTTCCTTCCTTCCTTCCTCTTTCTTTTCTTTTTTGCGCTTCGTTACCTCCTGTTCACTTTCCATCTTGTTTCACAGCCAACATCAAGCCATGGCACTGTTGTCTGCTGGCTGCTACTCCAACCCCTGCCTCAGAAGGGAGACAGCATTTCAATGACCTAAGACCTAAATATAACTCTTCCTCCAGACTCCATGACCAACTTGGATCCTCTCCAATTGTTAGACTCCTTCGGGGAAGGCATTTCCAAAGAGGCTTCCAGGAACGTGTTGCAATGCCTCACATTCCTGGAGCTGAGGCTAAGCCCTTATATGAGCCCCACTAAAGCCTGTGAGGACGGAGGTACATGTCTGTGTGTGTGGGAGTGCACTCACGCGGATTTTCTCTGTATCACAATGGATTCCTGGGACCCATATTTCCATCCTTACCAAATCACGGGGTGAGGACAAGTTCACATGCTGATGTGAACAGAGAAGGAGAAGGGGGATCAGGAATAGCAGAAAAGTGAGGGCCATATAAGGACCAACCTAATTCATTAAAAAACAAAAACCAGTCATCCTTGAAAAGAATTCATCACACTACACACACCAATGTGGGTGAATATGACAGGCATAAGGTGAGGAAAAAGCCAGGCACATAGAGTACCTGTGTGTGATTCCATTTATACCAAGTTCACAGCCAGACGACCCAAATCTGTGGTGACAGACGTCAGAGCAGTGTTTCCTCCGGTCTGGGTGCACAGAGGGCGGGGTGACTGGGGAGGGGTGCATGGCGGCCTCTGGGGGACTGGAAATGCTCTTCATCCAGCTGTGGTTGTACAGATGTGTACAGATGTAAAGTGCTCTTCAGAATTATGCACTTTATTATCTGTAAATTATACCAAGAGAAATAAAGAAGAAAAAAATGGTCATGATTATCACTGGGAAGCCTCCTTACTGACCACTTGCTGATGTTGTGGGAGAACGTGCAGCCTCGGGGTCAGCGTGAGTCTCCGGAAGCCTGCACTCTGCTGGGATGGCCATGGCGCAGCCCCACATGCGAGGGCAGAGGCCCTGTCTGGGTGTGTGAGCACCAAGAGGTGGGGAGGTAGGAGGGGAGAGAGGGGTGCTCAAGAGATCTCATTCTAGTCCCTCAATTTTAAAATGAATTGACAATATTTCCCCCAAACATCTCTTTATTAAATGGCAACAATCTCTTGTCCGTCAGGATGACCAGGCGGTGGCGGCCTTCCCGGTGCCAGGGGTTCTGCCCTGACTGCGGTCACAAACCTCTGCCAGCCTCTCCCTCCCCTGGAGCAAGCTGGGCCCTCATTTCCAACAGGAGTGGGTCCAGACCCTGGGATCCGCCGAGGCACCGACAACTTAGCGTCTGATTTAATGCTCCTGCAGCTCAGCTCTGCGCAAACCGCTCCAGGAATTTCAGTTCACCGAGTTCCATTTTCCAGGAATCGAAAGGCCTGGCAGCGGGTGTGGAATGCTCTGAGCTGGCCTGGCCTGAGGGCCAAGCAGCCCATATTAGGTGGGGAGAATGCTGATTAAATAGTCATTTGTAACCTGAAGACGTGTAATGTAAACTTTCCTTCATCAGCACGCTGGCCACATAACGATGCCAGCCCAGAAGTTTATGAGCTTTTTATTGGTGCTTCAGGGTGACATTCTGAACGGCCATAGTGCTTACTCATTTCTGGTTATCAGCGCGCTGTAATGCTTCCAACTGCCAGTGGACGGTCAGAGATAACCGTGGGCTAGCCGCAGACTGAGCGGCGCCTGGGACGTTTCATGCGTCCTGAATTTCCTTTCTTTCTTTTTCTTTTTTTTACATTGTAGGATGATGTATTATTTTTTTGACCTGGAAATATGTATGCAAAGGACAGAAAGAAAAAAAAAATCTCCTAAGTGTTCAGGCATGATCTCCTCCTGTCCTTTTCCTTCTCTGTATTTGACTGCAGAAGCAGCAGAAAACACCAGATGGGCCTTTCAGGTTTGGGGGGATGTGCATCCCAGGAAAAGAGAGCAAGCAGGGCTCCACATCATCAGTGTCCCAAGTACCGTCTGGAGGCATCTACGCCCACGTTAGATTCGTAAAGATGATGCTTGACCAAAATTACCTTTGAAATTCCCTTGAACCACATAAAGCACAGTGAAATGACTTTGGTGAAACCATTCTGCAGATTAATTCTTATTTCACATACATGTGGGAACAACTGGATGTGACTGGAAGGGACTGTGTAGGACGAGGCTCCTAGCTGTGTGAGCAGAGGTGAGGAGGACGCGTTGCCCTGCAGGGCCCCTCTGCTTTATGCAATAGTCAGCCTCTCTGACTTCAGCCCTGGCGATAGGTTTGCTGTTGTGAGGAGTGAGACTGAGGAGGTACAGGGGACAGCCTCGGTTCCAGTAGGACTTTGAATGCAGACTACTGACAGTATCTTGGGGACCTTGCATTTTTTATGCCACTAACAAGACGGACTAGAACACCGCAGGCAGTTGGCACCCCTTTCTCTTTGGCCCTCCCCCCCCTCAAAACGATTTACCTGAAAACTCTGCTCCCCTCCTCACCAAACACCGGGGACAGTGTCTGGACGTAGGCTTCTCAGACGGCCTCCAGCCAGCAGGCCTGTCCTGTGTGGAAAACCCACTACTCACTTCCTTTACCATTGGCACTGGGCCGTCTCCTGGTGGCATTTGTGGTGCTTTGGGGACCTACTTAAAAACCTACTTGAAAACCAAATTTCACAACAATCTTTCAAGCATTGCAGAAGGTCTGAGCGTTTGGACACTTTCGGGTTTCACCATTTTATTCAAGATGGTGGTGGGAACCACTTTTGAGCCCAAGGTGTAGCTTGGCATTGCTTACTGAGGTCTCAGATTCCATCAGAATTGTTCTACTCCTTCAAAAATGGCTACGGGACAAATAGCCTCACTTGAAATGCCTGTTAGATGGAAAGACTGGATGAAATGTGTTTTGTGAAAACCAACAGATATCAAATGGAAACAATGCACTGAGAGCTGCTGGAACGAGGCTGAGCAGCGTCCCCAGCCAGAGGCGGGAGCAGCCTGTGCCGTGGCCTCCTGCTTGTCATTCCCTGAAGGGCTACGACTCCCAGGAGCTCAGGGAATGCAGCCGCATGGCGTCCAGGTTGATGTGGGGGCGGTTGGCCCAGCTGCTGCTTAGCTCTGCAGCTTTAGCTAAACTGTGGAGGCTGTGATATGCAGGGGACATCTTGGGAAGTGCACACAGGAGGCTCCATAAAACTCGGGCCCTGGGTGCTGTTTATGCAGCGTTTGTAAGGAGAGCACAGAGTAGAGCCAACCCCTTTCCTCTAGATTTTTATCCTGCTGATGTTACTACTCCCTTTGGGCCCCAAAACACACAGCTCTTTTTCTAAGTGAAGACGATTTAAATTATAAGTTGGCGGGGGGAAGAGATCTCTGTGGAAGCAATGACCATTATAAATTGACGAGAGGCCTGGTGCACAAAAATTCATGCACTCAGGGGGAGTCCCTCAGCCCAGCCTGTGCCCTCTCACAGTCCAGGAGCCCTCAGGGGATGGATGTCAAGCCGAAATCTGGCCTCCCTCTGCAGGAGGCAACTGGCTGGCTGATCAGGGGCTGGCACTGGCTGGCGAGCAGCCTCCCCCACCCTGCCGATCGCCCCTCCATCGCCGCTGGTCACTGCCACCTTCCCCCCTCCCCCATTGCCATTCCCTCCCTCTTCCCGCTGGCATGCGCCTTGGCTGGCCTGGCACTGCCTGCTTGCCAGCCCTGACCTCACCCCCCCACCCCCCCCCCCAACTGGTCATTTGCATATTATGCTTTTATTATATAGGATTGCTGACCACCATGCTGCAGGGCTGTGGGTGCGGTGGCCAGGGTGGACTCCACATGCCGCCTGGGATGCTGGGAATGGCCGGCAGGCAGGTGACCTGACAGGAGAAGGGGTGACTACCTGGGGGTGACTGGGTCTGGTCCAGGGCCTGGGACTCAGGTGTCCTGAGTCCTGGTCTTTCCTCCCTCACAGCCGCCAGGCATCCCTTAAGTTCACCAGCTGTTTCCCTTCTGAGTTCTCAAGAAGGACGTGTAGCTGATGATGGTGGCTTTTATGGAGAAAATCAGAGGCTGAGTTTGTCCCCCTTCCCAGGCGCCAGAGGTGAGGTATGCAGAGGGGAGCAGGTATGGAAGAGGAAGAGAGCCAGAGCTGAGCAGGAAAGTTCTAGAAAGCTGCTCTCCTAACTGGAACATGGCTGCCGATAGGAAAAACTGACAAACCAAGGAAGTTAGAGTAATGGATTATGGCTCCGGAGGGAGTCCCTGGTGTGAGCAGGGCTCCGCAGTGGGGAGGGCCCTGGATCCCACACTGCCCTCGGCGCCTGCGTGTCTGGGCTGACCCTGCTCCTCCCACCTGAGCAAATGCCCACTGGGGCGGGAGGATGAGCTTTGCCCACGCTTTGTGGAGCTCGGTGAGGAGCCCTGGCAGTCACTCTGAGCAAGGACTGCCACTGGTCCTGAAAGGAGCCTCTGACTAGTGAGCTCAGGGAGCTGTGTGTCCCCTCTTCTCCAGGTCAGCGGAAGAGTGGTGGGACGAGTGGTGGCCGAGACCTGCTCTTCAGAGCAGAGCCAGCCTCATTCGAGGTCTCGGCATCAGTCAACCACACGTTATTACAGCTCCAACCTCCAGTGTGGACGTTGGCCCGGCGTCTGCAGCAGCCTTGGGGGGCAGCCATGTCACGGCCTCGCCACCCGTCACACTGGTTCTTGAGCAAGACCGTTGACTTCCTGCTCCAGGGCTGGAGGCTGTGCAGGCACCGTGGGCATAAAGCTGGGGAAAGGCCTCAAATGTCACTTCACCTTTTCCCTGCCTCAAACTAGGGCAGATAAAAGTCTGGGAGTTTCTTAAAACTCAGTGAACTAGGAACATAAATGCCCTCTCGGGGCACTGAGTCCCTCACTGCTTCCAAACTCCTCAGGATCAAAACCCAGTCCTTCCTGGGCACTGGGGACCCACCAACAGTCTTCCTTTTTCAAATATGAAAAATGTGTCCAAATCAGTCCTGTGCCTGCAAAGCCTGGCTGCACACACTCCAGGCTAGAGTCCCGTGGGGCCCTGTGAGCCGGAAAGTACTCAGCATAGTGCATGGCTGTCCTCCTGGCTGTCGCATCCTGTTCTGTGGTCCTTCCAGGTGACATCCCGCTTTTCCTTCATCCATTGCAAGGCAGAGGTTCTAACAGTGCAGGTTCTTCTGAGTTATTCACATGCTAAACAATATTCTACAAGAAACATAATAGCATGAAAATGAAAGCCCCCGTCAGTCACCCTCCAGAGAGAACCCCTGTGCATATTTTGGCTGTCTGTTCTCATCTCCTTCCAGTGCACACTCCTATGTCTGACGGGCAGTGAACAGCCAGAGAAAAATGGTGTTGCGGGCAGTTCGGAAAGGCAATTTACACTGCTATGGCTCACAAACGTTAGTGCTCGTAAGAATCACCTGGAGAGCTTGTAAAACACAGCTCCCCAGACCAGGACCCAAGAATTCTGCAGTGCACGGGTGCCGAGAGAGCCGGCCTCTGAAAGGCACAGGGCCTTTCCCACCTCCGGCCTTGGCTTCCTGCTGGGGCCATGACCTGATGAGCCCTCCTGCTGGGCCTGCAGTGAGGAGGAGGGAGAGTGCTGAGGTCACCGCAGAGGCAGAGCCAGGGGGGAGGAGGGTGTGGATCCTACACTGTGACCTTGGGCCAGTCCCTTCCTGGAGCCCCTGCTCCTCCCTGTGATGTGGGATGGTCACTGCACCTTCCCCATGGGGTGGTGCTGAATATGGAGTTAATGTGTCACCTGTTGAGGCTCGGCCCACAGTGAGCCCTTGGGGAGTGACTGAGAAGGCCGAGGCTCAGCCCACACTGGCACCTCGTATGGTCTTGTCACTTCCTTACGCGTTCCCCATCGACAAACTGTGGAATGGTGGGTGCCTGCCTTGTGGGTCCGAGGTGCTAATTACATGAAATAAGGCTCATGTCACAAAATAATGCCAAGCATCAGCCTAGCCTAAGTCGTGTGTCCAACAAACATGAATCATTATTCTAACTGTTTAATAGCTTTGTGCTGTGCTCCATAATCCCGGTAATACACCAATAGTCTTTTTATTTTAAAACTAGAGGCCTGGTGCAAGACATTCATGCACTGGGGGGAGGGGGGGGGTTCTTCAGCCTGGCCTGTGCCCTCTCAACGCTGAGCTCGCTGCTCCTAAGTGCTGCCTCGGAGTTGGGAGAACCTGGCTTTTGGCTGAGCGGCGCTCCCCTGTGGGAGCGCACTGACCACCAGGGGGCAGCTCCTGCGTTGAGCGTCTGCCCCCTGGTGGTCAGTGCACATCATAGGGACTGATCATTCCACAGTTTGGTCAATTTGCATATTAGGGTTTTATTATATAGGATTTTGTTACAAAACTCAAGCATGCACAAACCTAGAGACTAGTCTAAGGAACCCCCTTACACCTATCACCCAGATTCAATCATTAGCCAGGCTCTGCCTCCCAACCATCTCTTCCTGGGCTAAGGTTTGGTCTGGGGGTTCAGAAACAGGGGCAGAGATGGGAGCCTCTGGGGAGGGGGTGGGTTAGTTCCCTGGGACAGCTGGGGGGTGGGGTGTAAAAATTAGGAGACAGCAGGAAGTGAGGACAGTGTGAGCTGCCTGAATTTAAAACAAGCAAACCCAGAAATGTGCTTCGACAACCATCAACGGCGGCAATGATCCCAAACTGCTTGGTGCTGTCATTTCTAATTATTCTTTATCAGTGTCGGTGCTGGCTCTTACCAACAGAGGGCTGTCCTCAGCCCGTGCTCCCCTCCCTGACAGTGCCAGGCTCAGCAGGTGTTCCCCCAGGCAGAGGGTGGGCGATTTGCATCTCCAAGTACAGGCTCTCTGCAGGATGAGTGCCCCTGCCGCTGGCCTTTCCTGCTTCCCTGGGGACAGGATGCCACGTTGCAAGTTCTTGGCCCAAGTGACTACAAGGTTTTCAGCGAAGGAAATGCTGTCAGACCCCTGGGACCAAAGGGTGAGTGAGGAGCCCGAGGGCTTAGGCTGGTTTATCAAGACCAACAAGGGACGGTGCTGCCCAGGCAGGCACAGTCCCGGGGTCCCTGGGTCCTGACTAAGGGGAGAAAGAGAGGCGGCAGGTGCAGGGGCAGTGGTGGCCCTGGGCTCACGTTTTGGGGTCTCAGCCAGGTCCTCACCGTGTGATTGGGGGCAAATTCTGTAACCTCTCCATCTGTTCCAGGGACGGAGTCCTCCTGCCTGGCTGGGGAGATGAGCGGGATCCACACTTCACCAAAGGAACAGAGAAGCAGAGCCCCCTGCCCCTCCCCACCCCCACCAGCACAAGAGAAATGTCCAGGTAGTCAATGAACTTTTACACTTTCTCCTGAGTATGTTATACCAAGACACGTAGTGAACATGAATTGAACGTTCAATAGCTTTCAGGGCTTTAAGGAAGATAGGAAGAAAAAATATACTAACTTAAACACACTTCTTTAGAAAAAAGAGAGTGGTGGCGAGTGTGGCTGTGGCGGCGCCTTCCCGGGAGCACAGCAGGACTTGTTTCCATGCTCCTGCCTTCCAGGGCTCCCAGCCAATGGATGAGTTTGATTTTTTGTGCTACGCATCGCACAGTATCAGTAACTAACTGCCCCCCTCATGCCTGTGGCAGGAAGAAGAGCTTAGGAAATACTTGAAATTTGTCATCTGTTAGTTACGGTGTCTTAGGGCTTTCTATGAACTCATTTAATCCTCAGGGCAACCCTATGACATAGCAGTTACTGTTCCCATTTTGCAGATGAGGGAGCTGAGGCCCGGGAGGCTCCCGGGCAGCCTGGGATCACACATCGAGTGATCGTCTTGCTGCACGTCCATGTCTTCTTTCTCCTCCCCTCCTTGGCTGCTGCCTTGGGTTCCCCGGGCCTGGAAACGGTTGTAAGATTTCTCATTCTCGCCCTAACCGGTTTGGCTCAGTGGATAGAGCGTCGGCGTGCGGACTGAAGGGTCCCAGGTTCGATTCTGGTCAAGGGCATGTACCTTGGTTTCGGGCACGTGCCCAGTAGGGAGTGTGCAGGAGGCAGCTGATCAATGTTTCTCTCTCATTGATGTTTCTAACTCTCTATTCCTTCCCCTTCCTTTCTGTAAAAAATCAATAAAATATATTTTTAAAAAAGAAAAAGAAAAGATTTCTCATTCTCTCTGTGTGTGGTCATGATAGTGAATGGGCCAGCCCCGTCCTTTCTGACCCTTTCTGTCTGCCTAGGTCAGCGGTTCTCAACCTGTGGGTCACGACCCCTCTGGGGGCCCAATGACCCTTTCACAGGGGTCGCCTAAGACCATCGGAAAAACACATATATAATTACATATTGTTTTTGTGATTAATCACTATGCTTTAATTATGTTCAATTTGTAACAATGAAAATACATCCTGCATATCAGATATTTACATTACGATTCATAACAGTAGCAAAATTACAGTTATGAAGTAGCAACGAACATAATTTTATGGTTTGGGGTCACCACAACATGAGGAGCTGTATTAAAGGGTCTCGGCATTAGGAAGGTTGAGAACCACTGGCCTAGGCGTCTGCATCCTGGTCTCTGTCTGCATACCTGAGTCCAGCCTGGCCACAGGCTCTGGAGGCTTCCAGGAGGAAGGAGTCCCACATCTACCCTCGGCCACCCAGGAGGACTCGGAGGACAAGCCTCATAAAAACCCAAGGAGTGGAAATCGGGGATTGCGAACAAGGGCCGGGAGGGGCAGCCTTGCCATCTGAACTTCAGAAAGGATTTCTTGAGGGAGGATAAGCCCATGGGGGAGAGTGAGGAGGAACTGGGCATCGGAAGGGGCGGGACCAGGAAAGGTCTGAACAGCTGGCAGCCCCAAGAGCAAACAGCGTTTCTGATTACCCAGGTGACAACTGGGAGGCCTCTCTGGAGGTCTTGACAGGCTTGGTTCTGGGAACACGTGGTTGATGGCTATGCCCGAGTATAGATGCGGATGCCTAAGCACAGGCCTTGTGCAGTGTAACTGCGGAAAGGCAGGCTTGTCTGCTGGGCTGGGAGGGAGAGGGACCCCATCATTCCCGTGTTCCAGCCCATGGGCGGGCTCCTGAGGACAGTTAATATGCATGTCCTGGGGGCTTAGAGCCTGTGGTCCTTACAACCAGGCGAGCCCAGTCTCTGAAGTGAATGGGTGCATTGATTTTTAAGGCTAATACGTTTAGCAAACATTTATGGAGCGTCCACTGTTGCAAAGCACAGTGCTGGTCTGTGAGGGTGGGAGACCGTCCTGTCCTCCAGGAACTACACAGGGAGGAGGAGTCTGGGCGGGAGGTGGGACTGGGAAGTCCTGGGTGCTGGACCTTGACGGTCACTGTGGTGGTGGGGATGGGGGTGGGGGTGGGGGTGAGGGACTCAGCTGGCTGCCATCCTGGGCCGTGGGCTGTGGCCATGGGATCCCTCAGGGCACTGCCTTTCATCTCTGCCACCGCTGTTCCACCACTGGCTCCTTGGCACCTCCATTTCCCTGGTTCTCACTGCCTGGGAGCCCTGTGAGTGCCACAGAGGCTCCAGAAGAGCCGGGCAGGGACCCTGGGGAGGTGCTGGCACTCACCTCTCCTCAGTGGTCCCTCTTCTCACACAGTGCACTTGCCCAGCAGGGCCATGGGCGTGTCACACCTTTGTGGAAAAGGGCAAGGCATTTGCCTGTCCCTGCTCCTGAGATTCTTCACATCTTACAGCAGGTTTCCTGCCCTACTATTTGGGAAAATGTTAATGTGCAGGAGCGGGAATGTCTGAACCGCGGGCGGTATAAGACCTGAGAAATCATTTGTTCTGGCCCTGCCAAGGCATTAGGGGAGAGTTAATTAAATGTTTGCCCAAATATAGAAGGCTAATTTTTAAGGTGACAATTTTGTACGGCCCTCAAATGAGGTTATAAATATCCAAATGGCCCTTGGCAGGAGAAAGTTTCCCCACCCCTGGTAAGAAGGAGAATCTGGTTTGTTTTCTGTTTTTGTTTTTAGAAATAGGAAGACCATCTTTGCTAACAAATCTGGGGTTTGGTAAGCTGGTGATGATCGCTGAACAAGCACTGATGTGTAAAAACAGGCCTCCTGTGTGCCCAGCTGAGGGGGTGCAGGTGCAACCCCACGGTAGCTACATCCCCAGAGTAGGTGCACCCCACAGAGACCCCCACAAAGATACACCCCTACAATAAGCACACCTCACAGTAGGCGCACCCCCACAGTAGGTTCACCCCAACAGAGACCCCCACAATAGACACACCACCACAGCAGACACCCCCATAGTAGACGCCCCCCCACAGAAGGCATACCCTCGAGCTTCTACCCTGCAGACATTTTCACATCAGTCCCCAGTTCCCTGGCAGCGAGTCCTGTTGGCCCTCAGTCCGAGTGCCCGCCGTGTTAGAGCTGCCCAGCTCCTGCCTGATGTCCCACCGCACTGGGCATCACAGGAAAGCTGAGTTGGGGGACATGGAGGGGCAGGGGGAGGGGGATCCCCTACACTTTCACTTGCTTAGGGAACAGGGCTTGTACAAATCGAGAGTGCTCTCTATCCTGAGAACTTGCAATGATTTTGGGGATCTAAATTTTAAGAAAAAGAATGGAAAGTTAACCAGTTATTTTCATTTTGGGAATGAGAAGAGAAAAAATTCACAAATTACACATTTTAAAAAGCTGCCAAATACCATAAACAGCAAATGAACATGTGTATGAATCAAATGCCTGGCACACCCTATTAAACTTCCCTTACACTTCTTACTTTCGTGCGCCTTGATTTTGCAATGTAATTTGCTATAAAGAGACTGGAAAGATATTGAGGGCAGCGTCCTGGGCTGCGGGGCTGGGGTGGCCTCTCTTTCCCACCTCGCCCTCAGGAAGCGCCACCCAGCAGTGGGTACCAGCTCTGAACTCCTGCTCCTGGAGACCTCGGTTCCAGAAGGAGCCAGGGCACGATGCAGGAACCGCTCTGAAATGGGAGAGAAGAGGCCACATTTTCCCGCTGGTCTCGGGTTTCACTGTGTCTGCATTTGGTATCTTTCCTTTCCTAGCTGTACTTTCTCTGACATGTTTTTCATGGAGTCCTGCTCAAACCTCATGCCTCACAACTGTGTGTGTGTGTGCGTGTGCATGTGTGCGTGTGTGTGTGTGCATGTGTGTGTGTGCGTGTGTGTGTGCTTTTTCCCTGGAGACGGAATCTTGTTGCATTGTAGAACATGTTTTATCTATTTTGCTATCAGCAATGGCTCATAGAGAGGCTGAGTGGGGCCTTTTCTCTTTCTAGCTGTAAAGAGGACCAAGTCTTTCTCCCAGTGCATCCTCTGTAATAATCTCCTTAGAGAACCATCTTGATCAAAACACCCTCCTCAGAGCCTCTTATGGCCCATTGCCGTCACAGAGGCGCCAGCACACTGGGCACATCCCTGGCCTCACAGCCTGCCCTCACCTCCTTGCAGGTTTATATCTTAGCTTTTCCCCCTGTCACCGAAAAGGGTTTATTCAGGAAAAAGAAAGAATTGCAATCTAGTACATGCAGACATGGTACACACATTGAACCAAACAAAGATGGAGGAAGGACTATTTATTTATTAATTAAAGAGATTTTCAATCTCAGTGTTTTTACTTCTTTTTCAGTTACAGTTGGCATTCGATATTATATTAGTTTCTGCCGTACACATAGCGGTTAGACATTTATGTAACTTACAATCCCACTTCTTCCTTATGCCCTGGGCTCTGCCTCCCTCTGCCCCCTGGCCCTCCTCCTCCCATGCGCCTGCTGGAATCCTGTCTGGCAGAGTCCTGCCCAAATGGCAGCTTCTCCGGGGAGCTTCCCCTGATATTCGGAGACCAGTGACCCTCTTTAGCTCAGAGCCCCTAATGGCCATCCAACCTCATGTAATAGATTCCTTGTGCTTATTTCTTGTTCCTAGTGTGCAGGAGTGGTTGTCTACCTCATCTTGACATCCACCACAAATGTTTGTTGAATTAATGACTCTCATTTTTAAAAAAAATATATTTTATTGATTTTTTGCAGAGAGGAAGGGAGAGGGATAGAGAGTTAGAAACATCGATGAGAGAGAAACATCGATCAGCTGCCTCCTGCACACCTCCTACTGGGGATGTGCCCGCAACCAAGGTACATGCCCTTGACCGAAATCGAACCTGGGACCATTCATTCTGCAGGCCGACGCTCTATCCACTGAGCCAAATCGGTTAGGGCATGACTCTCATTTTTTGATAAAGGAAACCGTTGGTGCTCAGGGAGTTTAAGTGATTTGCTCCAAATCACTCAGACCTGAGATGCAGGCTGGCATCGCCCTCTGTCCCCATGCTCAGTGTCTCCTAGAGTCATGCAGTGACTCTGATTCAGAGTCTGATGGGCCAGCCCAGAAAGATGAGGTGCGAGAGTGAGTGAGGTGGGCATTTTGGTTCTTTCTACAGATTTTCATCCTCACTGTCTCCCATTATAATGGGTGAGGCAGAGGTGTCTGATTGCATCTTCTTTTGGATTTGTGTATGTGTGTATGCAAAATATGTGCAAGTATTTTTAACTCTTTATTGTAAAAATTTTACATTCACAGAAGCAAAGCAAATTATACAACCGCCTCCCCCCGTGCTTCCCCCACCCACCCTCGCCGTCACTCTGCCAGGCCCCCGTCACCCAGCTATGACAGGTGTCACCTGATGTACAGTTTCCCACATTCCGGATTCTGCTAACTGCAACCCTGACAGCTCTGAGTGTCATTTAAATTCGCTCGCACCAATCTGTATTTCTTGTATGCTAGTAATTATATCAGAAAACTTGATTTTTTTTTGTCAATAATACTGAACAGGATGGTCTTTTCATGATGAGCACATAATGTTGTTGATGTTTTATTTTATTTTTTATCCTCACCCAAGGATATGTTTTTATTGATTTGAGAGAGAGAGAGAGAGAGAGAGATCGATTGGTTGCCTCTGGTACGTGGACTCCCCCCGCCCCTCTGGGGATTGAACCTGCAACCTTTGGTGTACTGAACAATGCTCCAACCAACTCAACACCCAGCCAGGGCTGTTGTGGATGTTTTAAAGTATAACATACTTAAAAGTAGATCACTGGGGATGCAAGGCTAGTACAATTTTTGCAAATCAATAAAATGTGATACATCACATAAACAGATTGCAAGGCAAAAATCACATGACCATATCAATTGATGCAGAAAAATCCAACAAAATCCAACACCCTTTTTCTGATAAAAACTCTTAGCAAAGTGGGAATAGAGGGATTATACCTCAACATAATAAAAGCCATATATGACAAACCCACAACCAACATCATACTCAATGGACAAAAACTAAAACCATTTCCTTAAGAACAGGAGCAAGATAGAGATGCCCACTCTCACCACGCCTGTGCGACATAGTACTGGAAGTGCTAGCCATAGTGATCAGACAAGATGAAAAAATAAAAGGCTTCCAAATTGGAAAGGAGGAAGAAAAACTGTCATTAATTGCAGATGTCTTGTTCATAGAAAACCCTAAACACTCCATAAAAAACTACTAGATTTAATAAATGAATTTGGAAATGTAGCAGAATATAAAATTAACACCCAGAAATTGATGGCTTTTTTATACACCAATAATGAACTCTCAGAAAGAGAAACTAAAGAAACAATTCCATTTGCCATTGCAACAAAAAAATTAAGATACTTAGGAATAAACTTTACCAAGGAAGTAAAAGACTTGTACTCTGGAAACTACAGGACATTGAAAAAAGAGATAAAGAAAGATATAAACAAGTGGAAGAACATACTGTGTTCATGGATTATTAGAATCAGCATAATTAAAAGATCCCTACTACCCAAAGCAATCTACAGATTCAACGCAATCCCTATTAAATACCGAGACATATTACACAGATCTAGAACAAACACTCCAAAAATTTATATGGAACCATGAAAGACCCAGAACAGCAATCTCAAGAAAGAACTAAGTTGGAGGGATCACAAGACCAGATAACAAGTTATACTAATCAAAACGGCCTGGAACTGGCACAAGAGCAAGCATATAGATCAATGGAACAGAACAGAGAACCCAGAAATCGACCCAAGACATTATGCTCAATTAATATTTGACAAAGGAGGCAAGAGTATATAATGGAGTAAAGACAGCCTCTTCAATAAATGGTGTTGGGAACATTGGATAGGTACATGCAAAAAAAAAAAAAAAAAAAAAGAAACCAGACCACCAACGTATACCATACACAAGAATAAATTCAAAATAGATAAAAGACTTAAATGTAAGTCGGGAAACCATAAAAAGCTTAGAAGAAACCATAGGCAGCAAAATCTCAGACATCTCACATAGCAGAATTGTTGCCAATATACATCTCCTAGGACAAAGGAAACTAACGAGAAAATAAACAAATGCAACTACATCAAAATAAAAAGCTTCTGCACAGCAAAAGAAATAATCAATAAAATGAAAAGAGAGCTCACTGCATGGGAGAACATATTTGCCAATGATACATCTGATAAGGGGTTATTATCCAAAATATATAAGGAACACATACAACTTAACAAAAGGAAGACAAACAATCCAGTTTAAAAATGGGCAAAAGTCCTAAACAGACACCTCTCCAAAGTGGACCTACAGAAGGCCAAGAGGCATATGAAAAAATGCTCAAAGTCACTGGTTACCAGAGAAATGCAAATTAAAATGGCAATGAGGTATCACCTCATACCTGTCAGCTCGGCTACCATCAACAAATCAACAAACAACAAGTGTTGGTGAAGATGTGGAAAAAAGGGAACCCTAGTGCACTGCTGGTGGGAATGCAGACTGGTGCAGCCACTGTGGAAGACAGTATGGAGTTTCTTCAAAAAACTAAAAATGGAACTTCCATTTGACCCAGTGATTCCAATTCTATAAATATATCCTAAGAAATCAGAAACACCAATCAGAAAGAATATATGCACCCCTACGCTTATAGCAGTGCAATTAACAATAGCTAAGATTTGGAAACAGCCCAAGTGCCCATTAGCAGATGAGTCGATAAAAAATCTGTGGTACATTTACTCAGTGGAATACTATGCAGCTGTAAAAAGAAAGAACTCTTACCATTTGCAACAGCATGGATGGACTTGGGAGAATATTATGCTAAGCAAAATAAGACAGTCAGAGAAAGATAAGTATCACATGATCTCACTTTTATGTGGAGTCTCATGAACAAAATAAACTGATGAACAAAATAGATCCAGAGGCATAAAAGCATGGAACAAACTGTTGAACCTCAGAGGGAAGGCAGGGGAGGTTGGGTGGGAAGAGATCAACCAAAAAACTTACATGCATGTATGCATAACCCACGGACACAGACAATAGGGTTGTGAAGGCCTGAGGCAGGGGGCGGGGGCTACTAGAAGAGGTCCATGGGGGGTGGGGGTGGGAAAGTGGGTATATGTTATCCTTTCCACAATAAAGATTTTTAAAAAGTAGATCAAGTTTATGATGCACATCTGAAAAAAGGAAAAACTGGCTTATGTTACTAGATACTGACTGGGGTGGAATGGTTTACTCTGGGTGGTGTCTTAATAGAAGTTTCTTGATGAATTAGATAACAAAGAAAAGAATATAGGACGGCTGCTCAGTGATTGGCCTCCTGAAGCAGGAAGATTCCAGAACTGGGTACGTGTCTTCCTTCAGCACGGCTACCTGCTCACCCGGACAGGATGTCAATATTTGATGACGTCCTGGGACAGCTCTGTGTGACACGGGGTGGAGCGTCTCCGTAGGAATCAGTACCAGTTTTTTCAAGGAACCAGCATGGCTCCTTTCCTACAGGAAGAGCTGTAGAGGTGTAGGGAGAGCCTCCCGCTTCAGTATTAGGCAGAAATGACGCTTCTAACTATCGCCTTCCGTCTGCAGAGAGTGGTGGAGTTGAAGATAAAGGAGCGGCCGTGTGAGTGTGTCTTTGAATTGAGACCCTGTTGGGGGGTGGGTTCACCACTAATATGTGTAGTTCAGTAGAAGGCCCGAGAGCCAGCGTTGGGTTAGCAGCTAATGGCACCAGCTTCATTGCTGACAACCTCATGCCCTCGAGTGAGTTGCTTCTTTGTGCCTTCGCTTCGCTCTGCAAATTGAAAGACTCTATTGGTCCCCAACTGACATAGAGATTTCCTAGAACGCTGAGGGGGCCCACTGACCCTTCTTTATCTTACAGTCCCCTTTATTCCCTTTCCTCGGTGGTGGCCTGCCTTCCCAGTGAGAGAATTCTCTGGAGTTCTGTGCTGAGCCCACATTGGACCCAGCAGGGGCTCAGCAGTCTCATTAGTTTGAATGGAGGCATGAGTTCTGCATCTGAAGTTGTCTAGAAATTTCAGAAGAAAATTGCTGAAGAATTCCACTGCGAGATTCGAGAGTACTAAAAAAAAAAAAACACAACAAAAAACAGAGGCCAGAAAGTCCCCTTGAAAGTCCTTTTCCAGTTTCACTCAGCAGAGAGGCCCTCAGTGCCTTAGGATGTGCCAGGCCATAAAGATAAGCACTAACCTTCCATCTTCTGGGAAGGGCTTATCGGTCCCATGTTTGGGGAAAAGCCGCCTCCTGGGAAGACGCCCTATCAGCGTCCTCATCCTGTACTTTACCAGGGTCCCCGTCGCTGGGGTTGTGATGTCAGTCCCCCTGTTCCCAGAGGGAGGCTCAGTGTTTGGTCCTTGAAGCGAGCACACCCTGGAGGGGGCGGGAACCGTTTGCTCAGGATCAGGCCCCAGCCAGGGCCCCTCCCAGGCCCTCTGCACTTGAGATAGCTCAGGGAAACTTCCTCACTATCACTGTGACCTCCAGGGCCCCCGCGTTGCCAGTTAATCATTACATGGGCAAAGCTGTATTCCTCTGGCTTTCTGGCCTGTTTTTGCAGCTGGCTGGGTTTATTACTGGCCAAGGGCCTTGGCTGGTGTTTGGATTGCATACTGATAGGCCGCCAATTGGCCCCAGCTCAGCCCTCACTGCATAGGAGTCAGGCTCCCCTTGGGAAACTGGAGCATCTGGGTTGTTAGCACCCACTTCGCTAAGTTGCTGAAAGGCCCAGGCACTGAGTACCCACATTTCCTTCTGGAGAAATTCCTCAAATAAAGTTGGGATCCAGGTAGCCCAGAACCAGAGCAGGAAACCTCAGAGTGAGAGGTAAAGAGGCGAGGATGTGTCACGGCCCTGCTCCTCGGGCCTCTGCTCAGGGTCCAAACGGCGGGGCCTGATCATGTATCCTGTTCTGAGATCCACTCTTCCTCCTCATGTCCCCTTCATTCTCCCCTATTAGTGCACGTGGGCGCTGAGACGAGCCAGAGCTGATTGACGCGTATATTGCAAAAGCAAGCTGACTTTCTCCAGAAGCATCTCCTAGCTTTTCAATAACCATCAGAAAATTCTTAGTAATAAATAAAGTTGGGGAGGGTTCCAGGGGCATGTGCCCAAATGGCCCCTGTGAGCTCATCGGGTTCACAGAAGAGCCGCAGGGTGACTGCTCATCTCGGTCCCAGTGTGTGTTTTCTCACCTCCTCTCCTAACTGGCCACTTCCTAGCCCCCGCTCTTCCAGCCAGTCTCCTTATCGAGGCTTCCTTCTTATTCTAGGCCTAAAACGTTCTTCCCCTCTCCAAAGCTCTGTTGAGTGGTGTCTGTCCTTGCCTGCCCTCAGTGCGCACCCCTGTCCTCAGAGCGGGGTGCACACTGCATGTCTGCATCGTCTTTGATCTGAGTTGCTTCTGTGTTGTCTCTGAAGTTAGTTCTCCGGGGCTGAGGCTGGGCTCCCCTTTCCTGGACATAGCTCAGGGCTCTTTCAAATATGGAGCCGGCACAGTGGGTGGTACTGTGCCCTAAGGGTCCCTCACTACCACATCTGGGTCGCTGGGAAATCAGGTTATGATTGGGGTCAGTAATTGACAGCACAGGAGGACAGGAGTGACTCAAAAGCCATTTCCTCCCCCGCCTGTGTGTGTTTTCCGAGCCACTCCCACCACATGCAGTGACAGGGACATGGAGGCATCGACCCTCCTCCACAGCCTCACAGCTTTCAATTGAAAGTCCGTAGACAAAACCTCAGCTCTGTGCTCCCTGTATGGCAGGCCTGGGTCAGGCATGAGCTTCCTCCTCCTCCCTCCCTCTCATTCCACTACCTTCTCAGAACCCATGGTGTAGACCCGATGGGAAAGGGGCGAAAGGAGCCATTAGGAGACGCTGAGGGAGAACCTGCCCAGGAAGCGTCAGAAAGTCCTAGGGGACAGGGCAGGGTGCTGGGGCGTTGCTTCCCAGGAGGCTTTGCAGACCTGGGTGCAGTGGGCACCTGCTGGCTTCTGTGAGGGGCCAGGAGGGAGGTAGAGGAGCAGCTGTGGGACTCCAGGCTGTGGGATATGGAGCAGGCACTCCCAGGGTCTGGGCCGTGGCCGCTGTGGACGGAATAGAGGGTGGGAAGAGTGGTGGAAGCATCTTCCTCTGGTGGTTTAGACACAGACTGGACCAGAGACCCCTGTCCGCCTCTGCCCCCCAGCGCACTGGAGGGGGATCTGCAGTCGGTGCCATGGAAGGTGGGTACCTGGAGCCAGGTGTGGTCTGTCCTTCCAAACGTAACTCGTAGTTCCTTCCACCTGGCCTGCCTCCGAGCTCTGTGAGACTGGGAGAATTTGTCATTACAAACAAAGCCTGCTTCCTCCCTTTTATGACATAGTTGACAGCGTTAGTTTCCTCTGTGATTTCTTTTATTACCCTCAATTTTTATTAATCCCGCGGCTGCCAGGGATAAGAGTCTCATAAAATAATAACTGAGGGAGCTATTGCCGGAGGCCCGTGCCGATGAGTTAGAGAACATCTCGTCGCTCCCTGGAGTAGGGGTGCTGGGCACAAGTGCGGGGTCTCGTCAAGGTGTCAGCATGGCCTCAGAGATTTGTGATGACGGTCCGTGTCCTGAGGCAGGCAGGCCCGGCGCTTTGCAGCAGCCGGAATCCAGAGCAGGCCCTTCTGTGACCCACAACCCCCACCCTGCTGGCGAAGGGCTGCCATGCAGACACAGCTGAGGGGAGGATACAGCCCCTGAGGTGTCACAACCCCCGGCCCCAGAGAGGATCTGGGCACATCCAATTGAGAAGAGGGTGTAGTGCCTCACTGTGAGGTTAGATGTTCTACCCGGGGAGCCCCAATTTTCCTCAGAACCCCCTGCACCTGTCACTTTCCTTGCTTGGGTACAGAATGGTCTTTTCTTTCTTTTTTAAAAAGATATATTTTACTGATTTTTTTACAGAGAGGAAGGGAGAGAGATAGAGAGTTAGAAACATCGATAAAGGAGAAACATCAATCAGCTGCCTCCTGCACATCCCCCATTGGGGATGTACCCACAACCAAGGTACATGTCCTTGACCGGAATCGAACCTGGGACCTTTCAGTCCACAGGCTGACGCTCTATCCACTGAGCCAAACCGGTTAGGGCCCAGAATGGTCTTTTCCTAGCACCCTGCCTCCCCCACTGGCCTCACTGCCACCTGTCCGTCAGCCATCCTCTGAGGCCTTAGTGGAGAGAGCAAAGAGCACAGACAGTTCTTCCAGCAGCCGGAGTCAAAGAAGAGTCTTTCTTGGTCTAGTGGTAGGTGTTGGGAGCAGAGAGCCCCTGGCCCCTGGCTGGGGCCCCCGAAGTGGCTTTGGCTTTCTCTGTTTTTGTCCACTGCCTGCTCAGCTGATGGGTTTGAATTGGGTACGGGACTCACGCATCAGAAACATATTACAGTGGCCTTAACTGTCCTGACTTTACCAGTGGGCAGCTGTCACTGGCCATCAGAAGGACACCCCCATGGAATGCCCTACGACCTGGCCAGCCGGGCTCCATCCGTGCCGCGCTGTCCGTGTTTCCTGTTTTCTTTCTTGCACCACTCCCTCCCTCCATCCCTCAGCTAACACCAGACACCCAGGGGAGATTTGTAAAGAGTCACCTTTCCTACTAGAAACTTGCTCCTTTGTCATTAAAGGCGTTGCGCAGGTCCTCTGTGCAACTTTGCATAGGGCGGGGAATCTTTTTTTTAAAAAAATATTTTATTGATTTCTTACAGAGAGGAAGGGAGAGGGACAGAGAGTTAGAAACATCGATGAGAGACAAACATCGATCAGCTGCCTCCTGCATACCCCCTACTGGGGATGTGCCCGCAACCAAGGTACATGCCCTTGACTGGAATCGAACCTGGGACCCTTCAGTCCGCAGGCCGACGCTCTATCCACTGAGCCAAACCGGTTAGGGCAGGCAGGGAATCTTGACCGACTGCACTTCACGTTGGGAATAGGCGGATTTCACAGGCATGGGGTGCTCAGTGCTTGCACCGGGCAGCCGGACACAGTGTGATGGGAATTGCTCTGCTTGTGGCCTGGGAGGGTGAGGTGAGGGAGGTCCAGAGAGAGAGGATCAGAGGAATGCCCGCAACCTCCAATACCCAGGAGTGCCCAGCCCAGGAACACCAATGCCTCCATCCTTCTCTGGGCAGCCCTGCCCAGCACGGAACCCCTCCCACAGCACTGCATCCCAGGTGCCGGGCACTCACACTGTTGCTGCCAGCCAGCCACACCGATGGCCTACTTGGCAGGGGCAGTGAGAGGTTTAAGAGCCGCTGGCCTGCATTTCAGTAGCATGCTGTGTACTAGCTTTCATACTCAATTTCATTAAAAGTCAATACTATACAAACATTCCCTTTCATACTCTCGGCTTGCCTAATTCAGAGAGGAAAAAAACTTTACAGATCCCTTGGCCCCGCCCCTGAGTCGAGACCATTCCCCATCCCTGTGACTACCCAACAGAGATAAAGACAAATGTTCACTAAGAGTACATGCACATGGCCCTAGCTGGTGTGCCCAGTGGTTAGAACATCGGCCTGTGCACTGAAGGGGCGCATGTGGGAGGCAACCAATTGATGTGTCTCTCACATCGATGTTTCTCTCTATCTCCTCCCTCTCCTTCTCTCTAGAAATCAATGGAAAAAATATCCCCGGGTGAGGATTAACAACAGAAAAAGGGTACATGCACATGTATTTTGTTCATAATGGCTTCAACCATAAACAGCCTTCATGTCCCTTCCCAGTAGAATGGGTAAAGAGATGGTGGTACAATCACGCACTGACGTACAATTCAGCAATGAGAATGTGAACAACTCTATGCCGCCATGTGGGTGAACTCGCACATGCATCGTGATGAACCAGAGAAGATGGACATAAAAAAGAGTTCACGGCACGTAAGGTTCAAAAACAGGCAGAACTCCACGGCATTTGAAGTCAGGACGGTGGTTACCCGCGGGCCCCAGGAGAGGCTGTTCTGTTTTCAATCTGAGGGCAGGCTGCCGAGCAGGTTCGCCCGGGGGGCTCAGCTAGCTGTGCACTCGTGGTATTAATATTTCAAGGAAAGGTTTTCTGGGAAACACCAAGTTCACTCTGGACTTAGTGCCATTTCAACCAGACCCATCATCTAAATGCCTTTTTCTTCAACTGTCCCCAAGGACTCTTCTCTGACAGCGCACAACTGCTGATGGCTTCCATCTGTGTCATCATTTCAAATAGCTTTTGCCATCTGACTCTGCTCCAAAGCACTTTGCAGCAACATTGGTATCCTTAACAGGGAAGGCATCACTTTTCTCTTCTTTCTTTATTGTTTGGACCAAGGGGCAGGCAACAGACAAGAGGCTCACCCTGACAGGGCCAGGAGTGCAGGCCAGCCTGCAGCCTGACTGTTGCTCTGAGGTGAACAAACAGAGGCCTGGGAGGTCAAGGCCTTGCCCAAGACACTCAGAAAGGCTCTCGGTGACCCCACGTCACTGCCTGTCACACCACATTTGTAAAGTGGGGCTTGTCCAGGGAGACAGGAGTTTTCCAAGATCTTATGACTGACCCCTTGGTTTTCAGGGGTCTGGCTTTGATAGCACAACCTCAAAGGAAGACCAGAGATAAAGAAACGAGAAAGAGGATGAAAGAGATGGGGAAAGTGGGCATCAATAGGAGGAAGTCCATGAAGAAAGGGCAGACAGGTGCCATCCAAGGAGGTCTAGAGCATCCCCCTCCCCTACCTTCCACGCCCTGGGCTCTCTGCTGCCCCCTGCTGGTATCACTCTCCAAGCCGGGGCGGGGTGGGGGGGGGGTAGGGGGGGTGGGGAGGTGCTCCAAGAGGAGCCCTTAGCGCCTGGCCACCCTGGCTGGGTCCAAGAGCCCTCTCCCCTTTCCTGGGGCTCGCACTGCAGCCACCCCCTCCAGGGCATGCCGGCATGGCTTCCAGACATCTGCGTGGCTTTACTTTCTTTGGCTCCTCACTCTTTGCATATTTCTTCTGAAAAAATCAGACTCTAAGTGGCCGATTTCCTCTAAAAACATGAATCGTCATCACTCCCAGCCTGGTGTCCAGTTTGCACTGGCACCTGCTTTTCCTCTTTCCCGGGAGGTGTGTTTGGGGTTGTATGTGGGGTACTGACAAGTTGGCAAAGCTCACAGCTCTCAGCCATTGCCCCTTCATCTTCAAGCTGCGCTTTCTTTTCTGCAACAAGGAGCCACCACACCTGACCCTGACACCCTGCCCTCCAGGGTCAGAGGTCATGCGTTGAGCCACACCACATGTTCGGTGATCATTCCTGCCCATGGTTGGAGACCAAGGCTGGGAGAAGCAGGCCCTTTAGGGTCAGGTGGAGGCTACGGTGGCTGAACTGAGAGCCGGCTCCTTGACATCCCTTTCCAGCGGGGTTGTGTCCCAGCAAAGAAAGGCAGCCGAAGCGAAGGAGTGGGAAGGAGAGACCCAGGTGAAGGCAGTCTCTGCACCTGCCTCATGAGGGGCTCTCACTGGTTACCCATTAACAGGGACCGGGCCGCGTGGTGGCCTGAGCTGCAATCGAAAACCGAAAGGGCATGTTTATAGCCAGCAGTCTCCCAATAAATTACCTTTCCTGCCAAAAATGCGCCCTTTCCCCCTTTTCTTGTCAGCCTTGTCACAAAGCTGAAATGACAGGTGAGCAAACAGCAGGCGCAGAGCAAGGAAAAGCCCGCAGCTCTGCAAGACCACAAAGCTCCCCTCCATCTGACCTGGGCCATTATCTCCTGGGAACAGTCTCTGCAGATTATGGAAGCGCAGAGGGGGCGGGGCGGGAGCTGTGAGCCCGAGGCCGCCGGGGACAGGAGAGAGAAAGGGGCACAGGGCTGGGGGCAGAGGGAAGGAGAAATACACTTTATCTCCACAGGATGGAGCTTTTGAGTTTATTGCTCTGGATGTTGAGAAACAACGGGGGAGCAGCATCTCTAAGGGCCCAGCAGGAGCGAGGTTGACAAGGGGGGTTGGAAGTCCGACCCTCTGCAGCCACTTAGCATTTGCCAAGAGCACTGACCACAGGGGGCAGCTGAGCCCCAAGCTGCTCACAGCAGAGAACAGCAAGGATTCAGAAATGCCCAGGGCAGGGGAGGACCTGGAATATCTTCTAGCCCACTGCAACTTTCAAAATTCTGGGAAGGACACATTAAGTCCTAAGATGAAACCCCAGGAATCCATGGGAAATGCAGAGACCGCAGACGAACTCCCCTGGTTCTCAGGCCACATACATGTGCACAAACCAGAGGCTGAGCCATGTCCATGTTTGTCTCCAGAAAAATCTTTATGCTATCTGCTCTGCCCGTCCCTCCATTCCTCTCTCTCTCTCCCTGCTTCCTGCCTGCCTCCTACCGACAAGTCTTTATTAAGCACTAACTGTGTGTACGGTGCTGCATGACCACTTGGAAATATGGAGAAAGCGAGTATGCTCCCTGCTCTGGGCAGCTCCCAGCCCAGTTGGGAAGGACACAGACGCGGGCTGTCCTGACCCCGCAGGGGGACAGGGGCTTTGGGGAAGGCACCCCTCTGGGCAGACACAGCCCAGAGGCACAGGGCTGGGGGCCAATGGCACCTTTGTACACACCAGGAAAGGCATCCTCCTTCTGGGCAGGAAGCAGCCCTGACCAGGACACGGGTTGGCGAGCAGGCGGCACATAGGCCAGGGCATCCCCTCTGCATGTGGAGAGAGCATCCTGAGCTGCTTCCCCAGACGATGAACCCTGGCAGCCTGTGAGTCTGAAGGTATGAGGACCCAACCTCCAAACATTTTTCTAAATTGTGACAAAATACACATAGCATAAAATTTACCATCTTACCCGTTTTTAAGTGCACAGTTGAGTAGCATTTACATTATTGTGCAATCAGTCTCCGGAGCTCTTTCCATCTTGCAAAACTGAAAGGCTATCCACATTAACCAATAACTCCAATCATCTGCACTCCCCCAGCCCCTGGCAACCGCCAGTCTGCTTTCTGTCTCTGTGAATTTGACTACTCTAGGTACATTTATGTAATGGAATCATACAGGATTTGTCTCTTTGTGACTGGCTTATTTCACTTAGCACAATGTCCTCAAGGCTCATCCACATTGTAGCACATGTCAGAATTTCCTTCCTTTATAAGGCTGAATAATATTTGATTGTATGTATGTATATACCACATTTTGTTTATCCACTTACCCATCAATGAACATTTGGGTTGCTTCTACCTTTTAGCTATTGTGAATAATGCTACCATGAACATGGATGTACAGATACCCAACCTCCAAATTTTTAAACCATTTGGAAGTCCACAACGTCTGCTGGAGTGATGGACACCCACATGGCGTGGAAGGGAGGTGTGTGTGTGTGTGTGTGTGTGTGTGAAGATCCTTTGGTGCCACACTGGGGCTGGAGGATGGATCCCAGACAGAAACGTCTGCTGGAAGATGGCAGATAACACAGAGGCAAATGGTGGCCAGCCCAGCCTCTCCCAGCCCATGCCATAACCTCACGGCAGTTTTGCTTACTTTGGCCTTCACCTGGGATCTGAGGCTGGGGTCTTTCTTGCCTTTAACTAGGGTGCCCTCATGTTCCAGAAATGCCAACCTTCAAGGCAGAAACCAGACTTAACATGAATATTTTGTAGACATGAAAATTACAAGCTATTTATTCTGAGCACTAAGAAGCAAAAATGCTGGCTACGTCCCAAAATGATACAGGTGACGGCTAACACATGTTGAGTGTTTCCAAATGCTGTGCCTGCATCCTCTCATCTACTCACAGCAACCCAGTGAGAACCGTGGCTTTATCATCTTAACTTTACAGATGAGAAAACTGAGGCACAGTGTGCTGCTCAATTCACAGGAATAGTAAGTAAGAGTAAGAACTGGGCATGGAACCTGGGCCACTGACAGAGAGCTTGTGCTCTTGACCACTGTACTTCCCCACCTCTTGACTAGCAGAAAACTCTGGGGCAGCCTCCTGTCTAGGGGAACTGTGCACCTGTTCTGCAGGATGACACCGTCTCCTGTACGGTCCTCCATGAGAGGCTAGCGTCCTCCTCTCCACAAGGCTGTGGCTTATGGCACTGGAGAGAGCAGCGGATGGGAATAATGCATCTGATGGAGTTTCCCGGAAGAGCACTATGGCTGAATTCTCCATGAAGACCCAGCACCGGTCCCTTGGTCTAGAAGCATTTGGAGACACTTCACATATGAACCGAAATAACATGGCCCATTCACTAACTGGGTCCTATGTCTTATAGGATGATCAGTTCAATTCTGCCTATCGTATAGGGTTTTGACCAAACACTGTTGACCACTGTGGATGACTTTGAGGCATCTTAGATGCTGCCAGCTGCACAGGCTTGGCATCAGTTACAGCTTAGCCCCATCCCATCTAGGCATCCTCATCTCCAGTGACTGGAACACTGATGCCCACCAGAGCCCAAATGCCCATGGAGCCCACCTGCTGGGTGTTGCTCCGGGCAACATTAAACAGGCACCACAGACATGCAGAAGCTGAGCACAGGGGTGAGAGGGACTCCAGGTGCCCACCCTTTGGCACTAGTCCCTGGACCACCATGATTATGAGCTCCAGGTGCCCAGCACTGGGGCAGGTGCTTGCAAGGTTAGTCAAGCTGGTCCCCACCCTCCTGAACACAGAAATATTGAATGGAAATCACACAGTGAACACACTGAACACCCCCACAGCCCACGGGCCCATGTGTAGGGGTGTGTAAAGATTTACTGTATGTTAAGCAATGAGATAAGTGTGGAAAATGAAGAGAGATGAGCTGAGCTTTCCAGGAGTTGCACCCTCCCCTCCTCCCCCCTCCCCCCTCCCGCACCTCCACCCCCCACCCCCATACAAGGAAAAATCTCTCCCAGCTTGGGAATTTGGAGAGAGAAACTCCCAGGCAGGGGAGTTGCCAGCCTGGGTGTGTTGGTCAGCAGGCACCCCTGAGGGTCCTCCTCCTCTTTAATTGGGGCAGAAGAGATGAAAGACCTGGACAATTTTCCCCAATTAATTAAATTATCCGCTGGCTTAGTTGCCTTTTATCATCTTGAATGGGAGGCATTAGGTAGACTTTCCTGTGATATGTAATTTGCTCCTGTCTCTCTCCCTCAGCTCCAGGGTGCTGTTTACCTTTCCTCCAGGGCCTGTTGCATCCCTCACTCGTCCTTTCATTCACCTATTCATCCAACATCTCTTCCCCTGTAGTACTGAACAAACAGCGTCTCTGCCCTGAGGTGTATTAGTACTCCCTGAAGACTCGGTCACACTGGAGGCGGGCTTTATTTCTGGATTCCTTGAAGATCTCTGGTTTAAGTAACTCAACTCCTCTGACACTTGCTCAAGAAAGTCAACTAAGGAAATTCCCAGAGAGCGGGGCGATGGTTAGGACTCTGTCGACTGCTGCTAAACTCAGAGGGTTCCATCAATTTCCCCAGAAAATTAAACAGAAGTTAAAATAAACATTTCCAAAGTTATAGTTTATGATGTGCTACTAAATTGCTACCCCTTCTTTTCCTTTCTCAGCTCAATTATAGAGTATTAGTTTACTTTGTGGCACCAAATGGCTCTTTATTTCTCCTGGACTGAATTTTTATTGTCGCTCTGGTCCCTGCCCTTTGTCTTGCTGGGCCCCCTGTGCCCATATCTGTGAAGAATTTCGGGAAGGGAAGGAGGGGAGGTGGTTTCTGAATGTGGGCAACACTCCAAACAAGTTCTGCTAATCTCAGGGTTAGTGAAACTCTTTGCTCAGAAACTTTATGGCCGGGGGAATGGGTGCTTCGTGTTTGCTCTTCAAATAAAGGAACCTTGGAGGCAGAGAAGGGCATTTTCTGTGGAGCTGCTGACTTTTGAAATCGTGAGCCTTCTTCCTTATCAGGCCCGTTTATTGCAGGTTTCATGATGTTTTATGAGGGAACGGAGGCCCTGCTGACAAGGGTGGTGGCAGCTGTCTCCAACCTTCCACATTGTTGACAAGATCAAAGGACAGATTCACCACCTGATAAGATTGGGCGGATAAGATTGGGCGGAATCTCTGACTTCTTGCCTCCACACACGGGGGCAAACAGCAGGCTTGATCTTGTGCCTTTTCTCCCTGGCCTGGCCTCTTCTGTTTCTTGTGTATTTGTGGAACCAACTGACCTCCCAGGCAATTCCTGTCCCTCAACATTAATTACTATTATTCCTTAACAATTTTAGAATTAAAAAAGTATACATTTTAATGATTTAAATTGCCTGAGCACTTCAATACCCACTATTCATACAAGTGACACTTGTAAAATTTGTACAATGGAAAATAGAAAAAATGTGTGCATGAAAATAATTTATAGTCAAATAGTCGTCTCTAGAACACTGGTATTTCAGGAAGAGAGATTCTATAGACTGTATTCTCAGCCACTGTTGACATTTTACTACAGTTGCCTCGACAATCTTTGAGACTTTTAAAAATTTGTCTCATTATTGAGAATTGGAAACTTCCATCACTAGAAAACTTTTCTTTCTTCCTTTCTTTCTTTCTTTCTTTCTTTCTTTCTTTCTTTCTTTCTTTCTTTCTTTCTTTCTTTCTTTCTTTCTTTCTTTCTTGACAGAGGAAAGAATTATTTCCTGATTCAAAAGAAGCTTCTCTGATTTTCCAGAAATATCCCTGCTTCTCACCTTCTCTGTGACTCACCTGGCTTTCTGATCTGGCTGCCCTGCTGATGTTGGGCCAGACAGATAGTCCCTTCTCTGCTTTGGTTCTGAGGATAGCAGGCATGTTCTGGCGGCAGTAAGCACATATCCAGGTAACTCGCTACAGCTGCCGGAGCCTGTCCTCAGCATATGTTAAGGGGCTACTTTATAATCTGCGTTGTGCTAGAAGGGTTGTAGAGCACATCCTGAGAAATTTTGTGACGACAGCTCTACTTACCTTGATTTTGTGTTTCCATTACTCTAAACTCCCTTCTCCCCATCCTGAGCTTCCCCCTGAGCTCCCTGATTCTTCTCTGCTGAGGTGCCCTTCCTCCCCGACGCCCCCCCCCCCCCCCCCACACACACACCTTCTGGAGCCAGGCAGGCTCATGTCTTCTGTATTTCTTTCAAATGCGCCTACTGAGTGTCCTGAGGCCTCTTGGAGAGCAAGTTGATGAACTAATCCCCATTAAGGTAGAATGCCAGATAGCTCTCACTTACTATATCTACTCCCCTCCCTCAAATTTTCAGAGCATTGCCATCTCTTTCCATCCAAGGGAGTCAGGTCCATGGAGGAGGCTAAGGTTGGGGGTGCAGCTGGGGCCCGGGGGCGGGGGGAGCTGAAGAAGGTGAAGAGACAACTTTTATCATCTGTGATATTATTTCTGAAACATTATCAACTCATATTACTGCCCACAAATTTTCACCTGAAATTTAGAGAGTAATAGGCTTTTATAGTGCAGTAAAAAGTGTATTAGCTGGTTCTGGGGTTGTCTCGCCAGCCATTTACTCCACTGTTTTATCAATATTGCCATAATTTGACACTTGTGAATAGAGGAAGATTGTAAAGTGTTCACAGATCCTGTAAACTGTACTAAATAGAGATTAGTATTACTACTAAGTTTAAACGCTAGTAAAAGATAATTAAACTGATGGACGCGGCTGTAAATCTCCCTTTTATCAAGTGCTCACTCTCGTGCCGGCGGTCTCACCTTATTATTTTACAGCATCATTAATGCTCTGGCAGAATTGGACCTCGTGGATGCTGCTGCCTGCTGAGTGAGGAGACAATAAGATATGTAAGACATGTAGAAACCCCGTGTGGGCTCTCCCCTTCCCTTCTCCGTCACAGCGTTCACGCCAGGACTGCCTCCAAGTAAACCAGGGGCTCCCTCCAGCCCTGCCCTTCCTAGCCCCCAGCTCTGCAGGGGGTAGGCCCTGGTCTTTAAAGAATGCCATTCCTCGTGCTCTTGAAAGCAGTACTTTCACGGAAGCTCCTTTGGGGCCTCTGCTTCCTGCCGAGACAGTGTCACATGTGGCCGAATAATGCCCCTTCTGGGAAAATAAAACTGTCAGCTCTCAGTGGGGGCAGCTGAAACACAAGCATCTTTTTAATCGGCACCACACTAGCCGGGGAGACCCCTGAATGGAGCCTGTATTGAAATGGCTCAGTCCTAGCAAGGAGGTTCCCTTCACTGCTTTTGATGGTGTATGTGGCGCAGGGGGGCGGGGGGGGGGGGGGGGAGTGTGGCACAAGGGCACAGCAGAGTAGTTGGTTCCCTTCCCACACATCCACCAGCTGATCTGAGCCTAGGCCAATAGCAAAACCAAAGCACCGAGGCCTGGCTCAAGCTTGTGGGCCTGGGGTCCTCTCTGGTCAGGGGCACAGCTCCCCAACATCAAGAGTGTGTGTCTGCCAAAAGCTGCCTCATCTGCCATCTGGTTTCTACTCTCCAGGGCTACTGGGATGAAGTGACATCTGCTACTTGCCACCAATCCATATCCCTTCCGTGGCTGTGCTGCCAACCAGCAGCATGGACCATTGGCAGGTGGAGGAGGTAGCAGTAGGGGTGGGCCTTGTGTCTCTGGCCTTTCGCTGGCCTGAGTCAGGGCTGGCTGCCACCTTCGGCCTCCAGGTGCCACCCAGAGTGTTAGTCCTCCTGGACCTCCCAGAGGCCAAATCTGGCCTAAAAAAGGAATTTACTTAGATATTTTCAATGCCTTTGACTCCCAGTTGACCAGCACCCCATTATTTATGAAACAGAGAGCCTGGGGCCAATGTTCTTCTCATTACCTGCTCCTGACCTTGGCCGTGACCCTGAATCACTGCTTATGGGTAACTGGCCTGTTTGACAAGTTCAAGTTCTCAAGCCACCGGGCGAGCCTTGCTCTTTGGCTGGCCTTGACTGTCGAAACTGGAACCTGGAGAACAAGGAAATAGTCCTACCGAAGAGTCATCTGGGAGAGACTGGATTTGGCCACATCAGATAAACACATTTTCCCCCTCTTTTATTGCCTAAAGCTAAGTGATATGTACCCTGGTTGGAATTAGCAGGCTGAAAGTCCAAAAGATAAGCAGCTTCTCCTAGAATGAGAGATCAGCAGGCCCAGCAGTGGGCTTGTTCAGGAGGCCTCTTCACCTTTTGAACTTGGGGCCTGACTCCCCTTTGCTGTTTCACAGTCGCCAGCAGCAGGAGCCTGGGCAGAGGGAGTGGAGCGGAGACTGGGCTTGGGCTGAGAGAAGACCCGCCACCTGGGCTCCTCCACCGCCTGCACACGCTGGTGCTGTGATTCCAAGATGCACTGGAGCTCTCGAGAGGAGGGCAGCCATATTTAAGGTCCTGTCGTGTGCCAGACCTCAAGGCTCCTGAGCTGGCCCAGGGCCCAAGGTCTGCTCAGAGGGAGCTAGACCCAGTGGAGCTTACAGCCAACTCATCCATCCTGTCTCTGTTTGGCGCTGCCAGAGAAAAGTGGCCTCAGTTAGAACAAGTCATTTTCATAGCGCACTTGTTAAAAATGCTACTTCCCGGGGCCCCTCCCCAGGGGTCCCGTGTAGGGATGTTTATACACTCAAGTTCTTTTTTTTTTTTTTTTTTTTTTTTTTTTTTTTTAATAATTTTTATTTCTTAAAGTATTACAAAGAGTATTACATATGTCTCCTTTTTTCCCCCCCTTCACATTCCCCCGGCCCCTACCCCCCGCCCCCCCCCCCCCGCCCCGTGTCTTGTGTCCATTGGTTAATCTTATACGCATGCATATAAGTCCTTCAGTTGGTCTCTTAATCCCCCCCCCAACCCTCCCCAGGCTTCCCACTGTAGTTTAACATTCTGTTCAATGTTGCTCTGCTTCTGTATCTACCCCTGTTCATCAGTCCATACTGGTCCCCTTTATTTGTCCCAACCTCACTGGAGTAGTCTCAACCTCACCAGGGCCGTTTCAACTTCACCGGGGCCGATACACTCAAGTTCTTGATACCCGACCCTGCAATGTGAAGATGGAGAGCCCTGGTCTGGGTGGTGAACAATCACACTTATCATCACTTACTGAAAGGTTGATGAAGGCAAAAGAGCTTTATTTCTGTAAACATGCAAATGATCGTAGTTCCACAGGTATGGTCAGGGCCTCACGAGTAAACCACCCCGCTGTTCTGCTTTGGACCTTTGAGCGTTGGCTCGGATGTAAGCACGCCACAATGAAGACAGTCTGGTAGAAACAGACACAAGTGTGAGTGCGCACGGCTTCACAGAGGTCCTTGATGAGGAAGATGAACTGGGACTCCTGGGGTGGGCGCCCAGCTGAGGCCCAAAGATGAAAGAATCAGGTGCCATTAGCACAAAAAGTCTGCTCCCAAAATGCTATAATAAAAATTATTTCTCTAGTTCTGAGTCTGTTTATTTACCACCTCCTTCTATAAGTGCTCATTCAATGCCTCTGTGCCCAGCACTCTCCCGGGCTCCCAGGGCATATCGGCCCAGTCCTTGGCCTCCCGGAGCTCCAGGACAATGGAGGAGACAGACAGGCCGACACAGTGCGCTAAATGTGGTGACACAGAGAGCACAGGGCCCCTTCCTGCTGTGGGGTGTGTTTCCGTGTGTAGGATTGTGTGTGCGTTTATATGCGTTTATGTGTGTGTGTACACGCGTGAACAGCATGGACACACGTACCCATCAGACTTACTTTCCAACCTGGTCAGGCCTCTGAACTCCCAGCCTCCTGACCTGGAAGTTCTCACTTAGGGAAATTATGACCTTTAAGAATTTAGCATCTGAAAAACTGTTTTTTTTCTCTTGCAGGATATTTTTTCAGTTTAGTGGATAGGTGCTACATTTGAGACTGTTGTTCCTTAAAAGTCTCACCTTAGATCCAAGGGGAGGAGGAAGGGAGAAAAGAAGAACAAAGGAAAAAACCCTGACAATAACAAATGAAACCTCAGGTGCTGTAACCCAGGTAAAGCTCGAAGAAGATGCTGGCTGAGGCTGACTGGTGCTTACGCTAATAAACCCGATTATCTTGAAGAGTAAACACTGTACTGTTTTGCCAACTATTAGATTTTTACTACTCTCCAATAAAGCAAGCAGGTTCTTCATTTTAAATAATATTCCATTCACTGTTTCCTACAGATTAGCAATTGAAAGAGATGTCAACAATTTTCACTCTTCAAATTAAGTCTAATAGGCTTTTATAGCACAGTATAAAGATATGGAAGGCAAGGGCTGCCATCACCACAGCTCCGTTTCTTTATCTATCAGCACAGCCCCAATCTGACACTTGTCAGCTCGTAAAGAGCCGTAAAGAGCCGCAGACCCCATAAAGCTGGCAATGCTTGCATTCGCTGTGCAGCTCACTCCAGGCACAGTGAGGAGATAATTTAATTAACGAATGTGCTGTGAACATAAAGGGTTATCTCATGAGTCCTCTCCTTTGCCTGCTGGTGATCCCAGTGCTGGGTGTTTGCTTATTAGCAGCAGCCTGGGCCTGGGCTCGTGGAGAAGAGCATTCGGTGCAGGTGCCCTGGCCTCCGACTGGCTTCTGTTGGGTGTTTCTGTGGAAATGTGACATCACTGCTGTTTTCAGGGAAAATGACAACAGTTTATCATAGCTGGTTTCCAAATAGCTTCACAGCGGCTGTAACCAATTTCTCGTCAGGTGTTTAATATATGCTTATGTATGTACATGTGAGTGCGTGTATGCACGTGTGTGCATGTGTGCATGACAGTGGGTCCAGGAGGGACTTCTAACTGCAGATCAGCTTCACCTCTGACTCGGCTCATGTGGCAAAGGACAGGCTAGGAGCCGGGGCAGAGACCGCTGGGGGTGGAGGGATGGGTTGGGGCCCCTCTCCCAGCTCCCAGGACAGTGCTTTCATAACCCCGCCACCTTTGAATTATTAGACATTTTTTTGGTTCCGTCCACTCATTTCATGGTCCTGCAGGCTGCACCTGCAGTTCTGAGGCCAAACCCACCTCCTATCAGAGGGAAAGCTCAGGGAAGGGGAAGGACTCCTCACTCAGCTCTGCATTCCTCGGGGCCTTGTTTTGGGGTAACTGCAATCACAGTTAAGCACACGGAAGTGTCATCCTAACCCCAAGGCTGACCACCCTTCTTCAGGGCCCAGGAGGCCACTGAGCCTGGAGGGGCCAGTTTATGGTTCCAGGCTTTGGAGACCACTGGAGGGGACCCACTGTGAGGGCCTCCTGTTCACCTGCCACACGGCCAGCTCGAACCTCCTGCTGGAAGGACGCAGGCTCTCAGGGGACACGCTTGCCCGCTAGTCACTCCTTGGAAGACAACTGCAGGGAAGATATGGGCCTAACGAATGGGCTCATTCCCAGACTCCAGTCCCAATGGAGCCTTTCACAACCTTTTGGTCCAAAGCCACTATCCAAACTTGCGTTTTGGAGACGTCAGCACTCAGCAGCTCTGGGCCTCCTGGATCCCAGCTGCTGAGCATCGGGAGACAGCAGGGCTTGAAGCAGGGGTGGGTCACGGGGCGGTCTGAGCCAGAGCCCCCAGCCCCTCCACTGCTTTCGTCTTTCCGCTTCAGTCTGGGAGTGGCCACCCACTCGAGGACTTTTCAACGCTCACTCTGCCTCACAATCCCTACGGGGCTTGTATAAGATACTGACGCCGGGCTCTACCCCAGAAATTTGGATTGCTGTTCTGGTAATTTCTTTTCTTTTCTTTTTTTTTTTAAAGTATTTTTGAAAATTTGTTAAAGTAAGCTTTTAAAAAATTGTGGTAAAATATACATAACATAAAATTTACATTTTAACAATTTTTAAGTGTATTGTTTAATGGAGTTAAGTACATTTGTAAAGTTGTGCAACCGTCACACCACCATCTCTGGAATTCCTCTCATCCAGCAAAGCTGGGAGTCTGTCCCCATTAAACAGTAACTCCCCTTCCCCCTCCCCTCCTCCCCAAGCCCCTGGCCGCCGCCCTCTCCTCTCTGTGTTTATGAATTTGACTACTCTAGGGACCTCATATAAGTGAAATCAAACAACATTTGTCCTGCAGTGCATGGCTAGTACTTCACATAGCACGACATCTTCAAGGTTCATCCATGTGGTGCATATGTCAGAATTTCCTTCCCTTTTAAGGCTGAGTAACAGTCCACTTCAAATTGAGTATAATAGGCTTTTATAGCTCAGTATAGATATGTACCACATTTGTTTACATAGGTATGTATGTAAGTATAACAGGCTTTTATGGATATGTATCACATTTGCTTATTTATCTGTTGATAGACATTAAGTTGTTTCCAATTTTCAGCTATTGTGAATGACGCTGCTATGAAGATGGGTGTGCAAATATCTCTGAGTTTCTGCTTTTGATTCTTGTGTGTACCTAAGAAGTGGAATTGCTGGATCATATGGTAAATTCTGTTTAATTTAGAAAGAATTGCCATAATGTTTTCCATAATCACTGTACCATTTTACATTCCCACCAGCAATGTACGGATTCATATTTTTCCACATTTCTTGCCCACACTTTTTTATTTTCTGTTTGTTTGTTTGATAGTAACTAACCTAATGGGTGTGAGGTTTTGATTTACATTGGGGATGGGTAATTTAAAAGATTGCTCAGGAGGTGCCAGTGAACACCAAAGTTGAAAACCACGGAGTTAATGCCTATCATTTATTGAGCATGTATTATTCCCCAGGGAGTCCTGAGTATTCATTCCGCCCCCCCGCCCCCACCTACCTGCCCAAACAGCTCAGTGAGGTAGAAATCATTCTGGTTCCTACAGGTGAGAAAATTAAGCACAAGGAAGTGAAGATCACACAGCTAGTCGATGGTGGGGCCAGGATTCAAGTCCAGATCCCTGGGCACTTTGCTGTTTAACCCTTGGATGAATGAGCTCTTTTAGGGACCTTTCCACTGCAGGAGGAGAAAGTGTGAAGGGAACTAACGTAGCTCTAATTTGCAAGGGGTCAATACAATATCAAAATTAAGTTGTTAGTTTCATTCTTGAAGGAAATATATTTTTTACACCACATTTTCAGTAAGGAGGTTTAATAAAGAAGAGTTGTTTAATTCTAAATAATCATAATCATAGTTCTGTCTTTTAATCATAGTTCTGTCTTTTAAAGGAATAGTTTAATAGTTATTTTATACTCACTAATTCAAATAAAACTTGAACCTATGCATTTTGAAAGAGGCAGAAAATGTGAATGCATTTCATTTACACCTGTACCTACTGAGTGCCTGTAACAGGGCCATGTTTTAGAATGTGAGTATGACAATACTGCCATCTTGTGGGAAATTAAAACATGGCCATTTACAACTATAGCAACATAATCCTAAAGCTAGGATTCTGCAAATTCTGTGCACAGGACTATTTAGATCCACTTTTGGTCAAGGGGAGGAAATGTCATGTTCTTTTAAAGCAATTCACACTATTGGAGAGCAAAGTAAGAATCCTGCACCCAGGCGACAGAGACAATGGCAGAGGCAGTCCTTTGTTACTCCAGGACTACTCAGAGGGGAAGCTGAGCCTGGAGCCACGGGCATTGGCGGAAGGGCTAGTTACCCCAGCAACCATGCTTCCACCCTACCCACAAAGACGAGGAGGAAAAATCTGAGCCTAGGACGCATACCCTAATTGTCTTTAGTTTTAGAAGGTCTAGATAGGCAGGAATCTTTCTTCCTCCCTGCCTCCCCTCTTCCTCCTCCTCCTTCATAACTACTTTATTGAGATACAATCCATACATTTAAAGTGGACAATTCAGTGTTTTTCTTTAGTATATTCAGAGAGTTGTGCAACCATTGCCACAATTTTACAACACTCTTGTCACCCCAAAGAGAAACCCCATGACTCCTCAATCCTCTCATTTTTCCAAGGCTGTGCCAAGCATTAATCTACTTTCTTTTTGTATGAATTTATTTGTCCCGGACATGTCATATAAACAGAATTATATGATTATGAAGTTTTACATTTATGTTTTCAAGGTTTATCCATGTTTTAACACATATTAATATGCCATTCCTTTTTAATTGATTAATAATATTTCATGGTATGCATATACCACATTTTTTATTTATCCATCCATTAGTTTGAGAGCGATTTGGGGTTTTTCCTTCACTTTTTGACTACTTTGAATAATGCTGCTATGAACACTGGTGTAAAAGTTTTTGTGTGAAGATATGTTTTTGTTTCTTTCGCCTAGGAGTGAAATCGTTGGGTCAAATAGTAATTCTGTTTACCATTTCGAAGAGCTGTCAGACTGTTTTTCAAATGAGCTGCATCATTTTACACCAACAGTGTAATAGGGTTTCAATTTTTCTACAACATCACAAGCATTTGTTAATGTCTTTAATAATAATAATAATAATTAGTTTAGCCATCCAAGTAGTTATGAAGTGGTATCTCATTGTATTTTTTTAATTTGTAAATTCTTTGTTTTATTTATTTATTTTTTATTTAAAATTTTTATTGTTGACACTACTGCAGGTGTCCTTCATGGTGGTCTTGATCCCCATCTCCTTAATGGCTAAGGGTGTTAGCATCTTTTCATGTGCTTACTGGCCATTTGTGTATCTTTGGAGAAATCTAAAGCTCTTTGCCCATTTTAAAATTGGGTTATGTACTTGTCTTCTTGTTATTGAATTGTAAGAGTTTCAGAAATATGATTTGCAAACTTTTTCCCCATTCAGTGGGCTGTCACTTCACTTTCTTGATGGTGTCCTTTGAAGTGCAAAGTGTTTAATTTTGATGAAGTCCAACTTATCTGTTTTTTCTTTTGTTGTTTGTACTTTAGGTCTCATATCTAAAAAAACTTTGCCAAATCCAAAGTCATAGAGATTTACTCCTATATTTTTCTGAGTTTACAGCTTTATCTCTTTTTAAAAAATGATGTTTATATATTGCAATATGATTATTATCATAACATTATCTAACACAGGGGTAGGGAACATCTGACCCGAGGGCTGTGTAAGGCCCAAGAAATCATTGGTCTGGCCCTGCCAAGGCATTAGGGGCGAGTTAATTAAATGTTTGACCAAATACAGCAGGCTCATTTTTAAGTTGGCAATTTTATATGGCCCAAGAATGATGTTATAAATATCAAAATGAACCTTGGCAGAAAAAAGGTTCCCCACCCCTGATTATAACACCTCTATCATATCAGATAATTATCTTTATTTTTGGGTAGTGAGTATATTTGAAACCTAGTCTTTTAGCAACTTTGAAATATATAACATGGTATTATTGACTGTAGTCACAATGCTATGCATTAGATCTCCAGAATTTATTCATTTTCTAACTGCAAGTATATACCCTTTGACCAACATTATCCCAATTCCTTCACCCCAGCTCCTGGTAATGACCATTCTACACTCTGTTTCTATGAGTACAACTTTTTTAGATCGCACATATAAGTAATATTATACATCATTTGTCTTTTTCTCCAAGTTATCTCACTTAGCATAATGCCCTCAAGGTCCATCCATGGCAGAATTTCCTTCTTTCTTATGGATGAATAATATTCCATTATATATACTCCTATCTAATAAAAGAGTAATATGCAAATTAACTGTCTTTCCGCAACAAAGATGGCAGCGCCCATAGTGGCTGAGGCAGGATGCTGGCGGCATTGCCCGGGCAATGTGAGCCCAGAGTCCGCTCCTCGGCCACATGGAGGGAGGGGAATGGCCTCTGGCCAGAGGCCTGGGCATGGGATGCTGGTGTCATTGCAGGTCGGGCTGAGGGACCCGTCCCCCATGCACAAATTTTGTGCACCAGGCCTCTAATATATATATCACCTATTTTTATCCATTCATCTGTTGATGTACATTTGGGTTGTTTCCATATCTTGGCTATTGTGAATAATGCTGCAGTATCTCTTCAGATCCTGTTTTCGTTTCCTTTGAATATATACTCAGAAGTGGAATTGCTAAATCATTAATTTTTGTGAGTAGTGTAAGATGGGGTTCAATTTCATTTTTTCAACAGCATTTATTGAAGAAACTATCTTTTTCCCATTGAGTATTCTTGGCTCCATTGTCAAATATTATTTGACTGTATATATGGGAGTTTATTTCTGGGTTCTCTATTTTGTTCCATTGATCTATGTGTCTACTTTTATGTCAGTACCATACTGTTTTGATGACTATAGCTTTGTTGTATAGTTTGAAACCAGGAAGTATGATGCCTCCATCTTTGTTCTTCTTTCTCAAACTTGCTTTGGCTAGTTAAGTCTTTTGTGGTTCCATACAAATTTTAGAATTGTTTTATCTATTTTTGAGATAAATGCCATTAACACTTTGATAGGGATGCATTGACTTTGTAGATGGCTTTAGGTAGTATGGACATTTGCTAAAATATATGACATATATAATATTAAATATTAATTCTTCCAATCCATGAAAGCAGGATATTTTCCCATTTGTTTGTGCTTTCTTCAATTCTTTAGTTAAAGTCTTATAATTTTTATTATATGTATCTGTCACTTCCTGATTATAAATTTATCCCTAAGTACTTCATTGTTTTTGATGCCATTGTGAATGCGATTGTTTTCTTTATTTCTTTTTCAGATATTTTATTGTTAGTGTATAGAAATGTAACTGATTTCTGTATGTTGATTTTATATTTTGCAGCTTTACTGAATTTGTTGATTAGTTCCAACAGTTTTTTGGTTTAGTCTTTAGAAAGTTTTAGGTATAAGATGATATTATGGGCAAATAAAGACAATTTACTTCATCATTTCCATTTTGGATATCTTTTATTTCTTTATCTTGCCTGATTTCTTCAGCTAGGGCTTCCCATACTTATTGAATAAGAATGGGGAGAGTGGGCATCCTTGTCTTGTTCCTGATCTTAGAGGAAAAGCTTTTAGCCTTTCATTACTGAGTATAATGCCAACTGTGAGTTTGTCATATATGACTTTCATTATGTTGAGGTATGTTCTTTCAATATCCAATTTGTTGAGGGTTTTTATCATTAAAGGATTTTGTATTTTGTCAAATGCCTTTTTACATCCATTGAGATGATCATATGATTTTTATCCTCCATTTTGTTAATGATGTATCACATTTATTAATTTGTGGACGCTGCACCAACCTTGCATCCCAAAGATCAATCCAACTTGTTTCTGCTCTATGATGCTTTTATTTTTTTTTATTTTTTATTTATTCATTTTTTAAAAATATATTTTATTGATTTTTTACAGAGAGGAAGGGAGAGGGATAGAGAGATAGGAACATTGATCAGCTGCCTCCTGCACACCCCCTATAGGGGATGTGCCCGCAACCAAGGTACATGCCCTTGACCGGAATCAAACCTGGGACCTTTCAGTCCGCAGGCCGACTCTCTATCCACTGAGCCAAACCAGTTACGGCTGGGCTATGATGCTTTTAATGTATTGCTGAGTTCCATTTGTTAATATTTTTGAGAATATTTGCATCTATATTCATCAGGGATATTGGTCTATAATTTTCCTTTCTTGTAGTGTCCTTTTCTGGCTTTGGTATCAGACTAATGCTATCTTTGTAAAATGAGTTTGAGAATATTCCCTTCTCTTTTATTGTTTTGGAAGAGTTTGAGAAGAATTGACATTAATTCTTCTTTAAATGTTTGGTAGAATCCCCCAGTGAAAAACATCCAGTACTGGGCTTTCCTATGCTGGAAGATTTTTGATTAATGATTCAATCTCCTTACTCATGCTTGATTTGTTCATAGTTTTTATTTCTTCACTAGAGGCCCAGCGTGCAATATCACCCGGCCCCGCCCACCACCCCCGCTGTGCTTGCAGCTGCACCCACCTGCTGCTCTGCTGTGCTCGCACCCCACCCACCCGCCAGCCGCCAGCCTTGCTGCAATCGGAGCCTGTGGGCCGCAGGGGAGGGCCGGAGTGGTACTCCATGCACCTCGTGGTGACCGGTTGTTTGGTCGTTTTGGTCGTGATGCCTCTTGGCCTTTTATTATTATAGTGATTCAGTCTTGGTAGGTTGTATGTTTCTAGGAATTTATCTATTCCTCTAGGCCCGTGGTGGGCAAACCACTTCTCCCGAGCCACATGCGGCTCTTTGGCCCCTTGAGTGTGGCTCTTCCACAAAATACCACATGCGGGCGTGCACGTACAGTGCGATTGAAACTTCGTGGCCCATGCACAGAAGTCGGTATTTTGTGGAAGAGCCACACTCAAGGGGCCAAAGAGCCGCGGTTTGCCAAACCGAAGTTTGCCAACCACTGCTCTAGGATATCCAATTGGTTGGTATATAATTGTTAATATTGTGTATTTCTGTGGTATCAGTAAAAATGTCTCCTTTTTAATTTCTGGTATTATTTATTTGTCTTCTTTTTTTCTTATTTAGTCCAGCTAAATATTTGTCAATTTTGTTTATCTTTTCAAAAAATCAAATCTTATTTTTTAGCTCTGTTGATCTTTTCTATTGTTTCTCTTGTCTCTATTTTATTTATTTCCACTCTGATCTTTAGTCCCTTTATTCTGCTAACTTTGGGCTCAGTTTGTTTTTCTTTTTCTAGGTGTAAAGTGGAGCTGTCTATTTGAGACCTTTCTTTTTTATGGTGTGAGGCAGAGGCCCTTTTTCTTAATATATGCATTCATTGCTACACACTCTCCTGTAAGAATTGCTTTTGCAGAATCCCATAGGTGTGTTGTGTTCCATTTTTATTTGTTTTGAGACAATTTTTATTTCCCTTTTGCTGTTTTTACCCATTGGTTGTTTGGGAGGATACTGTTTAGTTTCCACATGTTGTAAAATTTCCAACTTTGCTCTTATTGTTGACTTCTGGCGGATGTTCTGTGTGTTCTTGAGAAGAATGTGTACTCTGCAGCTTTTGAATGGAGTGGTGTACATATGTCTGTGAGGTTCATTTGATCTGAAGTGTGGTTCAAGTCCAATGTTTTCTTATTGATTTTCTGTCTTGCTAATCTATCCACTGCTCAAAGTGGGGTATTGAAGTCCTCTACTCTTATTGTATCGTTGTCTATTTCTCTCTTCAGATCTGTTATTGTCTGTTTAATATATTTATGTAATCCAATGTTGGGTGCATATGTTATTTTCAATTTGTTATATCTTCTGATGAGTTGACATTTTATCATTATCTAATGACCTTTTTTTGTGTCAGGTTACTGTTTTTGGCTTAAAGTCTATTTTGTCTGATATAAGTATAGCTACCCCCACTTTTTTTTGGTTTCCACTGGCATGGAATATTTTTATCTCTTCCTTCCCTTTGAACATGTGTGTGCCTTCAAAGCTGAAGTGAATCTGTTAAAAGGTAGAATATAGAATATATATATATATTTATTCATCCTGCCATTCTGTGCCTTTTGATTGAATTTAATATATTTACATTTATAGTAATTGTTGATAGGTAAGGACTTACTAATGCCATCTTATTAACTACTTTCTGCCTGTTTGTAGTTCTATTGTTCATCCCCCCTCATCCCCCGCTTCTGTCTACCTTCACGAAATGGTGATTTTCCCTGGTGATATACTCTGATTCCTTTCTCTTTATTTTTTTTTGTTAATCTACTATATATTTTTGCTTTGTGGTTGCTAAAAGGCTTACATAAAGATCTCATCAATATAACGGTTTACTTTATGCTGATAGCAACTTAACTTTGATCACATACAAAAACTTTACCCCTTTACTCCTTCTTTTATGTTTTTGATGTCACCATTTACTTCTTTTTATATTGCCCATTTGTTAACAAATTATAGTAGCTACAGGTATTTTTCAACAAATTATAGTAGCTAATTTTTCGTGCTCTTTTCTTTTAAACTTTATGCTGTAGTTAAGTGGTTAGCATACCACAATAAAACAGAATTAGTGTTTTCTAAATCTGACTGTATATTTACTTTTCAGTGTATATTTTCATGTTACATCTTTTCACTTGAACTTAAAGAACTCTTTTCAACATTTCTTACAAGGCAGGTCTAGTGATATGGAATGCCCTCAGCTTTTGTTTGGGAAATTATTTTCTTTTTCATTTATGAAAAACAACTTTGCCAGATACAAAGACTCTCACCACTTTGAACATATAATTCCACTTTCTTCTGGCCTATAACATGTTTGTTGAGATGTCAGCTGACAAGCTAATGTGGGTTCCTTTCTAAGTTACAATCTTTTTTATTTTTTCCTATTGCTACTTTTAGGATTCTGTCTTTGTGTTTTATTTTTGACTATTTCTTTATATGTCTTGGAGCAGATAATTTTAAATTAAAGTAATAGGGCAATCTATTAGCTTTATGAACTTGGATATCCAAATCTTTATCCAGGTTTGGAAAGTTCTCAACTACTATTTCTTTAAATAAACTTTCTGGCCCCTTCCCTCCCTCTTCTCCTGGAACTCAAATGATTTTGATATTAACTATTTTGATGGTTTCTCATAGAGCACATAGGCTTTCTTCACTCTTTTTCATTTTACCCCCTTGTCCTCTGACTGAGATATTTCAAAGATTCTATCCTAGAATTCACTGATTCTATCTTCTGTTCGGTCTATTCTAATGCCGATGCTCTCTTTTGCTTTTTCATTTTATTCATTGAATTTTTCAGCTCTAGGATTTCTGTTTAGTCCCTTTTTACAATTTCTTTCTATTAAATTTCTCATTTTGTTTGTGTATTGTTTTATTGATTTTATTGAATTATCTTTCTGGTGGTTGTTTGTTTTATAGTTCATTGAAGTTTCACAAAGCAGCTAGATCTTTATGTCTGTCTTTGGGTTTGTTTACTGGAGGATTATTGTGATCTCTTGGTGATGTCATGTTTCCTTGATTCCTTATATTCTTTGGAGTTTTGCATTTGAGGTAGCAGTCTCCTCCTCCAAGCTTTTCTAACTTTATTTATCTCAGGTAGGACTTTCTTAGTCCTGCTTATATCTGGCACTTTCTGTGACCTTGTTTGGATACGTCTACTCCACACTTCTCACTCCCTCTTGTGGCAGAATTTTTAAGCTTGTATGTCTTCTCTGAACCATACAACACACCAGGCTGCTACTGGAAACCTCTCCTTTCTCTCCCCGACCGTGGTGCTGCAGCTCAGGATTGTCACTTTCCCCCTGCTTACGGACTGGCTTGTCTCCTGGGAACACTCCAGCTCACTCTCACTACTATCTTCCAGGAATAAAGAGCCGGTTGGTTGCACAATGTGGGGAGCTGTAGGTTTTGCCTTTGGGGTTGCCCACAGGTCAGGTTTTCACAGCAGCTTTTGGGAGGGCTTCTAGCTGGAGTCCATAATGCACTCAGCAAGCACTGTGTTCCTTTAATGCTTTCTGATATTCATATCTGCTTCTCTCCTAATCTCCTCCCTTCCCCCAGTCATGGAGCTTTCACTTTCATACTCTGGGAGGAAGATGGGTTTCTTTAGCAGCATCCTGCAAAGCTGAAAAGCTGGGTACTCACTCACTGCTTTCTCCACGGGAGAGATCCCTGTGACCCATAGCTCTCAGCTGTGTTGCCTTGGGGGTGGGGTGATATGATAAAGTCCCTCTTACCACTCCATTGTCTCCAAGCTTGTTTTGTTTTGTTTTGCTACAACAGATGGCTGGAATGTTTCTTCTGTAAAACCTGGACTTCTATAAAAAACTCTTTTGTTTGGGGGTGTCTGCCCAAGTCAATGTTCTCCAGTTGGTCCCAAATTGTGGCCAAGAGGGGCTGAAGCCGGTGTTCAGGTTCTTGCTAGTTCCACAGTCTATACCAAGGACTGTCTGCCTATTAGCCGATGCACAAGCCCCATGGCTATGGTACTGGATCTCACAACCCCCCAACTCCCACAGAGGCACTTTCGTTCATAGATGGACTCTGAATTTTAGTTTTTAGGGGGGCCAAAAAGCAGGGAGCTCTATGTTGCCCTGATGCTGACATCACTCATTTTCTCTTACATTTAGGTCTTTGATTCTTTTTGAGTTGTGTGTGCGTGTGTGTGTGTCTTAGCATGGGGTAGGGGTTCAACTTCATTCTTTTGCATGTGGATATTCAGTTGTCTTAGTACAATTAGTTAAAAAGATTATTTTACCCCATTGAACTATTTTGCACCTTTGATCTATAAATACACACTCATTAAAAAGTCTCTAGGACCAGTCTATGGAACTTGGATTCTGAAGGAACAGTGCACTGGAATCATCTGGCCACACGAACAGTGTTTTCTCCTGGTCATATAATTTCCCATTTATCTCTGCCTCTTTCACAGCCTAGGAAGCTGAGCTGAACAACTAGAGGATTCCTACACATCTTCCAAGCAGATGACACACCAAAACTAAAAGATATAGAGAGAATGCTAGGAAGGATTGGGCAGTGAACGCAAAATCCTCCAACAACCAAATGTCCTAAACCTAGTCTATCTCTCCACCCAGTCATCTTGGCCAAGACATCCTCCTTTGTTTCACTGTTACTCAGCACTATCATCTTCTATTATTAAAGGTCTCACCTGGAATGGTGGCATCTAGGGATCTAGGGACGGGGTTTTCTCTAGCACCATCTAAAGTGGTGGCAGAGGAAGCGAGTGCTCACAGAGGAATGAGAGAGATAGGAAGAGACACAAGAGTGTGGTGTCAAAAAAGAAGGGTTTAAGTAGGAAGAGTCTACAGTACCAAATACAGAGAGGAGTCAAGAAAAATAAGGACTGAAAGGTGGGAATTGGGGAATGTAGGGCCTTTGTTTATGAAAACAATTCCAATTCTCACAGAGCTCCGAGTGGCATAAAGTTAGCAGTAGGTTAAGGAGTGAATGGGAATTGAGGAAAAGGAGAAACACTTATATATTTCATAAAGTAGTGGAGTGCAAGGCCATTTGATGAGAATGAAATGTGGAACTCTGAAGTTCAATCCTTGAACAGGCCTTAACGGATTCATTTTCACTTAAGGCTCAGCAGCTGAATAGAGGACAGTTACCACATGTCACCACTAGAGGCTACCCCAAAGCCACTTATTTTATTTTTGTTAATTCTCACCAGAGGATATTTTTCCCACTGATTTTAGAGAGTGGGAAGGACGAAGGGGTAAGAAGGGAAGGCATGGAGAGAGAGAAACATCGATTCGAGAGAGACACATCAATTGGTTGCCTCCTGCACATGCCCCGACGCAGACCAGGGCCAGGGATCGAACCTGCAACCCAGGTAGGTGCCCTTGACTGGGAATTGAACCCGAAACCCTTCGGTGCAAGGGCCCAAGCTCTAACCACTTCACCACACCGGCTAGGGAAGCCACTTAATGTGACCCATACTCTGTTGGGAGTAGGGGACAGAGGTTTTGAGGTCTTTGTCTAGAAAAGTAAATATATACCAAAATATAACCTTCTACCCTAATCCAGTTAATGCACAGTCTACCGGTAAAAGTTTATAACTGTGGTTTAATTTGCATTCCTTAATTGCTAATATTCTTTTTTTTTCTACTAGATTTTATTTTTTGTGGTGTTTTTTTTCTTTTTTTAAATTTTTTTATTAAGTTATTACATATGTGTCTTTATCCCCACATTACCCCCTATCCCCCCCCCCCCCCCCGCCCCCGTCATGCCCTCACCCCCCTGTTGTCTGTGTCCATTGGTTAGGCTTATATGCTTGCATATAAGTCCTTTGGTCGATCTCTCCCCCTTACCCCCACCCTCCCCTACCCTCCTTCTGAGGTTTGATGGTCTAATCGATGCTTCTCTGTCTCTGGGTCTGTTTTTGTTCATCAGTTTATGTTGTTCATTATATTCCACAAATGAGTGAGATCATGTGGTATTTATCTTTCTCTGACTGGCTTACTTCACTTAGCATAATGCTCTCCAGTTCCATCCATGCTGTTGCAAATGGTAAGAACTCCTTCTCTTTTACTGCAGCATAGTATTCCATTGTGTAGATGTACCATAGTTTTTTCATCCACTCATCTACTGATGGGCACTTAGAATTGCTAATATTCTTTCTATACTATGACCTTCAGTTAAAAGACTGGGAAATGGGTTGAGATACAATTATTAATGACCAATAATTAATGATCACATGTCAAGTACTGGGATAAGGATTTTTTATTCATTACCTTTAATTCTCACAAGAACACTGTTAGGGGGATCTGTTATATTATTTTTGCTTTGTTATTCGTAAACTTAATTTTTTAAAAATATATTTTATTTATTTTTTACAGAGAGGAAGGGAGAGGGATAGAGAGATAGAAACATCGATGAGAGAGAAACATTGATCAGCTGCCTCCTGCACACCCCCTACTGGGGATGTGCCCGCAACCAAGGTACATGCCCTTGACCAAAATTGAACCTGGGACCTTTCAGTCCGCAGGCCGATGCTCTGTCCACTGAGCCAAACTGGTCAGGGCCTAAACTTAATTTTTTAATGAAAAATTGTAAATATACAGAAAGTGAGGTGGAGAGTCTAATGAACACCCACATGAGCATCACCTAGATTCAACAGTTGTTAACATTTTGTCATATTTGCTTTATCTACTTGTTCTTGGCTGAAGTATTTTAAAGTATGGTCATTACTCACCCCTAAATATTTCCATGGGTATTTCTAAAAATTAAGAAAATTTCCCATGTAATCATACCATTATTATTACAAATGAAATTAATTATAATTCTCTAATATCATCTAAGACTCAATTCATATTCATATTTTGTAGTTGTTTTTTATGCTTGGTTTGTTCTGACCAGGATGTAAACAAGACCACTCTTTGCTATATCTCTTAGGTCTTCCTAAGAGCAATTCTTCTCACACTTCTCCTTCCCCCTTTTTAAAATGACATTAACATTTCAAAGAAACTGCCAGCCTCACCCTATGTGTGAATTCAGCTGTCTGTCCTTGTAGCTACCTGGCCCCCTTGGTTCTGGCCTCTCTCTGAGACTTACCTTCAATTCTGAGAATTCTCTGATACCTTTCAATGCATTCCTAGCCAGAATGGATTTTGTTGTTTGCAACAATAAACTAAGACTAATACAGTGACCACGCAGTTGAGGACTGAAGGAGGCTAGGTGGCTGCCCCATTTCTTGCGAAGACTCCGCTGAGAAATGTGTTTCAGACACAAACACAGAGTGATTCAGATTCCTGCCTGGGGAATGTTATAAGGGAATGTTGAACATGGCCCGGTATACTAAATTGTGTGCAATTTTCCTGGAAAAGTAAAATAATAATTTAGGTTTGTAAGGACTCATTAAGAAGAGAACAATGAGAAACAAATTAGGGAGAGCACAATGCACAAGATGTGGTGGACCAAGGTGGAGGCTGCGCCTGCACCTGGGCCTGCGTCACTGGCCTGATGGGCTGTGAGCTGTGGGTCTGGGCCATGGCCTCAGCAGCCATGGAGGAGGTGGCTGAGACTGCTCCTCAGCAGGGCTTCCCTCTTGGGGGCCTTCTCTCATGCCTTTGTGGAGATCAGTGTTCAGGGGCAGCCAGGTTCAGAAAGTCCTCCAGTCAGGGCCCTGGATTGGCTCCTGACCTTGACATGACTCTCAGCTCCTAGTGACCCCATTCAGAGAGCTAAACTCAGTCCCTTTCCTGGAGGCTCAAGGACTATAGGAGCCTGTGCTGTTCCTCTCAGCCTTTATCCTGCCTTTCCATCCTGGCTGGGGTTCTAGGAAGGCAGGGCCAAGTCCTTACACTTCTTTGTATACGTGCACAAAGGAGAAGTCAGTGAATGTCCCTTGGCACAGGGGGACTTGGCTGGTCTCCTCTTTGCTAGAGCTCTTACTCCCACATCGCCATGTTGCTTGGCAGGTGGATTTAGGTGGAAAAGTATATGTGAAGTCAGAATGTTGCTTTCAGCCTGAAGCTCTGTGGTCGGGATGACAGGGAGAGAAGGACTTTGCAGGTGGGTGGGCCGGTCTCGCCTTTTTCATTTTAGAGAGTCAATTCCTGGATTTTGCCCTGACATACACATCAGCTGCTGTCCACTTGATGGTCTGTTGATGATAGACTTGGAGGATGCCGGTATAAATTTTCATCCGTGTCTAGAATCTCTTTGCCCCATATACTTCAGGTTGCTATTTGAAGCTTAAATCAGATCAAATAACTCCGCTGTTTTAAAAGTCCTACCAAGGCTTCCTGTCTCACTGGGCCCTTCTCGTGGTTTTGTAAAAATTGAATTTATGGGGGTGACACTGGTTAGCAAAACCATTCAGGTTTCAAGTACACAACTTAACAAAACACCATCTGCACACTGCATGGTGCACACATTGCCTCGAGCTGTCTTTTTCTGTCTCCCCATTTCCCCACTTTGCCCACCTCCACCTATCTTCCCACCCCCCTTTCCCTCTGGCCATCACCACACTGTTGCCTATGTCTATGTGTTATGTATATATGTTGTTTCTTTCGCTTAATCCCTTCACCTTCTTTCATCCAGTTCCCCAAACCTCTTTCCTCTGACAACTGTCAGTCTGTTCCATGTAGTCATGCCTCTGTTTCTATTTTGTTTCTCAGTTTATTTTATCCATTAGATTCTACATATGAGTGAAATCTTATGGTACTTGTCTTTCTCTGAGGGGTTTATTTCACTTAGCATAATAATCTACAGGTCCATTCATGCTGTCACAAAAGGTAATATTTCTTTCTTTTATTGCCTACTGTAGGTATTCCATTGTGTAAATGTACCACAGCTTTTTCATCCACTCTTCCATTGATGGGCACTTGGGCTGTTTCCAGATCTTGGCTATTGTAAATAACAACTGCAATTAACATAGGGGTTCATATATTCTTTTGAATTAGTGTTTCAGATTTCTTAGAATATATCCCCAGAAGTGGGATCACTGGGTCAAAAGGCAGTTCCATTTTTAATTTTTTGAAGTAACTTCATAATGTTCTCCACAGTGGCTGCACCAGTCTGCATTCCCACCAACTGTGCGTGAGTATTTCCTTTTCTCCACATCCTCTCCAGCACTTGCTGTTTGTTGATTTATTGATAACTAGAGGACTGGTGCATGAAATTTGTGCACTGGGAAGGGGGTCCCTCAGCCCGACCTGTGCCCTCTTGCAGTCTGGGAGCCCTTGGGGGATGTCTGACTGAAGGCTTAGGCCTGCTTCCCATGCTGCTGCAACTGTTGGACATCCTTAGCCAGCTGTGAGCCCAGCTTCTGTCTGAGTGGTGCTCTCCCTGTGGGAGCGCACTGACCACCAGGGGATAGCTCCTGCATTGAGTGTCTGCCCTCTGATGGTCAGTGCGCATCATAGTAACTGGTCATTTTGCCATTTGGTCGATTTGCATATTAGCCTTTTATTAAATAGGCTAGCCATTCTGACAGATTTGAGGTGATATCTTATTGTGGTTTAAATTTGCATTTCTCTGATGATTAGTGACATTAAGCATCCTTTCATTCTATTGGCCTTCTGCATGGCCTCTTTGAAGAAGTGTCTATTCAGATCCTTGGGCCATTTTTTTTTTTTTAGTTTTTTTATTGATTTCTTTAGAGAAAGAAGAAGGGAGAGGGATAGAGAGATAGAAACATTGATGAGAGAAACATCATTGATTGGCTGCCTCCTGCACTTCCCTTTTTGGAGATGGAGCTGCAACCCTGGGCATGTGCACTGACCAGGAATCTAACCGCGATCTCTTGGTTCCTGGTTCAACACTCAACTACTGAGCGACACTGGCCAGGCCCTTTGCCTATTTTAAAATTGGGTTGTTTTTCTTCTTGGTGTTGAGTTGTATAAGTTCTCTATATATTTTGAAAATTAACCTCTTAGCAGATGCATCACTGGCAAATATATTTTCCCATTCAGTGAGTCCCCTTTTCATTTTGTTGATGGTTTCTTTTGCTGTGCAAAAGGTTTTAAGTTTGATCTAGTCCTGTTTTTCTTCCCTTTGTTTCCCTTGTCCAAGGAGATATGTTGGCAAAATACTGCTAAGAGAAATGTCTGATATTTTACTGCCTAGTTTTTCTTGTAGAATTTTTATGGCTTTGCAACTTACATTTAATTATGTTATTCATTTTGAGTTTATTCTTGCATATTGTCTAAGTTGGTGGTGTAGTTCCATTTTTTTTGCATGTATCTTTCCAATTTTTTCAAAGCTATTTATTGAAGAGACTGTTTTTACCTCATTGAATGTTCTTGCCTCTTTTGTCAAATATTAATTGACCATAAAGGCTTGGGCTGATTTCTGTGCTCTCTACTCTGTTCCATTGATCTATGTGCCTGTTCTTGTGCCAGTACTATGCTGTTTTGATTACTATGGCCTTGTAGTAAAGTTTGATATAATGTAGTGTGATACCTCCAACTTTGTATTTCTTTCTCAAGATTGCTGAAGCTATTTGAGTTTGTGTGTGTGTGTGTGTGTGTGTGTGTATGTATGTATGTGGTTCCATATACATTTTTGGAATATTTGTTCTATATCTGTGATATATATAGAAATTTATATATGTGATTTAATAGGAATTGTATTGAATCTGTAGATTGATTTGAGTATTATGGACATTTTAATAATGTTAATTTTTCCTTTCCATGAGCACCGTATATGCTTCCACTTATTTGTATCTTCTCAATTTCATTCTTCAGTATCTTATAATTTTTTGAGTACAGGTCTTTTACCTCCTTGGTTAAATTTATTCCTAGGTACCTTATTTCTCTTTTAAAATCTAATTTAATTTATTTTTAAAAATATTTATTGTTGGCCCTAACCGGTTTGGCTCAGTGGATAGAGTGTCAGCCTGTGGACTCAGGGGTCCCAGGTTCGATTCCGGTCAAGGGCATGTACCTTGGTTGTGGGCACATCCCCAGTAGGGAGTGTGCAGGAAGCAGCTGATGGATGTTTCTCTCTCATCGATGTTTCTAACTCTCTATCCCTCTCCCTTCCTCTCTATAAAAAAATCAATAAAATATATTTAAAAATATATATTTATTGTTGAAAGTATTACATATGCCCCCCTGTTTCCCCATTTACCCCCTCCAGCCTACCCCTACCCCCACCACAAGCCCTCACCACCCTACTATCTGCGTCTATGGGTTATGCATATATGCATACAAGGTCTTTGGTTGATTACCTTTCACCCATCCATCCTCCCCAACCTTCCCTCTGAGATTCCGCACTCTATTCCATGCTTCCGTGTCTCTGGATCTGCTCTGTTCATCAGTTTATTTTATTACTGAGATTCCATATATGAGTGAGATCATGTGATACTTGCCTTGCTCTGACTGGCTTCTTTTGATATGCATAATACTCTCCAGGTCCCTCCATGTTGTCTCAAAGGGTAAGAGATTCTTCTTTTTTACTGCTGCATAGTACTCCATGGTATAAATGTACTACAGCTTTCTTATCTATTCCTCTACTGATGCATACTTGGGCTGTTTCCAGATCTTAGCTATTGTAAACTGTGCTGCTACGAACATAGGGGTGCATACATTCTTTCTGATTAGTGTTTCGGGTTTCTTGGGATATATTCCTAGAAGTGGGATAACTGGGTCAAATGGCAGTTCCATATTTAATTTTTTGAGGAAAATCCATACTGTTTTCCATAATGCTTGCACCAGTTGGCATTCCCAACAGCAGTGTACTAGGGTTCCCTTTTCTCTACATCCAAGTCATTTGTTGATTTGTTGATGACAGCCATTCTGACAGGTGTGAGGTGATACCTCATTGTCATTTTAATTTGCATCTCTCTGATGACAGTGACTTTGAGCATTTTTTCATATGTCTCTTGGACATCTGTATGTCCACTTTGGAAAAGTGTCTATTTATCTATTTAAAAAAGTGTCAATTTGCCCATTTTTTTTATTGGATTGTTTGTCTCCCTTTTGTTAAGTTGTATGAGTTCCTTATATATTTTGGATATTAACCCTTTATCAGATGTATCATTGCCAAATATTTTCTCCCCTACAGTGGGTTCCATTTTCTTTTTGTTTATTTTATTTTATTTTATTTTTTGCTGGGCAGAAGATTTCATTTTGATGTCCCATTTATTTATTTTCTTCTTAGTTCCCTTTGCCCTAGGAGATGTATTCATAAACATATTGCTATGAGAGATATCTGTGATTTTGCTGCCTATGGTTTCTTCTAGTATTTTTATGGTTTCCCAAGTTACATTTAGGTCTTTTTTCTATTTTGAGTTTATTCTTGTGTATGGTATGAGTTGGTCGTCTAGTTTTATTTTTTATTTTTTGCATATATATGACTTAGGTACTTTATTTCTTTTGTTGCAATAGTAAATGAGATTATTTTCTTACTCTCTCTTTCTGATATTTCATGATTAGGGTATAAAAATGCCACCAATTTCTGAATATTTTGTATCTTGCTATTTTACTGAATCCATTTATTAGATTTAGATTTTTGGTGGAGTCTTTAGGATATTCTATGTATAATGTCATGTCATCTGTGAATAATGACAGTTTTATTTCCTCCTTTCCAATTTTGATGTCTTTTATTTCTTCATATATGATTGCTGTAGCTAGGACTTCCGGTACAATGTTGAATAAGAGTGGTAAAAGGGGACATCTCTGTCTTGTTCTTGATCTTAAGGGAAATGCTTTCAGTTTTTGGCCATTGAGTGTGATGTTGGTTGTGAGTTTGTCATATATGGCCTTTGTTATGCTGAGGTATGATCCCTCTATTCCCACTTTGCTAAGAGTTTTTTTTATTATAAATGGATGCTGGATTTTATTAAATGCTTTTCTGCATCTATTGATATGATTATGTGATTTTTATCCTTCATTTTATTTATGTGATGTATCATGTTTATTGATTGGCAAATATTGTACCAACCTTGGATCCCCTAAATAAATCCCACTTGATCATGGTGTATCTTTTTATTTTGTTGCTGGATCCAGTTTTTTAATATTTTGTTGAAGATTTTAGCATCTGTGTTTATCAGAGATATTGACCTATAATTTTCTTTCATTGAAGTGTTATATCTGGTTTTGGAATTAGGACAATGCTGGCTTTGTAAAAAGAGCTTGGAGTCTTTCCTCCTCTTGAATTTTTTGAAATAGTTTGGGAAGGGTAGATGTTAGTTCTTCTTTGAATGTTTGGTAAAATTTGCCTGTGAAGCCATCTGGTCCAGGACTTTTGCTTGTTGGGAGTTTTTTAAATTTTATTTATTACTACTGCTTCTCATTGTTAACTTACTCATTGTTTAATAACATGCTATTTAGCCTTCATGTGTTTGAATGTTTTGGTTTTTTTTTTTTTAGTTGATTTCTAGTTCTATACCATTGTGGTCAAAGAAGATACTTTACATGATTTCAGTCTTCTCAAATTTGTTGACTTATTTTGTGTCCTAATATGTGCACTTAAGAAGAATGTATATTTTGCTGCTTTGGGATGAAATATTCTGTAAATATCAATTAAATCCATTCTATCCAGCATGCCATTTAAGGCTGCTGCTGTCTTGTTGATTTTTTGTCTGGAAGATCTATACATTAATGACAGCGAGGTATTAAAATTCCTTACTATGACTGTATTGCTGTTGTTCTGTCCCTTAATATCCACCAAGATTTTCTTTATATATTTATGAGCTTCTATATTGGGTGCATATATGTTTGCAAGGCTTACTAGTATGTTCTCTTGTTGGATCGATCCCTTTAGCATTATGTAGTGACTTTCTTTGTCTATTTTATGGGTTTTTTTGAAGTCTATTTGTCAGATATAAGTATTGCTATCCCAGCCTTTTTTTTTTTCATTTCCACTTGCATTGAATACTTTTTTCCCATCGCTTCACATTTAGTGTGTGTGTATCTTTTTTTCTGAGGTGGATGTCTTGTAGAAAGCATGTTTTCTTTTATATACATACTAGGGGCCTGGTGCATGAAATTCATGCACTGGGGGTGGGGGGGTGTCCCTCAGCCCAGCCTGCCCCATCTCACATACTGGGAGCCCTCAGGGGATGTCCTAGTGACGGCTTAGGCCCGCTCCCTGCTCCCCTTGGGGAGCGGGCCTAAGCCTCAGTCTGGCCTCCCTTAGTGGGAGGTGACCGGGCTGATCAGGGGGAGGCACCAGCCCCATCACCCCACTGCTGCAGCCACTGCCAGTCACCGCAGCCAGCAAGGTTTTTTCATCAACAAGGACTCCAGTCCCTTCACCATGAAAAAATGACAACTTTCTTTAGGCATTTTCAAGATGTGTCTTTCATATAATAATAATTTCTTTATTATTTTTTTTATCCTCATCTGAGGACATGTTTCCATTTTTAGAGAATGTGGAAGAGAAAGGGAAAGACAGAGAGAAACATCAAAATGAGAGGAACACTTTGATTGGTTGCCTCATGCATGAGCCCTGACCAGGGCCCCGGCCAGGGAGGAGCCTGCAACCTAGGTACATTCCCTTGGTCAGAATTGAACCCAGACCCTGCCATCAGCAGGCCAAGGCATTATCCACTGAGCCAAACTGGCTAGGGCAGGATATGACATTTCTTAGCCCTCCAGCAGCGGACCTTCGTTTTTTTCGCCAGGAGTGTGGTGAAAAACCCTAGATCACTTTTTTGGATTCTTATTACCCAAGTTACTAAGAATATTACCAGTGGCATACAGGGAGCTTAGCCAATGAGCGGTCAGAAAAGGTGTTTCCTCTGTAGTTCACACCAATAGCCAGCTTGGCCCCCCTGGCCCAGGCCTGATGCCTCTGGCCCAGGCTTCAGGCCTGGGCAGGGGACCCCCATATCTCCCCAATCACCAGCTCTGCCATTGCCCCAGCCTGAGGCCTTGGCCAGAGGCATCAACCCCCATCACCCTCCGATCGCTGAATCGGCCCCTTGCCCAGGCCTGACGCCTCGGCCAGAGGTATCAGGCCTGGGCAGGGAACCCCCATCTCCCTCTGATGGCCGGCTTGGCCCCCTGCCCAGGCCTGATGCCTCTTGCCGAGGTGTCAGGACTGGGCAGGAAACCGCCATCTCCCTCCAATTGCTGGCTCCGCCCCCCACCCAGGCCTGACTCCTCTGGCCCAGGCTTCAGGCCTGGGCAGAAGACCCCCATCTCCTCCCGATCACCAGCTCCGCTCCCGTCCCAGGCCTGACATCTCAGCCAGAGGCGTCGACCTCCATCATCCTCTGATCGCCGGATCAGCCCCTTGCCCAGGCCTGACACCTCTGCCAGAGGCGTCAGGCCTGGGCAGGGGACCCCCATATCCCCCCCAATCACCAGCTTCTGGGGCTTCTGAGGCCGGCCTGTGGCCCAGGATAGGATCCCATCATGGGCAGCAGGCAGGCAGCTTCTGGGGTCGCACACAGGGGCCTGGATGACAGCTCTTGCACTGGCGGCTGCGCTGTCCCACCCTGCCTGCAGTATGCAAATTAACCGCCATCTTTGTTGGCGGTTAATTTGCATATCATGCTGATTAGCCAATGGGAGGTGTAGCGAAGGTACGGTCAATTACCATGTTTGTCAATTATTAGATAGGATTATTGATTTTTGCAGAGAGGAAGGGAGAGGGATAGAGAAACATCAAAGAGAGAGAAACATCAATCAGCTGCCTCCTGCACACCCCCTACTGGGGATGTGCCGCAACCAAGGTACATGCCCTTGACCACAATGGAACTGGGGACCTTTCAATCCACAGGCTGACTCTCTATCCATTGAGTCAAACTGGTTAGGGCTAGACAGCATGTTTTCTTATCCACTCAGCTACCCTATGTCTTTTGAGTGGATCATTTAATCCTTTTACATTTAAGGTTATTATTGACTAGAGGCTCAGTGCACAGAAATTTGTGCACTCGGGGGAGTCCCTCAGCCCGGCCTATGCCCTCTTGCAGTCTGGGACCCCTTGGAGGATGTCCATCTGTTGGCTTAGGCCTGCTCCCTGGGGGATCAGGCCCAAGCTGGCAGTCAGACAACCCTCTGGCAGCCCGGAGCCCTTGGGGGATGTCCACTTGCCAGCGGGTAGCAGGCCTAAGCTGCAGTTGGTCATCCTTAGCGCTGCTGAGGAGGCAGGAGAGGCTCCCACCACCACCGCTGTACTGGCAGCCATCAGCCTGGCTTGTGGCTGAGCAGAGCTCTCCCTGTGGGAGCGCACTGACCACCAGGGGGCAGCTCCTGCATTGAGCATCTGCCCCATGGTGGTCAGTGTGTGTCATAGTGACCAGTCATTCCCAGTCGTTCTGCTGTTAGGGTCAGTTTGCATATTACCCTCTTATTATATAGAATAGAGGCCTGGTGCATGGGTGGGGGCTGGCTGGTTTGCCCAGAAGGGTGTCCCGGATCAAGGTGGGGGTCCCGCCGAGGTGCCTGGCCAGCCTGGGTGAGGGACTAATGGGTGTTTGTAGGCTGGTCACACCCGCTTCAGGTTGGGGGTCCCCACTGGGATGTCTGGCCAGCCTGGGTGAAGGGCTGATGGCTGTTTGCAGGCTGATCAAGCCCCCCTCCCAGTGGGGACCCTCACCTCATGGAGGTTTGGCCAGCCTGGGTAAGGGGCTGATGGCTTTTTTCAGGCTGGCCACACCCCCTTTAGGGTAGGGGTCCCCACTGGGGTGCCTGGCCAGTTTGGGTGAGGGGCTGAGGGCCGTTTTCAGGCTGGCCAAGCTCCCCACCCCTGCAACGGAAGCTCCCAGCCTCTCCTTTTTTTCTTTTTCCTTTTTTTTTATTCTGGGATTTATTTACCTTCTATAATTGAAACTTTGTAGCCTTGAGAGGAGCTCAGAGCCGGCCAGGGCGGGTGCCTCCTGCTCACTCCAGCTCTATGGCCACGGGCCAGCTGAAAGCAGGTATCTGGGGTTTATTTACCTTCTATAATTGAAACTTTGTTGCTTTGAGTGGAGTTCAGAGCCTGCTACGGCAAGCGGGAAGCTTGGCTTTCTCCATCATTGGGGCAACCAAGCCTCCTGCTTGCTCCCGCTCTGTGGTTGCCGGCCGCCATCTTGGTTGGGTTAATTTACATATAGTTGCTCTGATTGGCCGGTGGGTGTGGCTTAAGGTGTAGCAAAGGTACGGTCAATTTGCATGTTTGTCTTTTCTTAGTGTAGATAGGTAGTTATTTCTTACCATTTTATTTTTTATACTTATGTTCTCTCTTGATTTCTTTGTTCTTTCTTCTTCCTAAAGCAGGGCTCTTAACATTTCTTGCAATACTGGTTTGGTTTGGTGGTAATGAACTCTTTACCTTTTTTTTTTTTTTTTGGTCTGGCAAGCTCTTTTTTTGCCCTCGATTCTAAATGATAGCTTTGCTGGATAGAGTAATTTTAGTTGTAGGTCCATCACTTTGAATATTTCATGTAATCCCTTCTGGCCTGAAGTGTTTCTATTGACAGTCTTGTGGGAGCTCCTTTGTAGGTAGCTAACTTGCTTTTTACTTGCTGATGTTAAGATTCTCTCTTTGTGTTTAATCTTTGCCATTTTTATTATGATGTGTCTTGGTGTAGGATTATTTGAGTTCATCTTGATTGGGGCTCTCTGTGCTTCTTGAACTTGTGTGAATTTTTCTTTCACCAGGTTAGGGAAGTTTTCAGCCATTATTTCTTCAAAAATTTTCTCTATCCCCTGCTTACTCTCTTCTCTTTCTGGTAGCCTTATGATACAGATGTTGTTATGCTTGAGGTCCCTTATTCTCTCCTCATTTTTAAAAATTCTCTCTCTCTTTTTTTATTGATGGTCTACTTGGTGCTTAGTGTTATTCTGTTTTCTAAATTGCTGATTCAATCCTCTGCTTCATTTAACCTGCTACTGATTCCTTCTAGTGTATTCTTCATTTCAGATATTGTATTCTTCATTTTTGACTAGTTCTTTTTTATGGTTTCTGTGTCCTTTATAATGCTTACTATCTCTTTGTTTAAGTTCTCACTGAGACCATTCATTCTTCCTCTAAGTTCCTTGAGGATCCTTATAATCATTGTTTTAAATTCTGCATTTGGCATTTTGTTTGCTTCCATTTCATTAAATTCTTTTTCTGGGTTTTTCTCTTGTTATTTCATGTGGGGCATATTTCTTTGTCTCCTCATTTTGTTTCTCTGTATTAGATTTGCTATCTGGAGCCACTATGCTGCTCACTGTTTGTGACTGTATCTCCTGGGACTGGATGTGCTTGGGAAGGGTCGGTCGGTGTATAATGGTCAGCTTCCTCCAGCCCAGAGCTGGGGCAGACCTGTAAAAGGACTGAGGCTTTCTGAGGACCGCCTTCACCTATCAGCTACTTCACCTCCCCCCGAGGCTGCCTGGTCTTCCTCCAGAGCCTTCCAAAGAAAGATTGTAGAGTGGGCCCAGGCTGGCCGCAACTCACAGACACTTGCACAGGATGCAAGCTCGCTAGAAAGGGGCAACCAGGGTCAGGAGGAGGGGGCTAGTGGGTTCCCTACACGGGGGTCACATGACCAGGCACTCAGTGAGGAGAAAGTGGCCAAACCACTCCTTCTCTACCAGTGTCTCCCACTCTAGTTTCCCCAGGAGGGGCGTGCCACAGGTTCAGGTGGGGTCAGCCAGCTGTGTCCTCTGCAGGAGCAAGCTCAGCCAGGCAGAGCCTCCAGGCTCAGGAGGTCAGATAAAAAGTCTCCTGCTGGGGGTGATGCTGGCCCAGCCCACAGGAGGGGGCTAAGCTCTTTATCTGTTCCCAGACAACAGCCTCAGAGGGACTCTCACTCTGAATGCCCAGCTCTGAGTGGTTCTCCCTTTCTGTGGAACTGAGCTCAGGGAGGGGTCGGGTATTTGGGACTTAGGGGGCAGATTCAAACTGTCTCCCATTGGGGGTGGTGCCCATAACCTATAGGAGGGGTATGGGCATTTCTTCTCCTTCCTGGGGTAGTGCAGGCTGAGCTTGCAGGAAGATAGAATGGCCCCCTGCGATGTAGCCACACAACCCAGCATCTGCCTGTCTGATTCCCAGACAAATGCTTCCCTGGCAGACATGCTCCGAAAGTCCCTGCTCTGCATCGCACTCTGGTCTCTCTGCATGGCTGACCTCAGCAGGACAGGGCAGGCCAAGTGATTCAACAGGTTGGGGCAGGGGGATGCCAGCTGTGCGCTGGAGGTGGGAAAGTCCAGTTCCCTCTCGAAAGCCACAAGGTTTAGTCACTCTCTGAGTCTCTGCCAAGAGCCTCCACAGAAAAAGAGGGCCCCAAAGGTCACTCCTGGGTGCGGCCAGAACACTTCTCTGTTGGACCCGACCATGGCAGAGTGGCCTTGCCAGCAGTTGGAGACCAGGCAGTGCACTCCCTAGGCTGGTGCTGTAACAGTAGGAATGCTCATCCTTGGGAAGGTGATGTATGGGTCTGTAGCAGACTTCTCTCCCAGTGGGACAGATGTTCACTACCAGATGCTATGTGGGCTCCTCTTCCCACCTCTGTTGCTCTGGGCTGGGGATTCCCGCATGGGGTTACCGCCAAGCTCCTAGGGAGAGGGACTTTTGCAGCCAAGATGTCCCTCCACCTTCTCAGCTGCAGCACCTGGGTGTGGGCACTAACCCTTTTCACTTCTCCACCCTTCTTATCAGTCTCTATGTGGCTTTTTCTGTAAATTCTTGGTTATAATATTTCAATTCAGCTAGCCTTCAGTTGGTTATTTAAGTAGATTGCTCTATAATTTAGCTGTAAATCAGGCTTGGGGCAGGAGCAGGTGAATGTAGCTTCCATCTACTCTGCAGCATCTTGGAATCCTTCCCATGGCTTTTCATAAAAGCATGTGTGAGCTGGCCTCTTTCTCCATCTCTGCTGCCATTTGTCACCTTTCACCTTCGTGCCCAGGACACTCCAGCCACACTGGCTCCTTCCTACTCTTTGAACATGTCAGACCTCAGGATGTTTGCACTTGCTGTTCTTTGTGCCTTAAATAACATCCTCAGGCCATCTCACATCCCGTTACTTCTTCTTGTCATTCAGGTCTCAACTCAAATTTCACTTCCTCTCTGACCACCCCATCTAATTTAGCCATCCTTTACCCCTTTGTTCAGTTTCATTATCTTTACAATACTTATATTTTTCTAAAATTATTTTATTCTTTTGTATACCTAGAACCATGCCTGGTGCATAGTTTTGTTCAATAAATGAATGAAAGGGAGAATAGTGGGATATGTTTGTAATGTCTACAGGCATATTTAAAAAAGTAATTTGAATTTTGTGTCCTACGTCTAATATTTATGTTAGTTCACTATAACATTATAATTTAAATTTCCTATAGAATGAAAATGTTTAGTGTATGCCAAATTGAATAATTCATTATTTAAGACAATGAACAGATTCATTCAGTGAAGGAATGAGTAAAAGGTGGTGCCCCAGAAAAAGTGTCCCATTTGATCCTGTGGCATCTGTACCTTCTGGCACAATGCTGGGTACACAGATCCAAGGAAAACAGGATCGATCCGGTGAACTTGAAGGGAAAGTGCTGCTCTGTTGGTTCCTCTCCTCCATGTGGAACAGAAGAATTTCCCAAGTCACGGATTGCTCCCTAAAGTCCAAAGAAGCAAGACTTTCAGATGGTTTTCTCTTGGAATCTCACACTTCTCTGTGAGTTCAGAGAGCTGAGAACTAGGGTCACGATCATGAGCATAACTGGCCCAGACTTCCCACAGAACAGAGGGAACCGTTCCTTCCAGCCCTGCAACAGCGTTTCATGGCTGACCCATCATCCCTCCACTCCTGGGTTAGCAGGTCTGAAGGGGGCCCCTCGTGGTATCTGCCCAGATGGATTTTCTAGCCGGCTCTCATCCCCTGAACTAAACGAGCCACTTTTTGAATCACTTTTAAGAAAATTACACCTCCTGGGCTGATTCCCCCTTCACCCAACATCCTTTAGGCAGTTTCTCTTCTCCCAGGTGTGTGCTCGAGAAATCTCTATATCTTGATTGCTGGCATAATGTTAAACAGAATCAGACAGAGAAAATGCTGGGGGTGAAGGAGTGAGAAAAACAGCCTTTGTCCTCAATCAACTGTAAACGCCCCTTATCCTTTTAGTGAAATTCAGTCTTTTTCAACTTATAACTTCTTATAACTTCTAGCTTATAGATTTTTATAGGTTCTTGGGAGGCAATTTTCCATGGGTCCCTTGCATTTCTGCATGTCTTGTGAGTAGAGGCAATGATAGTCTTTGTTCTGGATGAGTGTTCAAGGATGTTTGTATAGCAAACAACCTTGATAGATAGAAAAAGTGTTTCCCTCTGGGACACAAGGCAGATTTGTTTCCTGGCCAGTATAATAATGCCCTTATTCAGGGCCAAGGCTGGGCAGCTTTGCCACCAGTCCCCTTATCATATTGGGAGTTTCCTAAAGTACAGGGCTCCTGCGCTGTGACAAAGGCCACTGCATGCTCACCACCTGCCTGGGATGCTCCCCTCACCCTGAACTTGGGGGCCTGAGGAACTGACGTGAGGCTCATGCTGCCTGCTGTGTAAAGTCCTGTGTCTCTAAACCAGCAGTTTCCTGTCTTCTGCCTACATCCATGAAACTGTGGCAGCCACCTTATGTGGCAAGCGGGGTAGAATCTCAGAGCCTTCTTGACCCTCCTCTGATCTGTACCTTGCAACTTAATTGTAAGCCTGTTTCACTAGTACACATTGTACAGTAAACTGTACTGAATTTCAAGAAAATGTGTCTCATCTCCACAAGAGCAGGCAGGTTGCACTCTCCTGGTTACCTAATAAATACGTGGCACGTGGTCAGTGCTCCTGGGCTCCTTGCTGGCAGGTCCCCTTTGGAAGGCCTGCAGCTGGGGGGGGGGGGGGGGGTGCCTCCCCTCTGTCCACATGATCCATCTCTGAATAGACTCCATAGTGGTGGTGGGTGTCCTAGTTTCCAGGGGTCTCCGAGTTTAACCTTAGGCCATTTCCTGCACTGCCTGCTGGCATTTCCACCACTCAGCGGCGAGCCAGGTGGTGCCAGGAAGAATGGAAAGAGGGAGCTGTTAGTAGGAGCAGCCCCAGGTGAATCCACAGGGAGGCTAGGACATGAGTCAGTGAGGTGAAGGCTGGAGGGAAAACACCCACCTCCCACCCCAGACTAAGGGCTAAGTGTCCGGATGTCTGGGAGTCCGCTCTGCCAATGAAACAGAAGCTCTTTGCCCTGAGCGTGGAGAATAAGAGACCTGGTATCCAGGCCAACTCTGGGTCAATTCGTGTTCCTCCACAGGTGACACAGCTGCAGTGAAGCAGAAATGAACCAACACAAGGAGACCACCAAGCCCGTGTCTGAATCAGGATTGGCAGCTTCTCATTCCCCTTTGCATTGTGCTACACTCCATGAAGCTATAGATGGAAGAGGCCATAATCATGGTTTTGTTTAAAAAAATAATAGCAACCTCTCTACCTTCCCCCAAAACAACCACACAACTACTACTTAATATACTCATACAAACAAGGACAGCCAGGCTGTGGAGGGATGGGCCTGGGTTCTGGAGCCAGAAGTTACTGAGTGTGGGTCTTGGCTCTGCCACCTGTGAGCAGAGGGACCCATCTCCTCACCTGTGGAATGGGCTGTCCTTACAATGACACTGGCCGCTGTGTATGTGAGAGCACTCGGACCCTCGGGGTGCAGGAGTGGGCATACTGCAGGGAGCTCAGGGGAAGTGGAGGGAGGGGATGTTACCCCTCAGGGGGTGGCCAGGGGACACTAATGATGTCACTTCCTGAAAATCTACCCCTAAAATGACAGCCATTCTTCCTGGCTCTGAGTCACCATAACATTAACAGTAAAAGCCATGATTTAGTAGGCATGAATCATGAGCCAGATGTTGCACAAATATGTGATGTTGTTTCTAATCTTGAATCATTATGATATTAATATTTATAATTCTGACCTACCCGAATATTTCAAATGAAGAAAACATTTCTCAAGGAACTTGCAGTGCATGGCCAAGGACACTCAGTGAACTTAGTGCTGGAGTCACACCTCACAACTGTCCTGTGAGGTTGTTTTATTATTTGCGTGTACCAGTGGGAGGCAGTGTGGCTTACGGGGGACAGCGGCAGCACCAGTTTTCAGGCAGGTGCGGAGGGAACCGAACACCTCTGCCGGTGGGGACGCCGAGGTGGCAAGGTGCTTGCTGGTGTCCCTACTCCATGTAAGTGGGGCTGTGGATGCTGGAAGGGTGGCCAGTGTCCCGGGAAAGACTGGCCTTGACCCTGTGGCCATTATAATGGCATCATTTTGCCGAATGTGTCCTGTGGGCCAACCCTGGTCTGGCCCTGCCTCTCTCCCTGACTTGGAGCTGGCCGGGGAGCATGGTGGCCTGTAGTTTGGGACCCTCTCACAGAGCTCTTGGTCCTACAATCCTCTGCTCCTCAGCCCAGACAGCTCCACAGCCGTGTTGTGTATCTATTCGTCCCAGGAGCTCAGGGTGGGGAAGCCAACCAGCCTGCAGGCAGCGAGCAGCATGCAGATGGAGCTGCCCTGGGTCTGACAGATGTGGGCTTCTCCTGTCTGTCCCCCTTCCCCTTTAAAGAGCCCTTTGAAAATTGTCTGCTAAGCGTCAATTGGGGGCAAAGAGTTTGGTTTGCTCCAAGAGGTGCCTCTGTTTTGTGGCAGAAAGTTGAGCCGCAGACATGGAAGAACAGAAATTTTGAACATCACATCTTTCCTTAGATGTGGCTGGTGTCCCCGAGTGAGTCGGGGACAGTGGTTCCTGGGAACTGTCAGGGGCTGACTCCTGCTCCCTCCTAGTGGGTCACCTCACTTGCCCTCACAATAGGACACAGGCCCTCATGGAGAAGGAGCCTTCCGGGCACAGTCGTGGCATCTCAGCCTCCAGACAGGATGCACTGGATTCACTTCATGGGGCAGCTCCATATGATTGGCAGTGTCTGGCTGGAGCACTGAGGTCGCAAGGTCACCCCTGGGCGGAGATTCATGAGTCTCATCTGCAGCAGGCAGAGAAAGGAGGTGGGTGGTACAGGCCTGCTCCCTCGGCCACTGTCTGCACTGGCTGAGCTGCAGGTCAGGCTGTGTGTGACAGAGACCCCAAGCACAGTGCCTTACACACGGAGAAGCGAATGGCTCTCTCAGAGCAGCCCACGCTGGTGTGGTGGCAGCTCTGCAGAGCCATCGGGGCCGACGGTCATCATTTATGCTGCCACGCCTTCCCCAGGCATTGACCTTGGCTCACTGCCAGGGGCTCGCTGCCAGGTCCACTCCGCCTGGCCTCACGCTGGACACTGTGCAAAACTATGTGATGCCTTTGAACGGAGCGGTCTTGTGGCAGAATGTCTCTGATGTAAATATCTGAGGAAACATGATTAGTGGGCATTGACAGTGCCAGAGGGCTTTGTTTGAACCCCACCCAGATGAAGGGAATCAGAACCTTTTCCGGTGCCTCCGGAAACAGAGTGGTAAAAGACAGAACAACAGCTGTGAATAAAATGCATTTTAATTTACTTTGTGTCCACCCAGCTGGGTCTGGAGACTGAATGGAGGAGAAACACTCCATCGACCAGCCAGAGTCTTGGTCTCTTCTGCTCATCAGAGAGGTTGTAATGGAGAGGCCAGGCGGTGACTCACAGGCCGGGTTTTAAATTCTGGTGTTCAAATTGCTACCTGTTTGGGCAGATGGCAAGTGCTTGCTGGCTGTACCATATGTTCCCTGAGGATCTATGGGAGAATTCAATGAAATGCAAGCACCTGGTCTCACTTGGTGTGGCGGTAAGTGTTCAACGAACTGCCACTGTAGTCTCAACAGAAAAGGCTCTGGGGCTCAACCTTTCCTACCCCCTGCAGGTCCAGCAGCCGCAGCCAGTGCTGGCCTTCCTAACGGAGACCCAAAAGCCTGTGGGAAATACTTCATGACTCTAAGAAAATTTCACTCATTTTTAGTAATTTGATAATACATATTTATTTTATTGTCATTTAAAAACTTTAAGATTCACAAATAAGTGCATATAAAGATGTCCAACTTCTTTCTCCATTAGGAAAATGCAAATTCAAATTCCTGATCTATCAGGACACACCTATCAGAATGCCTAAAACAGAAAATACTGATAACACCAAGTGCTGGCAAAGATGCAGACAAACTGAATCGCTCATGCACGGCCGGTGCAAATGCGAACGGCACAGTCCCCTAGAAAACAGGTTGGTAGTTTGTCTTAAGACTTAAAAGGGACTCGGAGAATGTACAACCTGGATGAATTGCAAGGGAATTATTCTCAGCGAAAACAGCCAACCTCAAATGTGACATAGCATATGATTCCATTTATATAACACTCTTGAAATAACAAAACTACACAGATGGAGAACAGGTTGCTGGTTGCCGGGGGTTAGAGATGGAAGGAAAAGGAAATCACTGCAGAGACCACACACAGGAGCCTTGATTGTGTGGTGGTTACATTAAGCTACACATGTTAAAATTACATGGACTCACACACACACACACACACACACACACACGCATGTTTCACTGGTAAAATCTGAATAAACTCTGGATTGTACCAATGTCAATTTCCTGGTTTTTATCTTGTGCTGTAGGTGTGCAAGATGTTAAACTTTGGGGGAGGCTGGGAAAAGCTACATGGGACTTCCATGTACATTTTTTTTTTGCAATCTCTCGTGAATCTATGAATATTCAAAATAAAAAGTTGGAAGACATCTTATAACGTCAGAAAGCAAGAAAGTGCTAAAAAAAAATACATACTTTGATGGCAGAAGCCAACAGAAAGCTCTCAATGTCCAAAACGGGAACAATTTGAGCAATAAAATAGTGTTGGCTTATGACCCAAAGTATAAAATGAATATCCATGAGATCATACTAACATAAATAAATTATTGAAAAGATAAATAAGTGAGGGAGAAAAAAAACAAATCTCTCTTTCAGGAGAATTCTAAATAATTTATATAGACACTTCACCTTGAAGGAGTTGGAGTGTAATTCTCCGTTCCTTAAGAAGGTTGGAATTTGCAGTGACTTCCTTCCAAGGAGGATAGCATGGAACGGGAGAAGAAGAGTAACTTTGCAGTGGAGAAAAGCGACAAACACTCGCTCAGCCAGGTGATCAAGGTCACATGGACAGTGATGAATCATGCATTATGCACCCTTGCGGTGATGCGATGAGAATGCCCTGTCCCTCTGTGTTCTTCATCCCTCTCACCCCCATTCTAACCCCAGCCTAATCATGAGAAAACGAGACAAGTTCCAACAGAGGGACACCTTACAAAGTATTGACTGATGTTCCAAAACTCCAAAGGAAACAAGAAAATGCCTGAGAAACTGTCACAGCCAAGAGGAGCCTAAGGAGACCTGACAATTAAATGTAATGTGGGATCCTGGAACAGAAAAAGGACATTAGGGAAAAACTAAGGAAATCTGCGTGAATAATGAACTTTAGTGAATAAAAATGGACCCATATTGGTTCATTAATTATGACAGAGGTACCACACCCATGTAAGAGGTTAATAGTAGGGAAAACTGGGCTGGGGACATGGGAATTCTCTGTCCTATCTCCTCAATGTTTTTGTAAATCTAAAGCTGTTCTCAAAAAAGTAAAGTCTGTTAGCAAATAAAAAGAAATGAAAGATTTGATATACATCATTTCTGAGGATTACTGGGAAGCAGGCACTTTCATAAGGATTTCATGGTTAAAGCCATCCTGACGGGGGCTATGTTATTATTAGCTGCTTTTCACTGACAGAGGCCCTGAAACTCAGCGAGGTCAGTTTTCTAGGGCCCCAAACTGAGAAGCACTGAGCTGGGATGTGTTTTCAGGCCCTCAGACTTTGATCCTGTGACTCTTCCCATGATGCCACCCAAGGACCTTTGAGAAGATGGTTATCCAATCCCGGAGGTGTGACCAGTTAACCAGGATGCTCCATTAACCAGAGCTCCCCTTCCTCAGCCATCATAACTTTGCCCTCCCTGTAGGACTCAGCATTGTTCCCTGAGCCTTACATATGCAGGTTCTATTTTCGCAGCCATTCAGGACTGTAGGGATTGTTTGCTCCATGTTAGGGATGGAGAGACTGAGACTCAGAGAGATAAGGAACCTGTTCAAGGTCATGCAGCTGGTGGTGGGTCAGGATTCAAGTGCAAAGCTTGCACTCCTCCCACTGCATCATGCTTCTCCTTGAGTGACCAGCATGGCCCCACTGAGGAATTTCACACAATCTCAGATACAGCCATGATTCTTTGTCTTTCCTCTGACTGTTCTTTGCTTTGTGGGAGCAAGTAGTGAGGAAGAAGGCAGTTTCATCTAGTGAGGAAATTCTTTGGATAATTTCCATAGAGGGGATGAGTCATGGGGACTGGTCAATGCATTCACAGGACACATGGTAGAATCCACCCTATAAACCAAGCTGGCAAAACACTGCATACCAATACCACCATCTCCACGCCTGCTCCCACAGCAGCAGTGAATAATCAAACTTGAGCTCTTGCCTGCTGAGCCTGCACTCAGCCTGACAATCGTATCAGTGGGCGCCCCTGGCAGCCACCACTGAGCCCAGGGCTGACCTGGGACAAAAGCACTCTGCCTTCCCAGCGATGGGCGCTGCCGCACTTGCAGGATTTGAAACACAGAGTGAGATGCGCACAGGCTGGTTACTACCTGTGCAGCGCATGCTACAGTCACAACACAAAATGATTTCTGCAGTCTTTCAGTAGGGTGTATGGTCACAACCACGTTCTTGATGCCACATGGTCACACTCTGGGGAGGGACAAACACTGTGGAGCTGCTGAGTGTCCGAGGGGCAGTGCCATGATGTTCCTGTGCCAGGAATGGAAAGGTGAAACCACAGGGCAGGATGCCAGGGGCTCTGTAGGCAGGCCACCCACGAGGAGTGACATTAGGTTGATCCTTGGGAGAAGATCCTGCCAGTTGCAAGAAGTGACAGCGACAGGATGAGGCTTTACATTTTGTTCCAGATTGTGATCCAATACTTGTGACATCAATGGTGACAACAACAAGAGAAAGCAATGGCCACAGGCTTAGGAACAAGAGGAAAATTACCTTGTGATCCTGGGACACTTGATGGCTATATCCAGCCCTGGGCTCAATAACAAAGAGGAGTCCGCAGAGTTAATCACAGCTGATCCCATTCTTCTGAAATATGAAGCCAAATTGCCTGAGACTAGTATTTATGGGAATTTGCCAAACTCTGATAAAAGCTTAAAAAATCATTATGTCATAATACTTTTAAGTAGCTCACAATTTGTGCATTAGCTTAACTTATATTTGCTAACATTTTGGTTTTCCTTTATTGCCATGTTTCCCCGTGGGAGTCAGAAAGCCCCGCCCCCTTCCTAACAGTGTGCCCTTGGACACGTCACCTGGCCTCTCTCAGCTTGTTTCCTTGTCTGAAAAATGGAGGTGAAACTATAGCAGCCTCATAATGTTGAGGGTTAAGTGAATTAATAAAAGCACTTGTAGATAGTAGGAGCTTTATAAATATTAGCTGTTACTCCTACAGCCAAATGGGCAAATGCACAGCTCTCCCCCTTCCTAGATACGAGCTGTGGAAACTGCACAGGCGATCTCCATGCAGCCAGGCAGGAGGCGATGCGCAGGAGGCACCTGGAGCCGCTCTCCTCCCGGGGACAGCGTAGGGCTCGGCCTGTCCTGCGTCCTTTCTTATAGGGCTTGGCCTGTCCTGTGTCCTTTCTTATAGGCAGCTGAATGCTCCTCCGAGGCCAGGAGCCCAACGGCCCTTTCACTGTAACGGTGATAACCATAGAGAAAGTAGTGTTCAGACCTCAGGAGAAAATGCAGGCGCCTGCCTTGCCCAATAAACCAAGCTGGCAAAACACTGCCAGGAGCCAATGTTTACAGGGAAATGTATAATGAGGAGCCATCAAGACCTTGGGGGTTATGTTTTTAGAAGCGAACTCTAATTTAATGAGCAGATATGTGTTAACATTTGGATTTTATTTCTGCATACAGAAATGAAAATAGATTAAAATTTGATAGCATGGGCACTAATAACTCATTTTTATCCTGTGGAACAGTGATGGCGAACCTATGACATGTGTGTCAGAGGTGACACGTGAACTGATTTTTTTCTTGATTTTTCTTTGTTAAATGGCATTTAAATATATAAAATAAATATCAAAAATATAAGTCTTTGTTTTACTATGGTTGCAAATATCAAAAAATTTCTATATGTGACACGGCACCAGAGTTAAGTTAGGGTTTTTCAAAATGCTGACACGCTGAGCTCAAAAGGTTCACCATCACTGTCATACACACACACACCACATGCAAAATTAAGACAATTTCCAAATCATTTTGCTGCCTCTGCTCGTGAGAGAGCTCTTCCTGGGCCACACCCCGCGGTCACGGACCCCACGTTCACACCGTGACAGAGTGACCCGACCTACAGGCCTCCGAAGCCAGAGGGGTGGCTGCAGTGCATTTTGCTGCGCAGGCTGAGCTGTGGTCTGGAGCGTTTCGCTGCTGCCTGCCATCTGCCGCCTGCTGGTGTGTTTGCCTTCCTCTGGTCAGCTCTGTGCTGGGGCCGGGCCCTTGACTTGGTGCAGTTTCCCAAGGAAATCACAGGGGCAGCCACCTCTCTCTCCTCCTCACTCTGCTGGCCCACGCGGGCAGCGCCGCATCTCCTGACAGGGAGTCTCTGTCCACAGCCCTCACAGTGGCCCAGCACATGGGAGACCGAAGCAGCCACGTCCATGCCAGGGACCTCGGCAGAGGAGGGAAAGGCCAGGAGGAGAGCGGAGAGCAAACACAGATTTCAGAAGAGTTGGTCTCTTTCTGCGAGTTCTTCCCCTCCCGCACCGTCGCTGCAGCTGGCAGGCACAGAGCAGTGTGCGAAGTTCAACCTGTTTCTGCGCCGCCACATCACGCCTGGGAAGCGGCAAAGGAAGGTGCTCCTTGGAAATCCAGGCCCAGGCTGGGGAGCAGAGGCAGCTCACAGCATCGCCAGGCCGCGGCCCCCTGACCAGTGAGTAGCGTTGGGGCCCACTCCCTGCGCCCACTGTGCCCGTGCCCGGGAGCACACTTTGAAATGCAGGCTGCTCTACAAAGCGCCAGGCCAGTGCCCTGGGCTCTGGGTAGACAGAAAATGACGTCAACCATTTCTTTGTGTGGCACAGAGTCCAAGGCGGAGGGAGAGCGGGGCTCTAAGAAGAACTGGCCAAAGACCTGACCTTCGAGCATGAGCCGAGGGCTCAATCAGTGCCCCAGGTGACTGCAGCAAGGCCCACGCCGGCCACAGGGCATCGTCCTCCCACCTGTCAGCTCTCTTACACACCCTCTCTGGACAGCGCTGGGTTTGTGCCACATGAGCGGTGAAACAGAAATTGCTTAAATGTGTGCCATTAAGTACGTGCATGCTTCAAGGCCTTTGGAGATGTAACTTTCTCCTGTACAAGCCAGCAAATGAACTTGCACACTAAATTAAAAACTCTTATTATCCTGTGAGGTCACGCCCTGAATTTGGGAGGACAATTCCCAGCTGCTGATGTGACAGCCTCAGATTTTTTTTTTCTTTTTGCCTCAGAGATTTTTGAAAACAATTTCTTTCTTGTGCACTGACTGGGGGCCCCAGACTGCGTAAAAGCCTCTCCAGCTGGGCCCTTTCCCTCCCCCTGAGCACGGAGGCCAGACCTCCATTTACTGTCACGTGTCCTTAGGGATAACACAGGACTGATTGCCTCTTAGTATTAAACAGGTCGCCTTGGCATGGCTGAGGAGGAGGAAGTACCCAGGTAGTAAACCGGGTCTTTCATTACAGATAATGAATAATGAGTGTTATTCAGTGTGAAAATGACTGCAATTCTTCACCTGTCAGATGAAAAGGGCACAGAAAAGAGGGGTTTAAAAATAGCGCCTGCGCTCAGTGTGTGGTGGCACAGCTGGCAGCCTGAGAGCATTGTCTGCCGGGAGGGTGGGGAGCCAGCCAGCCTCAGAGAAGTTCAGGAGCTGCCTGCTCAGGAGCATCCTGGGTTGGGATTGAAGGACGAGGCGGGGTTTCTCCTGTGACCATGACATTGGGACAAGGTCTGGCTGCCTGACTTCTTTGGAACCTCAGCTTGCAGCCCATCTTCATTCACTCATGCTCTGAAGAAAGACACAGAGAGGGCTTCCCCACACAGAATCGTGGGAGTCTCTGGATTTCAGCTTCCCAGAGCTCATTCGGAGACCATCTGTAATGTGAAGGGGCTGGAGGAAGCGGCTGGAGGCAGCCTCATGAGAGAGCACAGGCTTTGGAGTCAGATGACCAGAACTGACCACTGTACCGATTACTCCCTGCACAGCCCTGGTGGGACCCTGGCTCCGGAGCCTCATCTCTCTGTGTCTTCTGCTTCCCTAATAGGCTTAAGTGAGATGGTTCACACAAGCCACCTGTGTGAGGAGCTGGCTGAGTACTTCTTCCCCTTCTAGTTTCGCCTCCGGCTGCAGCTCTCCACCTCAGCCCATGCCCTCCCAGCCCATCTCTCTGCACGTGGGCTCTGTGTTTATGTCCATCTTCACTGTCTCTCTCCTTAGGCAAAGCCAGCGCACGAGGGCAGTGGCTGTTTCTCTTATTCGCCACTGTTGCTCAGTGACCAGAATGGTACCCAGGGCCTAGTAATTACTCACTATTTACTGAGTAATCTGATCCTTCCTAATAACTATTGGTTTTGTGAAAACAAGGTACAAATTAAAAAAATGCAAAGTGGATTCAATCAATGCTTAGGTTACTGGTTGGCAGCTAAAATGATAGAATCAAAATGTCTACTTCTGTAGCATTTCATAGTTACGCCCTTTCACTAACGATCCTGCTCTCCACCCTGATTGACAGCTGCCCACCCAACTGCTGCAAACTTCAAGGGGCCTAGCCTTTCTCACAGGCCAATTTCCCTCCTTTGAAACTGACCTTGAGCTGCACAGGGAGAAAGCCAGACCCCAAACTGCTGACCCTGAGACCTTCTGAGAGGTCTTCCCTTTCTTCCCCGATTCTGCTTTCACAGTGGAAAAGGGTAATCATTCTGAGTCACACAAATCACGATATGGACAATATACCCACTTATTGTGAAAGATTAGAGCAGCGGTTTTCAACCTGTGGGTCTCGACCCCTTTGGTGGTCGAACGACCCTTTCACAGGGGTCGCCTAAGCCCATCCTGCATATCAGATATTTACATTATGATTCATAACAGTAGCAACATTACAGTTATGAAGTAGCAACGAAAATAATTTTATGGTTGGGTCACAACATGAGGAACTGTATTTAAAGGGCCAGAAGGTTGAGAACCACTGGATTAGAGCTTTTAACAATTCTGGAGAGGGCGTTTGTGGCTAGATCCCAAATGCTCAGCTAGGAATGAGACCCTGAGCAGAACCAAGAATGTTTTTCAAAGAGACCCTGACCCTGGTCCCTGAGAGCCTCTGCGTCCTTCTCCCTAAAGGTGTGGGCCTGGGCCGCCAGCACGTCATGAATTGTTCATCTCAGAGCCTTTTCGCCAGCGTCTGAGGGGCCCAGTAGGTCGTAGGTGAGGCTACTCTCCAGTAGGAAGATCACCACCAGGGCTACCTGGCTGAGGGATGGACGGACCAAAGCCCAGGTAATAGTTCCCCGTCTAAGAACTGCAACACGGTTTACTTCAGGGAGGGAAGAGTGAGGGGAGAAAAGGTCTGTGACTGTGAGCTGGCATCGGCAAGTCCAAGACAAAAATCAACACCTCCTGATGGGGTGAGTAACTGTGACTTCTGCAAATTAAACTACATTTGCACCTCCTGTGTCTCAGTCTTGACTTATTAAGGTGCAGGGAAGAACAGCTGACCTCTCCCTCTGCTGTGTGCCAGCCCCCCGCACCCCCGCCCGGGGCTCACCCAAGTGCAGTTGTGAAATGGACTCTTGCTCTTAACCTGCACTGAGGCTCCTGCCTCACTCAGCAGCCTGCCCATTTGTGTCCAGGGCCAGTGAGTTCTCAGAGAAAGCCATTTCCTCCTTGGAGCCACAAATATTGCCCTGTAACAGACTATGTCTGGAGAAAAAAGTAAAACAACCACATTTCCACCTTCAATATTGTCCCACCAGGTGCCAACAGTTCTCTCTTGTCAACCACCGAGGAGAGCCAGGGCATGTCCATTGTAAACTGGCTGTCTGTAGTAACTAGCACCATGCAGGCACAGATGGGAACTAAAAACAAAAAGAAAAAAATCCAAAAAACAAAATCACCCAAACAGATGGAGATGATTAAAAAGTGGAAGGTTTTCAAATAGTCTTTCTAAATTTCTTTTAAAAATTGAAGCACAATCCACTTGCTTCCTCCAGTGAAGCCTTTATTGCTTTCTCAATGTTGCAACCTGAATTTAGATGAAAGAGACATTGGCGATTGGCCCTGTGTCCTTCCTTGAGGAAACTGATGAGGGTGATAAATAGATGTATTAAGCAAATCTATCAGAGCAGGCATGCTGAGACATAATGTTAAAATGGCAATATTCTCCAAAATGAGCTACAGATTCAAAGTCCCACCTGGATTTTCTTGTAGAAATTGATGAACTGATCATACAGGACCATGAACAGCTGAAACAATTAAGAAAGAAAGAATGAAGTTGGAGGACTTATACTGTATATCCTGATTTCAAAACTTACTATAAAGCTGTAGTCATCAATATAGTGTTGTACTGGCATAAGAATAGACATATTAATGGAGTAGAGTTAAGAGTCCAGAAATAAGCTCTTACATTTATGGCCCATTTATTTTCAACAAAGATGTCAGGACAATTTATTGGGAGAACGAATAGTCTTTTCCACAAATAATGCTGGAACAAATGGATATGCTCATGAAGTTGGACCCTTATCTCACACCATACATAAAAAATATCTCAAAACAGATTATAGACTTAAATGTAAGAGCTAAAACTATAAAGCATTTAGAAGATAGCACAAGACTAAGTCTTAATGACCCTGAGCTAGGCAATGGTTTCTTAAATATGACACCAAAAGTACAAGCAATATAAAAAGAGGTAGATAAATTGAAATTCATCAATATTAAAAACATTTACACTTCAAACTATACCATCATAAAGTAAGACTAGGAGAAAATATTTGCAAGTCACCTATCTACTAAGGGACTTGTATCTAGAATATGTAAAATAATGTTTATCACTCACTAATAAGAAGATTAATTTGTGTCTTTAAATCATATGCAACTTTAAAAATAGGCAGAGGATACAGGAATGATTTTCAGGGCCTGGTGGGAGAGGGGAATAGGAGTGACAGCTTAGTGGGTATGAGACTTCATTTGGGGAGTTATATTAGTGCAAATATACTAAATGCCAATGACTCATAAACTTTAAAGTGGTGTAGTTATGGAATGTGAATTATATATCAATAGAAAAGAAAAACAAATTATGCAAGAATAGAAAATACAAAAGCTTCTCTACCTCTTCCCTCTCTCACATTGCTGGACTTCCTACCTCATTTCTGATACTTCCACGCTCCTTGACTCTATCAGATCTCTCCAAGAAAACACTCCTGGCTTGAACTGCATACCCAGAACTGGAATAGCAATCACATCCCAAAACCATTAATATGGAATAAGAATATTTTGAGTAGATAAAAAAGCTCTGGTACGTTTACACAATGGAATACTACTCAACTGTAAAAAAGAAGTAAATCTTACCTTTTGGGAAAGCATGGATAGACCCCGAGTGTATATGAAGTGAAATAAGCCAGTCAGAGAAAGACAAATACCATATGACTTCACTTATATGTGGAATCTGATGAACAAAATAAACTAACAAAGTGGAGAGAACAGACTGACAGTTGTCAGAAGGGAGGGGAGTGGGGGCTGGGTGAGAAGGGCTAAGGGATTAAGCAAAGGAAAAAAGAAAGACTCATGGACACAGGCCACAGCATGGTGATTGCCAGAGGGGAGGGTGGGGTGGGGGAGGTAGAAGAGGATAAAGGGGAGATAAATAGTGATGGAAGGAGACTTGACTTGGGTGGTGAACACACAAAACAATATACAGATGACATATTGTAGAATTGTATACCTGAAACCTATATAATTTTATAAACCAATGTCACCCCAATAAATTCAATTTAAAAAAAGGATCAACACTTCTAAATTACAGTATTTTCTGTGTATTCTAAGATTTAGCAAATAAATAAGTAAACTGAAAAAGAAAAAAGAGAACATCTTCAAAGACTAATACGTATTTTGAAAAGACACCTCGGAGGATATCTTTATTGGAAAAAAAGAATTATACCAGCAGAGGCTCTAATGACAACCTTTAACAATCTTAGCTCATTGGAGCACATGGCAGAGAGGTTATGAGTTGCTGAAAGAAAGGATAATTAAGCGTCTAGGTGACATTAAAGTCTGGATGAGTTTCAGTTTAAAACTACCCAAAGTCCAAGACCTGGTCAGATAGCTCAGTTGGTTAAAGCATTGTCCCAATACTCCAAGGTTGCGGAACTGAAAATATAAGAGCTTCTTTACCTATTCCCTCTCTCACATCCCTGGACTTCCTACCTCATTTCTAATACTTCCATGCTCCTTGACTCTATCAGATTTCAGATCTCTCCGAGAAAACACTCCTGGCTTGAACTGCATTCCCAGAACTGGAATGGGCACATACAAGAATCAACAATGAATGCATAAATAAATGGAACAACAACAAAAAAATAGGCAGAGGGTGTAAACAGACATTTCTCCGAAGACGGTATGTGAAGAAGGCCAATACACACATGAAAAGATGAATAACATTATTAATTATTAGAGAAACTAATCAAAACCACAGTGAGATACCACTTCACACCCACTAGGATGACTAGAATAAAAAAGAGACAATAACAAGGATGTGAAGAGATTGGAATTATCTTTCTTTGTAGTGTCTTTATCTGCTTTTGGAAGTAGAATAATGCTGGCCATGTAAAATGAGTTTGGGTGTCTTCCCTTCGCTTGAATATTTTAAAAAACTTTGAGAAGAACAGGTGTTAATTCTTCTTTGAATGTTTGGTAAAATTCCACCTGTGAAGCCATCTGGTCCAGGACTTTTGTTTGTTGGGAGTTGTTTGTTTGTTTAATTACTGCTTCAATTTCACTAGTTATACTCTGTCTACCCAGATTCTCTGATTCTTCCTGATTTAGTTTTGGAAGATTGTATGTTTCTAGGAATTTATCCATTTCTTCCAGGTTGCCCTTTTTGTTGGCATACAGTTGTTTATAATATTTTCTTAGAATCTTTTGTATTTCTTTGGTTTCAGTTGTTACTTCTCTACTTTCATTTCTGATTTTACTTATTTGAGTCCTCTCTCTCTCTCTTTTTTTTTTCTTAATAAGTCTGGTTAAAGGTTTGTCAATCTTATTTATCTTTTCAAAGAACCAGCTCTTAATACCCCTGATGAACATAGAAGCTGAAATTCTCAACAAAATATTAGCAAATAACATCCAGCAATACATTAAAAAGATCATACTTAATGACCAAGTGGAATTTATTCTGGAAATGTAAGGTTGGTACAAAATCCTCAAATGAATAAATGTGAAACACCACATAAAAAAAATGAAGGACAAAATCCACATGATCATGTAAATAGATACAGAAAAAGCATTTGATAAAATCAACTTATGATAAAAACTGTCAGTAAAGTGGGAACAGAGGAATCATAACTCAACATAATAAAGGGCATATATGACAAACCAACAGCCAACATCACATTCAATGGGAAAAAGCTACAAGCATTTCTTTTAAGATCAGAAACAAGACAGAGATGTCCACTTTCACCATTCTTATTCAGCTAATTCTGGAAGTCCTAGTCACAGAAATCAGACAAGAAGAAATAAAAGGCATCCAAAGTGGTAAGGAAGAACTAAAGCTGTCATTATTTGCAGATGACATGATACTGTACATAGAGAACCCTAAAGATTCTATAAAAATCTACTAGAACTGATAAATGAATTCAGTAAAGTAGCAGGATACAAAATAAATATCCTGAAATTGGTTGCATTTTTATACACCAACTAGAGGCCCGGTGCACAAAAATTTGTGCACTGGGGAGGGGGGCGGGTCTCAGCCCGGCCTATGGTCTCTTGCAGTCTGGGACCCCTCGGAGGATGTCCACCTGCTGGCTTAGGCCTGCTCCCTGTGGGATCGGGCCCAAGCTGGCAGTCAGACATCCCTCTGGCAGCCCGGCAACCCTCGGGGGATGTCCACTTGCCAGCGGGGAGCAGGCCTAAGCTGCAGTTGGACATCCTTAGAGCTGCTGAGGAGGCAGGAGAGGCTCCCACCACCACCACTGTACTGACAGCCATCAGCCTGGCTTGTGGCTAAGCAGAGCTCCCCCTGTGGGAGTCCACTGACCACCAGGGGGAAGCTCCTGCATTGAGCGTCTGCCCCCTGGTGGTCAGTATGTGTCATAGTGACCAGTCATTCCCAGTCGTTCTGCTGTTAGGGTCAATTTGCATATTACCCTTTTATGATATAGAATAGAGGCCTGGTGCATGGGTGGGGGCCGACTGGTTTGCCCTGAAGGGTGTCCTGGATCAGGGTGGGGGTCCTGCTGGGGTGCCTGGCCAGCCTGGGTGAGGGGCTGATGGCTGTTTGCAGGCTGCCCAAACCCCCTTCAGGGTGGGGGTCCCCACTGGGGTGCTTGGCCATCCTGGGTGAGTGGCTGGTGGCTGTTTGCAGGCTGGCCACACCCCCTTTAGTGTGGGGGTCCCCACTGGGGTGCCTGGCCAGCCTGGGTGAGGGGCTGATGGCTGTTTTCAGACTGACCAAACCCCCTGGCGACTGAAGCTCCCAGCCTTTCCTCTTTTTTTTATTTTTTTATTCGCTCCAGCTCTGTGGCAATGGCAACTGAAAGCAGGTATCTGGGGTTTATTTACCTTCTATATTCTTCCATCGTAGGGGCAAGCAAGCCTCCTGCTTGCTCCAGCTCCGTGGCCATGGCCTGCTGAAAGCAGGTATCTGAGGTTTATTTACCTTCTATAATTGAAACTTTGTAGCCTTGAGAGGAGCTTAGGTAAGCCTCCTGCTCACTCCAGCTCCTCCTGCTCACTCCAGCTCCGTGGCCACGGCCCACTGAAAGCAGGTATCTGGGGTTTGTTTACCTTCTATAATTGAAACTTTGTTGCTTTGAGTGTAGCTTAGAGCAGGCCGCGGCAGGCGGGGAACCTTGGCTTCCTCCATCACTGGAGCAAGCAAGCCTCCTGCTCGCTCCAGCTCTGTGGCTGTCGGCCACCATCTTTGTTGGCAGTTAATTTGCATATATCGCTGATTAGCCAATGGGAGGCATAGTGAAGGTATGGTCAATTACCATGTTTGTCTATTATTAGGTAAGATAAAGAATTATCAGAAAGGGAAAATAAGAAAACAATCCCATTCACAGTTATTTCAAATATAATAAAATACTTAGGAATAAATTTAACCAAGGATGTAAAGACCTGTTCTTGGAAAATTATAAGACACTGAAGAAAGAAATTGACGAAGAAACAAAGAAGTGGAAGCATATACTGTGTTCATGGGTAGGAAGAATTAACATCATTAAAAAGTCCATATTACCCAAAGCAACACAATTTCTATCAAGATACCAATGGTGTAGAACAAATATTCCAAAATTTTATATGGAAGTATAATTGACCCCAAATAGCCTCAGCAATCTTGAGAAAGAAGAACAAAGTTAGAGGAATCATGCTACCTGATATCATACTATACTACAAGGCCATTGTAATTAAAACAGTATGATACTGGCATAAAAACAGAAATGAACCTGTACCTTTATAGTCAATTAATATTTGACAAAGGAGGCAAAAACATACAATGGGGTAAAGATAGTCTATTCAATAGGTGGTATTGGGAAAATTGAACAAAAATACATGCAAAAAAGAAAAAAAAAAAGAAAAAAGAAACTAGACCACCTTCTTACACCACACATAAGAATAAACTCAAATTGGATTAAAGACTTGAATGTTGGACTTGAAACCATAAAAATCCTAGAAGAAAACATGGAAAGTGAAATCTTGGACACTTCTTGTAGCAATATTTTTTCTGGTATATCTCCTGAGGCAAGGGAAAAAAGGTAAAATAAACAAATGGCATTACATTAGACTAAAGAGTTTTTGTACAGCAAAAAAAATCAACAAAATGAAAAGAAAACCTACTGAATGCGAGAACATATTCGCTGATACATCTGATAATAGATTAATGTCCAAAATTTATAAAGAATTTATAAAACTCAACACCAAAACAACAAACAATCCAATTTAAAAAATAGGCAAAGAATCTGAATAGACACTTCTCTAACGAGGACATACAGATGGTCAATAGACATATGAAAAGATGTTCAATGTCACTAATCATCAGAAAAATGAAAATTAAAACCATAATGAGATATCACCTCACAGCTGTTAGAATAGCTATCACCAATAAGTCAATAAATAACAAGTGTTGGTGAGGATGTGGAGAAAAGGGAACCCTCATGAACTGTTGGTCGGAATGCAGACTGGTGCAGCCACTGTGGAAAACAGTATGGAGTTTCCTCAATAAATCAAAAATGGAACTACCTTATGATCCAGTGATTCCACTTCTAGGAATTTATTGGAAGAAACATGAAAAACCAATTTGAAAGAATATATGCACCCCTATGTTCATTGCAGCGTTATTTATAATAGCCAAGATTTGGAAGCAACCCAAGTACCCACTAGTTGATGAGTGGATAACAAAGCTGTGATGTATTTACACAATTAAATACTACTTGGCCCTAAAAAAGGAAGGAAATCTTACCCTTTGTGACAATACGGATGCACCTGGAGAGCTTTATGCTAAATGAAATAAGCCAGTCAGAGAAATACAAGTACCATATAATTTCACTCATATGTGGAATCTGATGAACAAAATGAATTAAAAAGCAAAATAGAGACAGACTTATAGGTAAAGAGCAGGCTGACAACTGTTGAGGGACAGGGGTTGGGAGGCTAAGTGGGAGGGTGGACAGATTGAGCAAAAAGGAAAAAAAAAGAGAGAGAAAACTCATGGACATGGACAATAGTGTGGTGATTGTAGGGGGTAGGGAGGTAAGGGGAAGTGGAGGAGGGTATACAGGGGATAAATGGTGACGGACAGAGACTTGACTTGGGGTGGTGAACACACAATACAGTGTACAAATGATGTATGTGTTATGGAATTGTGCACCTAAAACCTGCATAATTTTATTTTTATCATTGTCACCTCAATAAATTCAATAAAAGGAAAAAAAGAAAAAGAGGAGATTGAAATTATTGTAAGTTGCTGGTGGCAATGCATAATGGTACAGACACTGTGGAAAACAGCAGCTCCTCAAAAAGGTAACTATCCTCACCCTGTGATGTCATTATGAGAGCTTCTCATCTGTTCATCTATTGAATTATTTTTAAATTATACTTTAGTAAGGATAGAGCCTATATCCATTTATTATGCATTTTCAAAAACCATCTTTAAACATGTCACTTCAGTGTATTGTTCATAATCTGAAAGTAATCAATGGTGGACAGATTGAGGAAGTGATTTTCTAGCATTCTATTAATTAATTTAGTAGGCTCAAATCATGTGACAAAAATTGACAAAGATTGACTCTTAACAAAGATTGAACTTTCTTATGCATCATCTTTTAAGAGGCTAAAATATACATCTTGAGTTTTAAATATTTATATTAAATACCTGATTTCCTGTTTAAGTTGAAAATTGTTTCTTATTTTACCCTATGTGGAGGTTCTTTCTCAGTAGCTTTCCTCATTGTTGCTGCCATTTCAGTTATCTGGTCAACATGGGCTTGCGGTGCCTTAGAATGCTGCGTATTAAACTTCTCTGTTATACCCAGGTCACCCTTTAGGTTAGCCATTAGCAACCTACACATGTGCTCTCAGTACTTGCTTATGATAAGCCTCAGAGCTAGTGATGACTCTCCAGATGTGTGAAGTGTTCTGTGCTCTGGCTGCAATTCTCTGTCTGATTTCTGACTGTGCACTGGCCAATATCTTGGGTATTCATTTGATTCTTTCATTTCTTCTTTATACTGCTTCATTTCTTCCATTCCTTTTGGGAGCTATGGTTTGCTTATAAAGATACTAGAGGCTTGGTGCACGGATTTGTGCACATTGAAAGGAAGTTAATTAGAATAAATATTTTAGAGGCTGGGGAGGGACTGAGGGAGGGCTCCAGGGCGTGTCCAACCTGTCTCACCCAGTCTGGATCTGCTGGACCCCAGCAGCAAGCTAACCTACCAGTTGGAGCATCTGCCCCCTGGTGGTCAGTGCGCATCATAGTGACTGGTTGAACGGTTGAACGAACTGTTGGACACTTAGCATATTCGGCTTTTATTATATAGGATTTTGCTGCTTTGTCATGGTCCTTTGATCTTTCAACAAGAGTCTTCTACAACTCACTTTCTAGTCTCCATTCTTTGCAGCTGAAGTGGTTGGTTGGAGGCTAGCATTATCTCCTTAACCCCTGATGGGTCAGGGACAGGAAGCATGAATCCTTTTTGTGAAGGAAAAGGAAAGTGCCATTTCCCAGGCTTTCACTGGGGTTGGCTACCCAGCCTGCTCACCTGAATCCTATCACCGTGTTTTCTTTCCTTTCCCTTTAGCTCAACATACTTGTGCTCAGGACCATGCATGATATGTGCTCTCTCCCAATACTTAGGGTTAAATGGCTAAGCAAACAAAAAGGAAATAAAATGGTAATCTCTACTATATATAGCACATTGGGAGTATGATCCTTCCCTGAGGTAGATCTGTCACTGCTTTTACTCTAGCATAGACCTGCTTTGCTATTGCACAGAGTATAATGTAGACACATGCCCACCATTCTAGTTAGCTGGCGTACCTTGGCTGTGATGAGGGAGTAATACCAGAGAGCCTCAAACTATGCGATGTCCCTCAGGCAGAACTTTTTCTGAGCAACCCTCCATCTTTGGGAGTTTCCCTCTCAGGCAACGAGGGCCAAGGTGAAGATGAGTCCAGATACTGGCTGCCTCATGCTCCCCAATCTCAGATGGAGGCTCTGGAAGGCTTTCAGCATTCCTGACAGCGCTTCAGATATGGGGTTGCCTTGAGCTGTGGAGTATAAAATACTTCTTGACAGGCTTAAGCTTTGCCTCTGTCAGTTTTGTAACATGTGAGGACATACCTAATGGGATATGCTCTGTGCTGGCTCTCTAGACACTTACACTACAGCCCTAGGAGTTATTTCCTCATCCGGCTTCCATTGTATTGGAAATGCTGTCACACTAGAGGCTGATAGGGTAGATTAGAGGGCTCTTAAGTAAACCAAATACATTAAGCCTTTATCCCAAGTCTTTAACTCAGCATTTCTCAACTTGGGGTTACAGATCATTTTTGCCTTTACCTGGGCAGTTTGTTAGTGTTAGACACACCTTCTCTAGGCCCCAACCCAGTCTCACTGCCTTCAAATCTTCAGGCACAGAGGTGGGGTGTGTGCATTACAAATCACTTATTTTGCACAACATTTAAGACCAGTTAGTAAGTGCTGGGCCAAAGTCTGATTCCACAATTCTAACCCGTGGGGAATTAGTTCAACTGTCCCCCAGTTTCGAAGGATATGTGACAATGAAAGAATGACTGATGGATGCAATCTCATCATACTAAATAAGTAAATTAGGTGATTGTTCAATTTTTCCACCACAGGGCTACTTTAAGATATCTGTGGGCCATGTTAATGAGATTTAGTTTATAAAATCTGATTCATGTTTGAAAAACTTACAGATGGCATCATTTAAGGCATCTCTTCCTCGCACAGCCACCATCCACTTTCTCTTCCTTTCTCACCACCCACCACAGTCTGTGAACTCTGGAATGACCTTTCCCCTCTAAGCCAGCAGTTCTCAACCTTGGCTGCCTATCAGCACCGCTAGGGAGCTTTTAAAATACCAACACCCAGATCACAACCCAGATAATTATCTGAATTTCTGGAGGTGAAACCCAAGTACCAATATTTTTAAAGCTGCTCAGGCAATTCTAATGTGCAACCAAAATTGAAGCCACTGTTCTGAGGAAACACCTCATTTCTAAGAGCTCCAGACTATTCCCATTTGGAGCAGTGGTTCTGCCACCATGTCCTTCCGCATCTTTTAGAATACACTGTCCCAGGACTCCATCCATCCCCTGGGTTCCATCACCCTGAGGAAACACCAGCATTGCTGCACTGCAGCTTTGCAAACCCTCCCCCTCCACCCCCAACCAGTGAAGTTGTACCATTTGGCTCTTTGCTGGATCAGCCAGTTCTGTTCCCCTGCCCCCATAGTCAAGCTGCTGGTTGCTGCCTGGGGTTGCTTTACCTCGATCACTCAGCCCTGAGTTGATCAGACACAACCAAGCCACACAGCTCACCCCTGAGCATTACACTTTAAAGTCCATCACAATAGAAACAAGTCCTCATGTTCATTAGCCACTCCAGTCAGTTAACTGATTGAAAAGGGTTAGATGAGTTGGTTACTAATTAAGAAGCCTGTATGTATTCCACCTAGATCCTCTGAAATATGCTAATTCTCAGAGGCCCAGAGACACAAGGGAACAGTCTTAGCTTCCTGGGGAGGTGAAGCTGGCAAGAGCCCAAATGAAGACCAGGGACTGTTTCTTGGGAAAGAAACAATGCCAAGAAAATTCACTCATTCAGGAAACATTTATGCTGAGCACCTACTGCATAAAGCCCAGAGGACTAAGAACAGATGAAATGCCTGTGCTTGGAGCTTCCCTTTGGGTAAGGGAGGCAGTCAGTGAAGCAGTCAGATGCAAATGGGATGTGCTGGTGGAAGAACTTACTGTAGTGGGATTTGATAGAGAGACTGGGGAAGGGTGATAGATAAATACAGCTAACGAGGTGGAGGGCTGTAGCAGCAGGTGGGTTAGAGTGTTCTAGGCAGAGGGGACAGCTGTGCAAAGACTGTCCGGGCGGAGGTTAGCAGGTTGAGGTCTAGGACTAAAAGGCAACCAGCATCCCTGAGAGAACACACCAAAAGGAAGCATCCCTGAGGGGATGACCCCATGGTAAGAGCAGGCAGAGACTCATAACCATGTTCCCAGAACAACGGGAAGACACACGTGCTCCCTGAAGATCTGCACTCTGTTTGTTTATTTTAAAATTTATTTTAAAATAATAGTTGACTAGAGACCCGATGCACAAAATTCATGCATGGAGGGGGGCGGTTCCCTCAGCCTAGCCTGCACCCTCTCCAATTGGGGACCCCTTGGGGGATGTCCAACTGCCGGTTTAGGCCCGATTCTACAGGGACGTCCCTCTTGCAATCTGGGACCTCTGGCTCCTAACTGTTCACCTGCTTGCCTGCCTGATTGCCCCTAGCTGCCTCTGCCTGCCTGCCTGATCACCCCTAACTGCCTTCCCCTGCCAGCCTGGTTGCCCCCAACTGCCCTCCTCTGCTGGCCAATTTGGTTCTGATTGGTCAGTTTCAAAAGCTCTGCCTCCTAGGCAGCCATTGGCTCCCCACAGCACCCAGATTTGGTTATGATTGGTCGGTTTCTATGCCAATCAATGTCAAAAGCTCCACCTCCTAGGCAGTAATTGGCTCCCCACAGCACCCAGATTTGGTTATGATTGGTCGGTTTCTATGCCAATCAATGTCAAAAGCTCCACCTCCTAGGCAGTAATTGGCTCCCCACAGCACCCAGATTTGGTTATGATTGGTCGGTTTCTATGCCAATCAATGTCAAAAGCTCCACCTCCTAGGCAGTAATTGGCTCCCCACAGCATCCACATTTGGTTCTGATTGGTTGGTGTCTATGCCAGTCAGCATCAGAAGCTCTGCATCCTAGGCAGCCATTGGTTCTTCACAGCACCCACATTTGGTTCTGATTGGTCGGTTCCTATGCCAGTCAGCATCTCCAGGCCTATCTCCAGGCCTGATCAGAGAGGCAGGGCTGAACAGCAGCCCAAGGAGGCCGGGAGAGAAAGAAAGGCCCAGCTGCTGGCGAAACCCGGAAAGAAACAGGGAGAGAAAGAGAGAGGCAAGTACTGATCAACAGCTGCCACTGAGACTGCGGATCAGACCCTGCCTCTCTCTCTGGGTCTCAGCCCTCTGGGCAGTCAGTGCTGGATCACCAGGCTGCAGCGGGCAACCCAGTGCTGACTGAAGGACTTCTGGGTTGGTCAGCCTTTGGTTGGGATTGGTCATTACTACCCTGGGCTTTTATATATTAGGATATGCAATATCCTATTAGTTTCAGGTGTGCAACATAGTGATTAATCATTTACATACCTTATTAGAGGCCCTATGCACGAAATTCATGCAAGAGTAGGCCTTTCTTCCCCGAGCTCCCAGCACTGGCTTCCCTCTGGCACCCAGGACTTGGGCTTCATTCCGGCCGCTGGGAGGCACCCAGACCCAGGCTTCCTTCTGGCCCCGGCTTCGTCCAGAAAGACGTCTGGAATGACATTCGGTCTAGTTAGCATATTACCCTTTTATTATTATAGGTGAAGTGAGCACCACCATAAATCTAGTAACTATCTGGCACTGCACATAGTTATTACAATATTATTGATGATATTCCTTGTGCTATACATTACATCCTTGTGACTTATTTTATAACTGGGTATTTGTACCCCTTAATCCCCTTCCCCTTTTCTGCCCATCCCACTTCCCTTATGGTGACTGTAAGTTTGTTCTCTGTCAGCAGACCTACACTTGGAATGATGCCTGAGGCGAATGATGGGAGGGATTCAGAGTCGGGAGGGTAGACCAGTTGGCTGCCATTCTTAGTGATGGTGGCAGCAGTCTTGGCAGAAAAGGGTTTGGTTGTTCAATAATCCTCATAGCCTGGACTAGGGTGGTGCAGTGGAGATGAGCAGAAGAGAGAGGATTCCAGAAATGTTTAGGAGATGAATTCAGTGAGGGTTTTCCCTCCCTTCATACCTTCCTTCTGGGCCTCAGCATAGAGAAATCCTCTTCCAAAGGCAGACGTGTATTGAATTCCAACCATATGAGTAGGGAGTCCTGTGTGATACACCCAAAGGGCTAGCAAGTGATACATTTTTAGTATGAAGACATATGAGAGATACGAGGAGTCACTCTCGGAGGTATACAAGATGTGCTTGTCCTATACAAGCTTACTACTGAGGCCAGACCAGTGAGGACTAGCTTTGTTCCTTCTTCCTCTGGGATGGTCCTAAACCTCCCAAACCCTGTCTATGGAAATCAAAGAAATGAGTGAGCAAACCTGGCTGAGGCCAGAAGCAGCAGTAGGACCCTGGAGTGACTGTGACCTAGGGACTCACGTAGGAGGAAAGTGAACTAGCCAGGTAGTCATAGGGGAGGGAACACAACCAGGGTCATGAGGAGTGTGAAGAGGAGCCACAGGGGAGTGGGTTCTGCATGGCTTACACACTAAACAAGTATATGTACTGAGTGAGAGTGCCCAGGACCTGCATGACCCTGATCTTGAAAGCTAAACTCCTCAGTGACTGCAGGTGAGCAAAGCCAGATGGCAGATCTGGATGCTAGGGTGAGGTCCAGGCCAATTTGGGGGTCCCTCAGTACTTTCCTTACTTAACTTTGTAGCAGGAGCAAAGATGCCACGTTTCAGCTGATGAAAAGACACACGTGACAGAAATTCATCTGGGTCATTTCAGTCTGTTAATCAGCTGGTTTAGGCAGGTGCTACATAAAGACAAGTGTTGCCTAACTGTACAACTTATTTTCGATGACATTTATATTATAACATTCTGAGAGAGGTAGACAGAAAAATGAAATGAAATTCAAAAGTGGTAACCTGTTTAAAGCTGTTTAGTCTCAGAGGCCAAGGATGTCTGGTCTTCTGGTTCCTTCTTGGAAGAAACATCAGATTTGTTCGGGTGTGAAGCATCTGTGGAATTAGATCCATTTACCCAGCAGAACACTCTGAGACAGAGTGCAGGTAGGATATGGGACAGGTAGGATGCCCATGCTGGGGACAGGTTTCTTCCTGGGACAGCACAGTTAAAATATCAGGTCAGCTGAGTTGTGTCAAAGCACCAAGGTTTTATTTTTATACTAGAGGCCCGGTGCATGAAATTCGTGCACTTGGGGGGTTGTCCCTCAGCCCAGCCTACACCCTCTCGCAGTTCAGGAGCCCTTGGGGGATGTTCAACTGACGGCTTAGGCCAGCCGTGGGCAAACTACGGCCCAAGGGCCGGATCCGGCCCGTTTGAAATGAATAAAACTAAAAAAAAAAGACCATACCCTTTTATGTAATGATGTTTACTTTGAATTTATATTAATTCACACAAACACTCCATCTATGCTTTTGTTCCGGCCCTCTGGTCCAGTTTAAGAACCCATGTGGCTCTCGAGTCAAAAAGTTTGCCTACCCCTGGCTTAGGCCCATGGGGAGTGGGCCTAAGCCGGTAGTCAGACATCCTTAGCACTGCTGCCACTGCACTCACCAGCTGTGAGCCTGGCTTCTGGATGAGCAGAGCTCCCCCTGTGGGACCGCACTGACCATCAGGAGGCAGCTCCTGCATTGAGTGGGATTGGGCCAAAACTGGCTCTCTGACATCCCCCAAGGGGTCCTGGATTGCGAGAGGGCTCAGGCCAGGCTGAGGGATCCCACCGGTGCATGATCAGGGCCAAAGAGGGATGGGGGAAGTTGGCAAGCCAGGAGGGACTTCGGAAGGGCTCTAGGGTGTGTTCAGCCCATCTCGCTCAGTCCCGATTGGCCAGACCCCAGCAGCAAGCTAACCCATTGGTCAGAGTGTCTGCCCCCTGGTGGTCAGTGTACATCATAGTGACTGTAGCAGTTCCTCTTAAGCTCATCACAAAGGAAAGGGGGACCCACGGCCATTACCTAAATGGCCTTGCCTACCATTTTGGGTTGAGGACCTAGAAACTGTGGTGTTCCTGTTTCAACTGTGAAACAATTTGCTTCTAAGCTGTTTGTGTAATAGGAAGAATGTGTGTGGGTGTGTTTTTACCATATTAAACTGGTGTGTTTTTTTTTTTTATGCCACACAGATTGATTGTTTTTCTGTAGCTCTTCACCTATTGCATCATTGAGATGTATTGGCAGTGGGGGAGAGGAAGGTGGATACCATCTTGAAGAAAGAAATCATTATGCATGTTGAGTCTCCAAATAGTGATTCTTCAGTCCATAAAGAAGCAGTAGCCTTGCCCTAGCCAGTGTGGCTTAGGTAGTTGGGAGAGGTGACAATAACCCTGGCAGCAAGCGAGAGGAGCCGGTGTCTGCCCCAGAGGGAGATTGCTTCAGCCAAACTATTTCCTGAATGACAAGGACAGAACATTTATATGAGATGGTAACAAAGATAATAATTTGGGGGGCATGGTGCCTAGATTGAGGATGGGGTTAGAAATGGGTGTAGCAGGTAAATGGAGCCACACTCCCTCTGCCTTGCTCTCCAAGCTCCGCTTCAACCTGAGTTGAAATTCCTGTGATGCACAGAGGCCAAGAGGAAGCAGAGGTCACTGGATTTTACCAGACTGTGGGCTGTGAGGACCTGAGACATGCAAGCTCGGGCAGGTGGCCCACAGGAGAGACAGATAGAGCCAGGTGATAATGCCTGGGGCCAGCCTGAGGAGGCAGAAGAGGGAGCCCTCTCCTGCCTTCACCACAGACTGGCTTTCACCCTGTGCACTCCTGCATCTGTCATCGTGGTCTGTCACACTGACACAAGCCTTAGCAGTGTGAGGGCCACAGCCCCATAGCGATGCAGTGCCCAAAGGGGGCCACACCTTTTCTTTTTGAGATCCCCCTGGAGGGTGATAGGACTGGTATCTCTTGGCCAATAGTTGGAAAAAGATGTGGCTTGGGTCTCTGAGAAGGACTGGGTAAAAGGAACTAGACAATAAACACCTCAATAGACACCCCAGAAAAGTAGAGAGAGAGCCCAACAGCACCAGGCTGATTGTGCCAGTGGTACCCCAGTAGGGGAGCAATAGATAAAGGAGCCTCAAACAGGACCCCACACAGATTATACCAATAATGAGAGGGACCTGTTAAGTCCCATGCTTTCCAGAAAGAGCGGAGAGAAGTAGGGGTCTGAAGAAGAGGCTTCGAGTTGTGCAAAGGGGGCTGTGGGTGTGGAGCCCCAGGCTGGACTGCAGCTCTGAAGGCCAGCCCCTCCCGTCAAAGACTGAGTGGGATCAGCCCCTCCTTAGCAGGCCAGAGGTCCAGGAACCAGGCAGTCAGGACTCAGAGCTGGTACTGATTGGCTGTTGAAATGGAAGAGATGGTTCTGAACCAGAAAAGACTAAGAGTGTTCAAGGGCAAGTTGAATGTCTCTCACTCCTGCCCCACTCTCCATAGAAATGTGGGTCCCGAGCAAGATGAGCCCAGTGTCCATCCTGATCACATTAACGACAAAAGCTAACAGTCTCTGCACGCCGACCACTGACTGGAGCCCCCGCTGGAGGCCAGCCCCCCAAGCAGCTCTGCTTCACCACATGCCTTCCCTTCCTCCACTTGGGAGCCCCACCTGGAGCTCAGTCACCTTCAAAGGCTGGAAGGGGCAGGGGGCCACGGCCTGGAAACATGATCAGGGTATGAAAAGGACCAACTTTGAGGAGTGCATGGGTAGGGCATAGGGGAAGGTTTAGGGACCCCCTGTACCCTTCACAGCTTTGGCTGTAAAGTGGGGAACTTCCTGGGCTTCATCTGGCTTATCTAAAAGCAAGGGTGGGTGGTTCCAAGCCCACCTCACCATGGAGCCTTCGAGACCTAACTTCCCCCAAAGCTGCTCCTCCCGGATCCCTGAGCCCTAGGCTAAGACGGTCCACCTGAGCTGTGTTCCCCCTGGTCCTAGCTCCTGTTCTGAACAGTCTCATGTATATATCTTGACTCCTTGAAGCACTTACTGTGGGCCCAGCTGGCTTGTTTTCGGTGCTCTGCAGGTAGGAAACTGAAGCCAACTAACCAGGAAGTGACCAAGTCACTTCCACAGGCTGCAAAGCCAGGTCCTATCTGGCTCCTGTGCCCACACAGCTTCCTCTGTATATTGAAAGTCCTGTTCACAAGCCCCTGGTGTCTCATCCCTTCTTCACAGGCACTGCCTGTATTCATGGCTGGCCCTGCTCTCCATGGTGAGCTCCAGGCTGGAGACGCTGCAGCTGGTGTGTTCTTACCATCCATTCCAGGCCTAGAATGGTGTCTGGCCAGAGCTGGACTCATAAATCTTTGTAGAACAGATGATGGGGTTCAGGGACTTTATTTTCTGAGATAGTGTCTAAGATCTAAAGTATTGTTGGAACAGAAGGGGACTGTGGAGAGTACCTCCCCCGCAGAGCACTGCTCCCATCAGGAAAGGCAAAGTACTTGACGCTTCCATCTGAGACGCCAGTTTCTTCTGGCGTCTCAGTGCTCAAACCTGCTGAACGCGAATTTCTTCCCATCATGGCTCATTCTAGGCAGAAGAATATGTTTCTGCCTTTTTGCCAAAATGATCTTTTAAATGCATTTCTAAGAAACCCTAGTTTCCAGCTCAGCTGACCTACTTCCGCCAACTTAGCACTTTATCTCAGGGCTCCTCAGCCAGAATAGACATGGTCTCCTTCCTTTCTTCTTGTTCGCTCTCCTTGCCCCACTTCTCTTTCGTTCCTTCCTTCCCTTCCTCCCTCCCTCCCTCCCTCCCTCCCCTCCCTTCCTTCCTTCCTTCCTTCCTTCCTTCCTTCCTTCCTTCCTTCCTTCCTTCCTTCCTTCCTTCCTTCCTCCTTCCTCCCCAAAGTAGCCAATGAGTATCCTGTATAATAAAAGCCTAATATGCTAAGTGTCCGGTCATCCAGTCATCTGTTCAACCAATCAAAGTGTAATATGCTAATGATATTCTAAGGCCACTCAACTCACTATGACGGGCACTGACCACCAGGGGGCAGATACTCTGACCAGTAGGTTAGCTTGCTGCTGGCATCCGGACTGAGGGAGATGGGCCAGACATGCCCTGGAGCCCTCCTGCAGTCCCTCCCCAGCTGGCTAGCCTTCCGTGTCCCTCCCTGCCCCGTGCACTGGTGGGTTCCCTCGGCCTGGCCTGCACCCTCCCGCAATCTGGGACCCCTCAGGGGATGTTGGAGAGCCAGTTTCAGCCAATCCCACAGGCCAGGCCGAGGGACCCCACTGGTGCACCCATTCATGCATGGGGTCTCTAATACTTAAATAATTAAGCATACAGGAGGACACAAACAAAATGAAATGTAAATAAATCTGTCCTTATAATTCCATCTCTGGACTCATTCGTGGCAAGCTGAGTCTTTCTCTCTTTTTCTAAAGCTTTTATGGTGATTACTTATCACTATTTCTTATTTTTCTGGGCAGATGGTTCATAGCCCGAGAAACAGGGTCTGAGGACAATCTGCTCAGAAAGATAGGGAATGTAGCCTTCTGTGCCTGTTACCTTCTCCTCTTCATCCTTTCCTTCCCAAATGACTTTAAAAAATAGGCATAAGCCCCAATTTCCTGATTCATTCACCTTAGATTGTATCTCTGTTTTCCCAGCCTTAAAGATTAAGTGCATAAATAAAAGTGTTATTGAATCTTTAGAGAAGGAAATAAAATTTTTAATCATCATGATCTTGCCTCTGAAAAGAGAATCACCCCAGATTCAAGTTAGAATGGTTTCCTTCTATCCATGTCTAACTCAGTGACTATTGGTTACTTTTCCCATGTCATTCTCCTTCTTTAGTTCCTTTTTCTATTTTGCTGGTATGCACCCAGGAATATTTTTTTTTTAAAGTTTGTAAAAATGCACACTTTTTTCTGAGTTATTGCATACCCCTAAATGTCTTTCTTTTGCTCCTGTTTGTTTGACAATTTCTTCTTGTTTTTTACTTTTTTTGGTAATTATTGAGACATAAGTTGCATAAAACAGGATAAATTTTTACTTGTAACTACCACCCATATTAAGATACAGAACAATTCCATCACCTAGAGAGTTCCCTTCGGGGTCAGAGCTACTGCCTCAGCAACTCAGGCATCAACTGTGTTTCTGTCACCACAGATTAGTTTTGCCTGCTCTACAAGGTCCTAAAATGGAATAATTTCATTTCTACTCCACGTTCGCCTTTTTTCATTCAACATATTAACAATGAAATTATTCTTTGTTGTTTGTATGTCGATACTCTGTGCTGTTAGAACTGCTGTGTAGTAAGGAGTTTATCCATTTTCTTGTTGCTAGTCATTTGGGCTGTTTCCAAGTTGTGGCTCTTACAAACGAGTCTGCTTTAAACGGTCCTGTAAATGGCTTTTTGTGACCATCTCTTGGACGTGTATAATCTGAGGGGTCCCAGATGGCGATACATCAATTTTTGAAAAGTGGTTGAACTATTCATAGTTCTTATGATTCACTTCATCAACGCTTGTTATTGTCAGTCCTGTAATTTTAGTCATCCTAGTGAGTATCTCATTGTGGGTTTAATTTGCTTTTCTCTGGTAAGTAATAACGTTGAATATCTATTCATATGTTTGGTGGCCACTCAGATATTCTCTGATTGATAATTTGACTGGAGATACAATTTCAGGTTTGAAATAACTTTCAGCACATGGAAGGAATTGCATTGTCATCATTGATGAGAAGACTGTGAACAATTTTATTCTTGTTTTTATGTAAGCCACTTCCTTTCACTCCTCTGGAAGTTTTCAAACAAACTCTCTATTGTTGCAGTCCCGTAGTTTTAGGTTAGGTTTTTGGTTTGTTTTTTTCCGCAATTAAAATCGCTGGCTTCTCGGTGGTTCCTTTCAATGTGAAAATGCCTGTATTTCTTCAGCTAAAGAAATGTTCTCTCTTAGTTACTCTTTCCTCACCTCCACTTTCTCCAGTGGAGATGTCCATTAGACATAGGTTGGATTGCCTGGATTTATTGTTTTCCTTCATATTTTATTTCAGGTTTTATCTTTTTACCTTAAGTCCTGGGAGACTTCCTTGACTTTGTGTGTCATAATCACCAAGCCAAATGAACCTTTGTCTTCCAATGGACCCTTAGAGCAGTGGTTCTCAACCTTCCTAATGCCACGACCCATTAATACAGTTCCTCATGCTGCGGTGACCCCCAATTTCATTGTTACAAAATGAACATAATTAAAGCATAGTGATTAATCACAAAAACAATATGTAATTATATATGTGTTTTCTGATGGTCTTAGGCGACCCCTGTGAAAGGGTCATTCAACCCCCAAAGGGGTCTCGACCCACAGGTCGAGAACTGCTGCCTTAGAGGATGAATCTATGGTTCCTTGTGGGCCAAATCATCATGGGATTGAAAAGGCTTATCACACTCTACTTCCTCTTCATAGATGACAAAACAAACAACAAAGCCTAGAAAAGGGGTTAGCAGCTTAGTGAAGGTCATCCAATCATGAGTAGCAGAGTCAGGGCTCGATCACCCAATTAATTTTCCATTATATCGTGCAGAATGACCCCAGTGGGGAGACAACTTTAACAGGGGTCCTTTATGGTCCCACTAGATACATCATCTAGTCATGACCTATTTTTCTCAGAGACCCTTTCCCAGCCTCTGGGGCCTCTGCCATCTCTTTCCTCTCATGTCACCCTGGAGCATGAGTCTGTTCCATGTGTTCCAACACCTACGTGGATTAATAGGCATGTTGGCTTATTCTTGGACACTTCTGCTTACATGTCTTCTCTTCCCAGTGAAGCTCCTTGAAGGTAGAGACTCTCTCCTTCTTCTTCTGATTCCTCCATAGCATAGCACTGGCTCACTAAGGGGGCACCTGATATATTCGGGACTCTCTGAGCTCCTGCAGGTGGGAATATATCTTATTTATCTCTGTAATACCAACCAGCCCAGAGGAATGCCTGGGGCATAGCAGGTGTCTCATGTATCTTTATTGCTAGAGAGAATTTCCCATCAATCTGAACAAGAAAATCATAAACATACTGTTTTTCTTCAATGGCTTTGGGAACAGGAAGATCCTTCTCTTATTATCTCTGAATCTTTAAGCAACTTACATAACGGTCCAACCCTCATATGCAGTAGGTCATTTCCATGGGACCTGGGGTGAGGAGAGTGGTAGGGAGAGATTTCCACTGTGTGTGGTTATTGCAAGCATAAAATGAGATCAAGAAATAGAATGTCTGTCCATTGTCGGTCATAGCAAAAAAAGCCCAGGGCCCTTCCCCTTTCCCCTTCCTCATCCATAGGCACCATTAGCCATTAGTCACCCTCTCCCTCAGCCCCTTACGCATGGGTTATAAGAAAAGGCTTTGCCATCAATCAAATGAAAATGTCTTTAATGGTCAATCTACAGAGCTTTGCTGAAAGAAAGGTTGCTGAAATTTAAAACTTTTCATTTCCTTCTTAATGAACTACCTGGACTGGAGGGAGTGATAAGTATAGCCTTTCTCATAGGTCTGAATCAACCAGCTACAGAAAGAATTTTAGAAACTCACTCTAATTAAGCATTTACACAGGCTATGCTCAATAGTCATTCAGGTCTTTCCCTTTCCAATAAGCTGCAGCTTTTATTTCTGCAGAGCACAAGGCTTCAGGACCCATCATTCTATTTGAAAAATGGAATCCAGCCTTTGCCCTGTTCAGGACTCCATGTTCACTCTCTGCCCCAGGTACTGGCACTGGTCAGTCCTCTGGCGAACTCGGTCACCCAACCCTGTGCTCTCCTTGCCAGGGACCCCAGGAGCATAAAAGGCAACCCAGAAATGCAGGCTGGGCTGCAAAACTACATTTTTATGTTTCTAACAAGAACAGCAACCCATTAGTTGCAGCTTCTGATGGAGGCTGGAAGGAGGTGTGCACAGGGGTGGAGATGGGGCCTTTTATTTATAATTCTCTTCAGTTAAAAGGCAGGTGGGAGTTTCTAAAATGACACATGCAGATTCAACCAAGAAAGATTTTCTGAGCACCACCAGAAATCCCTGTCACCTCACCCTCACATCCTCTACAGTGAATGCTCCAAGCTTCCTCAGCTCCTCTTGCTCCACCCTGCTCCCACCCTCAGCGGAGGTCCTCACCTCCTGGTTCGTAGAAAAGACAGTGAGGAGTCTCAGAGCTTTTATCCCCAAGTGGAGCAGCCTTCTCCCCTTTCTCCTTCTTCCATGGGAGATGTGGCTTCTCTCCTAGGAAGACTAGTTTCCTCTCCTGCCTCTGGTTCTGGTCCTTTGCACCTTCTCAGGGACCTGGGGTTTTTGCTTATCCTCCTCCCCCCACCACTTCCCCTCCTTTATCTCCCACTGCATCTCAGTACCACAGAGTGTTGAACATGTGGAGTCACCTCACCCCCACCCCCTCCAGCCACCAACCTAGCCCTTAGCCTGCCCTTCCCAGGAAGGCTTCTAGAAGGAAATGCCCATAGGCCCTTCAGCCTGTGTGTGCTGCCCGGGGAATTAGCACTTTCTGAAAGTGGGCTTCCAACAGCCTCCTGCCTAGTTCTAAAAAGTGACTTTACAGACAGCTTGAGTGACAACCGAATGCATAGCCAATTGGCTTATAGCACTTAAACTGAATCAGTTAAGTCCTTTCACTACCTCAGATTATATTGCACTTGTACTATAGTTATTTATTCATTATCTGCCTGCCTGTCTTCCCTTAACAGTGAGCCTGAGCCCATAGGCAGGGGATTGGTGTGGCCTTGCTGCAGGTGTAGCTCTGGGCCTGGAGCAGTGACCAGCACCTGTGGGTTCATTCCCAATAAACATCTATTTTCATCTATAGGTCCCTCAGCCTAGCCTGTGGGGATTGGGCTGAAACCAGCTCTCTGACATCCCCTGAGGTGTCCCAGATTGTGAGACGGTGCAGGCCAGGCTGAGGGACCCCACCGGTGCATGAATCCGTGCACTGGGCCTCTAGTAAAAATCATAAAATCTCTGAACTCAGATATCAATGGCCCAATAATTGAGAGGCCACTTTCATTTCCCATGATCCAATCCAGGGCATGTGAATGGTGGGGGGAACGTAGGACATTCAGGAGGAGATGCAGACCCCGACCCCAGACAAGGCTTCAGAGGTACAGGAACATAAATGTCTGTAAGAGCCACAGGCTTGGAAAGATCACCCTGAGAGAGTAAGAAGTACGAGACCAAAGAAAAACTTCATAGACATTGATACTTAAGAGGTAAACAGAGAAAAAGAAACCCAGGAAAGGTTTCCAAAAAGTGGGCAGAGTGGTGGCAGAAAACTAGAAGGGAGAGGCATCCCAGAAGCCTCGGGAAGAAATCATTCCCAAGGGAGGAAGTGTGTCACAGGGCCAGCAAGCGACAGAGAGACAGTATCTAACAGGCAGAAGAAAAGATGGAAACCATTGAGAAACTTGAGGGGAGCAACAGGAGAGCGGCTGTAGTGTTGAGAAGAGAATTATTCAAGAACGATGGCAGCTGTGACATTAGTGCCCTTTGGAAACAGAACCGTGGTCTCCGAGAGGTCAGTGGCACCTCTTTCCCAAGAAATATATTTTCAGGATTCTCCTACCACCACTTACAGGAGTGCATTTCTTAACGATTTCAATTGTCCAAAGAGAATGCTTCTGTGCAAGAGCCTGGGACGCTCATTCCATCCTTTGAGGGAGAAAAGGTTAGAGAGAACCAGGGGCTCCTTTAATATCTGGGACCTGCAGTTCTCCGGCAATGGGGACCCCATTAAAAAACGCCACTCATTAAAATCAGTCAAATGCAGTAGAGTGTGTTTGAGGGAAATGAGTGCAAGTGTTGAGAGCAAGAGAAAGGATTTATGAGGGTTTGGGGCAGGCAAGGTCTCCCACATCAGAGCCATCCATGAGTGAGGTTCCCGCGGAGCAGGAGCAAGTCCAGCCTGAATTTTAATGTCAGAGGAAACCCTCGGGTCCAGCCAAAGGCTCCATCTTTGTGGTTTCACCTGTGCACACCCCACTTGGAGGCTCCTATTTCCACACTCCATGACAAAAGAGGACTAAAGAAATTCACTCAGTAGGGATTCTGGGCTGACAAGTGCCAGGCAAACATTGACTCCTGTTTTTATAGTGGGTGGTAGGGAGAATCAATTTCTTGGCCAAGAGCCACCTTCTATTGTGGTGAGCTAGAAGCAGTGGCAATTCCATCAGGCAAGTCACAGCCCGCTACCCTGGGGAGCGCAGCGGCCCTCTTGGCTGCCTCTGCAGGGGGAAGGGAAAGGGGAAAGAAACTCAGATATATAAAGGGTGTTATTTGTCCCAGATGAGCTCAGCTGTGTTTCAGCAGAAGATAAATTCTCCCTCCAGGACCTCAGTCTGCATCAGCCTGCTGACTCCTTAATGGGTCCTCACTTGGCATCCTCATCCTTTCCCTTTCTGCTAACACGCCCCCCCCATAAAAAGGGGGCCCCTCATAACCCATCTTTTTTGATATGCAGATGTGAATCACTGCAAATAATGTCACCTAACCCTTTCTCTGGGAGACTAAACTCTGATTTTATGCAGATGGAGTCACTATGAATCACACTTCAGAAGGTTTCAGAGTAAGTCTAATTTTCTCAAGACAAAACAATAAAAGAAAGTCCCATATTGGGAAGAATCCTTATCCCCTATCTTTAGGGGATCCAGGACATCTGTCACTTGGTCCCCTAATCTCTGGTCACATCCTGCTCAGGAGAATAATTCCTTAGATGTCCCTCCTTTTTAAAAGAATGTCTCTGTTTAGTACAGTGGCTGTGAACACTGGACTGGAATTTGCTGGCCAGACTTAGAATTAGGTCATCGGGAGAGAAACAGAGTAATTTATGTAAATGAGCATGTAGCAATATGCAGAAAAATGACCATACATTTCCCCAAATTTTCTGAAAAATAATATCTTGTAAGCTTCTCAATATGACTTCAGCAGTTTGGCAGATATATTTAGATCATATCAAATAAAATATATTAAATCCCCAATATGTGCTAGATGTGGTTTCATAACTAATTTCGTGCAAAGATAGGCATTGCCCTCATTTTGCAGGTGATGTGTTGGAGGATAAGTGGCAGACTGAGGGCAGGTGGAGGTTGGTTCTAGGGTTTCTTGTCCTGTGTTCTCCTACCTGTATACACCTCTGCACAAATGCCTCCTTGACCAGCAAAGAGGAGAGCTTTGTTTTGGCAAGAAACAGTTTTGTCATGTGATATTGTTCTAGAAGCTCAATCAATGAAACAGATGAAAGTTGACTTGATGGTTGAGTTGGGTGGGGGTGCAATCTTTTCAATCTCTCCTCTGCCTCTTCCTCCCTCTTTTATTTTTTTTTAAAATCTTCACTGGAGGATATTTTTCCATTGATATTTAGAGAGGGTGAAAGGCAGGGAGGAGAAAAGAGAGAGAGAGAAACATCGATGTGAGAGAAACACATCAATTGGTTGCCTCCCGCTTGCGCCCCAACCAGCATTCGAGCCTGCAACCGAGTTACCGCGCCCTTGACTGTTAATGAAACCCGAGACCCTTGGGTCCGAGGGCTGATGCTCTAACCACTTAGCAAAACTGGCTAGGGCTCTTCCTACCTCTTGAATGGTCTCTGGACCCTTTGATTCTGCTTAAAACCATTGCCCTTCAGCAGCCTTTTAGGCTACTTGTTTTGTGTCTATTGGGAGAACTCCTCCAGAGTTCAAGCCCTCACTTTAATCTTCCTAGTGCAAAACCCTGTGCTAAATCTGCCAACTTCCACCAGGTGGATGACAACTCAGGTGGTTCTTAGAGCTGCCTGTTCTGTGGTGTTGGGGAAAGATGTGATGTCAGAGAAATGGTCCTGAGTTCCCCTGTAACTATTTAAATGCAGCAGACCCTCCTACACACCTCCATGTGGAATAAGTCCTCAAATGGCACCCTTAAGAATCACTGCAAACATCTAAGATACGGTAATGGTGTTGTGGCTGGATCCAATAAAAGAGCTTGAATCTCTTGTACTTATGGATGTTGTGATAAAATTATCACTTCAACATTATCCAGGGAAGGAGTATAGGTGGGATAATAAATGAAATATTGATTTTGTTGAAGCTGGGTAATGGATATTTAAGAGTTTGTTTTACCATTTTTTCTACTTAGGATAGATTTAAAATTTTCCAAAAGTTAAAGATGACAGATAGATAGATAGACAAATAGATAGACGCAGGCAAAAAATAAAAATAAGAAATGGTTATAGGGTACAGGCAAAAAAACAAAAACAAAACAACATTAGGCCCTCGCCCTAGAACCACCCTCTTTCCCTTCCTCAACTTAATGTTCTTTTGCTTCTTTATTGCTAGTTCCTTTTCTAGAGTGGGTGAAGCCTTTGGACCTGCCTCTCTGATTTGTCAACTAGGAGTCTGCCTCAACTCACAGCTTTGCCTGCACCTTTTATGTTGCCCCTCCCACAGTTTAGATTGCACTATGTTTCTCCACAAAGTTTTGTGGAAGAACCTCCACCCACTCAGTTCACCATGGGAAATGTAAACAATTAAAATTTATCTCCAGAGTTCAGATGCTTTTATGATCTCCCATTTTACAGATGAGAAAGCAAAGGCAAGCCACATAGCTAGAAAGGGGTAGAACCATGCCTGTGAACTCAAGCAATTTGATTCTAGAAATGGCCTATCCACCACTGCAGCATGTAGAGGCTATACTTGACAATTATAAACACTCAAGTCCACCAGGAGGTGACTCTACAAAACCAAGAGAGCAATTGTCATTGCTTTTTTTAATATTAAAGAAAATTAAAAATTTGATAAAGTAATTCACAATCTTATCATTTTAACAAAATAGTTGTTTTCTTCTTTCTACAGATATTTTATTTGATTATATTTATACTAACAAATAAAATAAAACACATTTTTTATGTTCTGATTTTTAAATATTTTATCACAAGTACTTATTTGCATTATTTTTCTTCATATCATTCCAAATATGTTATAGTTTTATTGTAAATCCTTCTTCTTTTGGAACTTTTTGTTGCCCCCAATTTTATGCTGTTTGAAATAGTCTGGTAATAAATGCCTTGAAGCACATAGCTGTTTCTTCTTTCTAATTTCTTTCTTGTATAAATTTTCAGAGATAAGATTATTGGAAAAAAGTTGGGTAATCTATAGCTCTTGAGACCTACTGCCCACTGGATTTCAAATTGATGGTACTATTTTTATATTCTGTAGTATTTTTGCTATATCCTCTCAAGCACTGAACGTGAACAAATATTTTCTTTTCTATTTTATACACAAAAATATGAGGTTGGTTTATTTGATTTCTAGTAAGTGGAATATGAGGATGGGGCTGCAATCCTGTTACTTTAGTGTAGCTTGGGGGTTCACAGCCCTCAGACACATGCGCACTCAAACACACAAGGCGAAGCTACTCCCCACCTCGTTAGTACCACCAACACATACAACAGCTCAGGCTCATGGCCTCAGAGCACTCAGCAGATGTTGTTTAGAGAAAGAAGAGAGAAAATGCAACAGCAGAAGAGCCAACTTGTCTTCTTCACTTAGATTCAAGTTTTGCCACTTAATAATTCAACAGCAGTTGTGGCAAACAGCTCTAGCTTCTGTGAATTCTTCATAATCCTCTGTAATTGCCATCTCTCCATTTGAGAAAAAATGTCTTTCATGTTACTAAAGCTTGATTATATCTTTGCTCTTTAAAAAACATAATTTTGTTCTAATTATAAATTTAATTGACATCCAAATTATAGAAAATATGTGAAACAGATTATTTTAGAAAAGGGAACAAAGTAACTCAAAATCTAACTGCCTCAAAAAAATCACTCTCTGATGTATTCCTTCTAAATATATATATGAAACAAAATTGGGCTACTAAATATAACACAGGGCAAAGGAAAATATGAACTAGAGTAATTGAGACTGCAAGGGATCCCCCGAGGTCCAGTGCAAAGGCTATTATTAAATCTATTTATTATCATGTTTTAACATTCTCCAAAACTCTGCCACTGGGTCACTGGCGGTTATTCCACAAAGCCCAGAGAAGGATCTAAGAGTCAACAACATTTTTTCTTGGTTATGGAAAGATTTAAATATAAGCAGAGAAAATAACCGTTTCATGTGTTCTCTTTTGATAACAGCACTTCCCCCAGCTCTGGCTTTGCTAGCTTGACAATCGCCTTGAAGTTTTCCCCAGGCTCACAGGAAATTTAGTATTTATAGTGTCCTAGAGCCAAAGATGCCATGTCCCAAGTCCCCTCTCATCCAATCTAACGGAACAATCCATCCAAGAAAGGGAGGGGCCCTGTCACCCCAGAACCTAGGAGTTTCATGCAAATAGTGCAATTCAAAGCCTGGAGCCAATGCGCTGGCAGTGCACCAGGGACCTGCCTTCTCTGAGTAAAGCTCATAAGGAAGATGTTAAAAAAATAGACTGTAATTTTTGCAGCACTGGGAAAAGATAGTCACTTCTGTTATTATAAAACACTTCTTGGGCTATCAGAGTAAAAGGAGAGAGAGGGGGAGGGAGGAAGAGGGGGAGAGAGAGGGAGAGGGGGAGGGGAGGGGAGGGGAGGGGGAGGGGGAGGAGAGGGGAAGGGGAGAGACTGGACTTGAGTTTGAAATAACGTGGTCCTTCCTTATTAAAGGCACAGTTCATTTGACCCAGAAAATTCCTCTTGTAGAAAAGGATTTCTACAAAACAAGATACTCCATAAAAGGTTTGCTTTGGTGAGTCTTGGCTTTTAAGGTGAAATTGGGCCACCCCCAAGCTGACCCATAGATCTTGAGCCGACACCAGAGGGCGCCATTTCTCTGGAGTCCCTGGAGCAAAACCTACCTAGATGGTGACGTGACTTGTAGGAAAAGGTGTTCAGGCTCCATAGGCAGGGAGATGAGCATCCCCGGAAGAAAGGAAAAGGGCAGAGCTGGTGGTGCTCTCCCATGCACCCATGGATCCTAAGGGAGAAATGGAAGCCTGCACAGTCAGTCATCTCCATGGCAAACCCAGGCTGCAGATGAGAGAAGGAGCCGAGTGTCTGATGGCATTGGTGCAGAAGGAAACTGTCATCAGGATACACTCATCTCAGTAACGACCAAGCTCACGCTGGAGTTAGAAACCACAGGTGTGATTGTTTTCTTCACTGTTGGGCCGTGCTGCTTTCTGCTTCCTTCTGTCTACCTGCTAAAGGCCGTGTTCTGTCCAGCTGAGAAGTGGCAATATTGGCGGTCATATCCAGTGCTACTAGCCCTGCTTTGCCCCAGGTGCCATGCTAAGTGCTTTACATTTATTATCCCTGATACAAACAACAATGCGATGAGTAGGAAGAAACCAAGTACTGAAGAGGCTGATGACCCTTCTATGGTGTAATCTTGGGCACCATAGTAAGTGGCAGAGACAAAAATGAACTCCTAGTCTGCAGGGCACCAAAGAAATGCACTTTCCCCACCTCATACTGCATCCCAATGATTAACCAGTGTGTGTTAAGCGTAGTTCATGATTATTTCTATAATTAAAAATAGTAATAATTTTAAAAATAATAAACTTCCCTGATGAAACTAACATGGGTTTCCAGAAGAGAATAAAGTTGTTCATAAACCAGAGGCAACATTGGGCGAAGGAGCTTGGATGAGGTCAGCATTGTTATTGAGTGATTGCATTTGAGAACTAAAACTCCTGTGCTTAAGTTAACAGGCAACAGTTCCCTGAAGTTTCCTACATGCCTAGCTCTTCCTGGAGTCAGAGAATGTGACCAAATATTGTCCCTTATTTTCTATTTTTTAAGAGTATAGTCATAGTGAGGGTAGAATTTGGGGAGATCTAGATTTGCAATATTATACACTAAAGGAAATAACAACTCAATATGTTCCCAGATCATGGTGTATGTTTAACAATAGGTGTATCACAGCCTTGAGCAAATCAGCTAGTTAATGTCAATGAAAGGTTAAAGATTCCATGCTGAATGCTGAGCAGATGTGACCTTTTCCTCAGAACCTAAGCTTCAGTTAGAAATAGCTGAATAGAGTAACGTCAGAGGAATGGCAGAGTGAGAGCGCACCTTGTCCTCTCACCCTGAAATTTCAACAAGTTAACCAACTATAATTCAACAAAGAAACCCCTGCTCAACACAGAGGCCCTCACATGAGAGTGTCTAAAAGTGGGTGTCCAGGAATACACAAGAAGATGAGAAGGGAGGAAAGTGCAGGTGGCACACAGACACAGCCCTGCAGCTGGAAGCTCACAGCTCAACTGGTCGGGAGAGAGGAGAAAGCCGGTGGTCGCAGGTGCTTCCTTTGGCCCAGAGGAACAGAGAGCTGTGGGGGGCAGTCCAGCAGTGGAGCAGAGCAAACAGTGACTGAGCCAGCAGACATCTGACAGAGCACAGGGTTCTGCCATGTGTCTTTTCACTGTCAGGCTGGGCAGTGGTGTTTCAGACAAAGAAACAGAACCACAGAGCCCTGCTGCCTCTTGGACTTCCAAAACTCTCCTCCCATTGCCCTTGGAGTAAGGCCCAGGAGCAAATTATCTGTAAACCAAAAGCTGTTGCAGTAGAACCACTGTTTTCCTCAGTGACTGATCCCTAGGAGGGGTGCTTAGAGTGGGACCCCTCGGAGGTCAGGGGTCATCAGTGAGGGCAAAGCAAACCCCACCACCAAGCATTGTGGCTGTATTGTCTTCTGGAAGCTGTGGAGGTTCAAGACTGGGAGATCACAGATGTAAAAACTCTTGTGATCCAATGCCATCTACTGGAAAATAATAGAAAGACCTCTTCAGAGATAAATGCACAAGCAAAGGAGGACAGAAAATACCACGAGGAACCACAGTAATGAGGATCACCAGAAAGAAAATAAAAAATCCCCAGAAAGCAAGCTGGAACACATAGACATATGTAATATAAATGACAGAGATTTAAAGATTGCAGTTCTGAAAATACTCAATGGGATGCGAGAAAATACTGTCAGGGAATTCAGTGCACTCAGAAAACAAATCAATGAGCACAACGAGTGCTTTACCAAAGGGATTGAAACTTTAACAAAGAATCAATCAGCCTGGCAGGTGTGGCTCAGTGGTTGAGTGTTGACCTATGAACCAGGAGGTCACACTTTAATTCTCCATCAGGGCACATGGCCAGGTTGCAGGCTTGACCCTCGTGTGGGGTATGCAGGGAGCAGCCAATCAATGATTCGCTCTCATTGATGTTTCTCTCTCTCTCTCCCTCTCCCTTCCTCTCTGAAATCAATAAAAATATATTTTTAAAAAAGAACCAATCTGAAATTCTGGAAGTGAATCATGCAATTAAGGAGATTAATAGTGAACTATGAGTGTAGAAAATAGAACCAATCAGATGGAGGAAAGAATTAGTGATATTTAAGATAGGAATCAAGAAATGATGCAGAGGGAAGAAGAGAGAGATATGAGCATAAAGAAAAATGAAAGAGCTTTATGAGACCTATCTGACTCCATCAGAAAAAGCAATATTAGAACTATAAGCATTGTGGAGGAGGAAGAGAGGGAGCATGGAATAGAGAGTCTATTAAAACAAAGAGTGGATGAGAACTTCCCAAATCTATGAAAGAATTAGATCCTCAAGTCCAAGAAGCAAACAGAATACCTAATTACCTCAATCCAAAGAGGCCCCCTCCAAGGCACTTTGTATTGAAGCTGTCAAAAATTTATGACAAAGGAAAAATTCTTAAAGTAGCCAGGGAAAAGAATGAAGTGACATAAAAAGGGGAAGCCATCAGAATTTCATCCAACTTCTCAGCAGAAACTCTAGAAGCCAGAAGAGAGTGAAACAAAATATTCAAATGTCTGAAAGAAATTACCAGCCACAAATAATATATCCAGCAAAATTATTCTTTAACTATGAGGGAGAAATGAAGATGTTCCCAGACATGCAGAAACTGAGGGATTTTATCACCAGAAAACCTCCGTTGCAGGAAATATTCAAGGGAGTTATTCTACCTGAAGCAAAGAACATAAGGCCACAACACTATGAGCAAGATCACCAAAATACTTACAGCATAAATAGGGATAATTTCTGGCAACAAAAACATAAAAGGGAAGGGTGAAAGATCTGAACTGGCAAAGAAAAATAAAGATCAGATGCACTCAAAAGAAAAAAAATCTACCGTATATATGCAACTTCATTTTTTATAAACCTAATGGTAACCACACACAAAAATTCCCAAACAAGGACATATAGATTAAACAAGGAGGATACAGAGGAAAGAAGTATGGAATACCACCAAACAAAAACAATAGACAGAAACATAAAAGGAAAGAACCAATGGAGGCACCGAACTACCAGAAAACAAAAGATAAAATGGCTATAGGAAACCCTCATACATCAATAATTACCCTAAATGTAAATGGTCTGAATTCACCAATAGAGTAGCAAAGTGGATAAAGAAACAAACCCCAGCTATATGCTGCCTATAAGAGACACATCTAAGCTGCAAAGGCAAAGGTAGATTCAAAGCAAAAGGGTGGAAAATGATTCTCCAAGAAAGTAACATCCACAGAAAAGCAGGTATAGCCATACTTATATCTCACAAAATATATTTCAAAATAACAAAGATAACAAGAGACAGAGATGGACACTTTATAATGATAAAGGGGACACTACATCAAGAAAACATAACACTTCATAATCTATACACCCAACCAGGGAGCACCAAAATAAATAAAGCAACTACTCACAGAAGTAAAGGGAGAAAGAGAGCAAAACACAATCGTAGTTGTGGACCTTAATACTCCATTGATAGCTCTAGACAGATCAACCAAACAGAAAATCAATAAAGAAACATTGGCCTTAAATGAAACACTAGACCAAATGGACATAATTGACATTTACAGAACCTTTCATGCCAGAACATCAGATTACACATTCTTCTCCAGTGCAAATGGAACATTCTCAAGGATTAAACCATATGTTGAGTCACAAAACTAGCATCAACAAATTCAAGAAAATTGAAATTATACCAAGAATATTCTCTGACCATGAAACCTTGAAATTAGAAATCAACTGCAAAAAAAGAAGTAAAAAATCCCCACAAATACTTGGAGATTAAACAATATACTACTAAAAAATGACTGGGCCAAAGAAGAAATAAAAGATGAAATCCAAAGATATATAGAGTCAAATGAGAATGATAATACAATATATCAAAACTTCTGGGATGCAGCAAAAGCAGTAATAAGAGTAAAGCTTATATCATTACAGGCTTATCTCAAGAAACAAATGAAATTCCCAAGTAAACAACCTAACATCACATCGTCAAGTAATAGGAAAAGAAATAATAAAAGCAACCCAAAGTCAGCAGAAGAAATGAAATAATAAAAATTAGAGCAGAATTGAATGAAATAGAGAACAAAAAGACTATACAAAAAATTGATAAAACAAAGAGCTGTGTTTTTTTTTTTTTTAAAGATTAATAAAATTGACAAACTCCTGGTAGACTCACTAAGGAAAAAAGTGAAAAGATATATGTAAACAAAATCAGAAATGAGAGAGAAGTCACCACAGACATCAAAGATATACAAAGGATCATACTAGAATATTATGAAAGACAATATGTCACCAAATTCAATAACCTAGAAGAAATAGATAAGTTCCTAGAAATATATAACTTCCTTGACTAAATCTTGAAGAATTAGGAAATCTAAATAGACCAATCAACAGTGATGAAATTGAAACAGCCATCTAAAACCTCCCCAAAAAACAGAAGTCCAGGACCAGATGGCTTCACCAGTGAATTCTACCAAATGTTCAAAAATGATTTAAAACATATCCTTCTCAAACTCTTCCAAAAAATTGAAGAAGAGGCAATACTTCTTAACACATTCTATGAGGCCAATGTAACTCTGATACCAAAACCTGGCAAAGATAACACAAAAAAAGAAAAGTACAGCCCAATATCTCTGATGAATACAGATGCAAAAATCCTATATAATAAATGGCTAATATGCAAATTGACCAAATGGCTGAACAACGGTCACTATGACATGCACTGACCACCAGGGGGCAGACGCTCAATGCAGGAGCTGCTTCCTGGTGGTCAGTGCTCTCCCACAGGGGGAGCACCACTCAGTCAGAAGCCAGACTCATGCTGGTGAGCTCAGTGGCGGTGGCGGGAGCCTCTCTCCCACCTCCGAGGCAGCACTAAGGATGTCCAACTGCCAGGTTAGGAGAACGGGCCTAAGCCATCAGTCAGACATCTCCCAAGGGCTCCCAGACTGCAAGAAGGTGCAGGTCGGGCTGAGGGCCACCCCCCCTCCCCGCCAAGTGCACGAATTTCATGCACTGGGCCTCTAGTTCTAAATAAAATAGTAGCAAATTTAATACAACAGTACATACTAAAAATAGTGCATCATGATCACATAGGAATCATTCCAGGGGCACAAAGATGGCTCAACATATGCAAATCAATCAACATAATACACCACATTAACGAAAGAAAGGATAAAAATCATACAATCTTATCAACAGAAACAGAAAAAGCATTTGATAAGATACAACATCTATTTATGATTAAGACATTCAATAAAATAGGAATAGAGGGAAAGTAACTCAACATAATAAAGACCATATACAATAAACCCTCAGCTAATATCATACTCAATGGTGAAAAACTGAAAGCTTTCAAGACCAAGACAAGGATACCCACTTTCACCACTCTTATTCAACACAGTGCTGGAAGTCCTGGCAGAGAAAGAAGGCAAAAGAAAGAAATAGACAGCATCCAAATAGGGAAGGAAGAAGATAAAATGTCACTTCTTGTGGATGCCATGATTCTGTATATAGAAAACCCTAAGACTCCACCAAAAACCTATTAGAAACAATAAACAAATACAGTCAAGTTACAGGATACAGAATCAATGTTCAAAAAATCTATTGCCTTTCTGTATACTAAAACAAAACTTCAGAAAAAGAAATGGGGAAAAAAACCCACAATTACTTTTGTAATTGCAACCAAAAGAATAAAATACCTAGGAATAAATGTAACAAAGAAAGTGAAAGACCTACATACTGAAAATTACAAAGCATTATTAAAAGAGATTGAAAAAGACACAACAAAATGGAAAAATATTCCATGTTTATGGATTGGAAGAATCAACATAGTTAAAATGGCCATATCACCCAAAGCAAATACAGATTTAATGTACTTTCCATCAAAATCCCAATGACATTTTTAAAAAATAGAAGGAAAAATCATCAGATTTGTATGGAACCACAAAAGACCCAGAATAGCCAAAGTAATCCTGAGAAAAAAAAATAATTAAGCTGGAGGTATCACACTACCTGACTTCAAATTATACTACAGAGTTATAATCAAAACAGCATAATCAAGACAGACATGTAATGGAAAAGAGAATCCAGCTATAAAACCACATGTGTATGGACAGATAATTTTAGACAAAGAAAGCAGAAACACATAATGGAGTAAAGATAGTCTCTTCAATAAATGGTGCTGGGAAAACTAAAAATCCACATGCAAATGAATGAAAATGGATTGCAGTTTGTCCCCATCTACAAAAATTAATTCAAAATGGATAAAATACCTAAATATAAGACTTGAAACAATAAGTTACATAGAAGAAAATATAGGTACCAAACTTATGGATCTTGGTAGTAGAGGACATTTTATGAACTTGACCCCAAATTCAAGGGAAGTAAAGGCAAAAATAAATGCATGAGACTATATTAAACTAAAAAACTTCTGCACAGTAAAAGCAACTGACAACAAAACAAAGAGGCAGCCAATCAGATGGGAGATGATATTTGCAAACAGTTACTCCAACAAAGGTTTAATTTCCAAAATATATAAAGAACTCATAGAATTCAACCAAACAAAACAACCCAATCAAAAAGTGGGCAGAGGACCTAAAAATACACCTCTCCCAAGAAGACATATGAACAGGCAATAGATAGATATATGTAAAGATGTTCTGCCTCACTGGCAATTACGGAAATACAAATCAAAACTACCATGAGATACACTCAAGAAAGGGAACTCCCATTCACTGCTGGTGGGAATATAGACTGGTACAAGCATTATGGAAAGCATTCTGGTGATTCCTCAAAAAATTAAGAATAGAGCTACATATGACCCAGCAATCCCTCTCCTGGGTATATACCTGAAAAAACTTGAAAGCATGTATTCGCAAAAATATATGCACCCGTATGTTCATTGAAGCATTATTCATGATGGCCAAGACATGGAAACAACCAAAGTGTCCTGCAATAGAGGACTGGATAAAGAAGAAGTAGTACATATACACAACGGAATACTACTTAGCCATAAGAAAGGATGAAATAGCGCCATTTGCAACAATATGTATAGACCTTGAGAATATTAAGCTAAGTGAAATAAGTCAGTCAGAAAAAGTTAAGAATCATATGATTTCACTCATATGTAGGATATAAAACTGAAACTCATGGACACATACAGTAGTGTGGTGGTTGCCAGAGGGAAGGCAGTGGGGGTGAAAACTGTCTAATATAAGGTGCCAGGAGAAGATTTGACTTTGGTTGCTATGCACATGGTACAGTATACAGATCTTATAGCATAGAAACCCACATCTGAAATCTATATGTTCATATTGACCAATGTCACCTAAATCAATTTAATAAATAATATTAAAAAAAGAAATAGCTGGATATTCAGAGCTGACTGCCTGGGTGTAAATTCTGTCTCTGGTGCTAACTAGATGTATGGGAATAGCTATTGTGGCCATTTTGTAGGCAAAGAAACAGAGACACAATAGCTATGCCCTCCTCATAAGGTTGTTGTGAGGATTACATGAGTAATTAATGAAGAGAACTTAGATGGGCCCTTGACACATAGTTGGCACGAAGGATTAGCTATTCCATGAGTATGGGTGTGGGAGGGAAGCAATGATATTAATTTCAGAGAGAGTTGAGCGAGCTTTGAATTAGGCAGACCGTAAAGATCCCACCGAGGCCTTTCATTTTTGTTTTTGGCTGGCTGAAAACTAAGTACTCTGGGCACGAGGAAATTTTTATCCACAGTCATTTTTAGACAAACAGCCAGGGAATTCCTCTCTGAGGAGATACTCTTTAAAAAGAGTCCCAAATGCAGTAAAGGAGAGAGCAGGGGAACCATGTGGGGAGGAGCGTTTCCAGTTGAAGGAACAACCCTTGAAAACTCTGAGGTGAGGGTGTTTGGTGAGAAGGGGGAGCACTGTAGTGAAGAGGTGGGGGAGCAGAGGGCTAGAAAATGAGGCAGAAAAGGGTGGGAGCGACCGTGCTGGGAAAGGCTCTGCAGGTTGTGGATTTCTATTAGAAGTGATGGGAAATCACTGGAGCATTCTGAGCGGAGGACTGACCGTGATACAGCATCTTTTAAGAGAATCTCGCAGGCTGCCTTGTGGGGATAAACAGGGGCAAGAAAGGCGGGAGGCAGAAAAAAGCTGGAGACCCGGTGGGAGACTATTGTAATCGTTGGTGAAACAAGACAGTGGTTTGGAGTAAAATGGCAATAATTGGAAGGGGGCATGAATAAGGTTAAATATGATCTATGTCTTAGAGATAAAGGGAGAGCTAACAGAATTTGCTGATTAATTGGATATGAAGTTTGAGAATAAGAAAAATTCAAGAATGAATGCAAGGTTTTGGGCCTGAACCACTGAACGAATGGTGCACCATTTACTGAGATGGGAAGCCACAGAGAAAGAAGATCTTGGGGAAATTCGAGAGCAGTATTGGGCATGTTAAGTTTGGGGAGCCTATAGATAGGGTGATAGGCAGAATACGGGTCCCATAAATATGTCCACGTCCTAATCTCCAGAACCTGTGAATATGATGTGTTATATTGCAAGGGGGGATTAAGGTTGCTAAGTAGTTAACCTTAACATAAGACTATTCTGAATTGTTTAATAGGGTTCAATGTAACCACAGGGGTCTTTAAATGTGGAAGAGGGAGGCAAAGAATCTAGTGTCAGAGTGAAGTGATTTGAAAAACTAGCCAGTGCTAGTTTTGAAGATGGAAGCAGCCACAAGCCAAGGAATTCAAGCTGCCTTTTGAAGCTGAAAGTACAAAACAGATTCTCCCCGGAGCCTCCAGAAAAGAATGCAGCCTGCCGACACCTTTTTTAACCCAGTGAGACCCATTTTGGACTTTTGATCTCCAGAACTGAAGAATAATACGTTTGTGTTGTTGTAAGCCACTAAGTTTGTGGTAATTAGTTACAGCAGTCACAGGAAACTAATGCAGGTGGTCACAAAATATATTGCCCAAATTGGGACATTTTTGAATGAAAGGAGCGCCATTAATACTTAAACAGGCGCCAAACCGGTTTGGCTCAGTGGATAGAGCATCAGCCTGTGGACTGAAGCGTACTGGGTTCGATTCTGGTCAAGGGCATGTACCTTGGTTGTGGGCACATCCCCGGTGGGAGGTGTGCAGGAGGCAGCTGGTTAATGTTTGTCTCTCATTGATGTTTCTAATTCTCTATCCCTCTCCCTTCCTCTCTGTAAAAAATCAATAAAATATATTTTAAAAAAATACTTAAACAGGACAGCAGTCATAAATAAGAACTATTCTAAGAAAACTAGGATGTGGGTCACCCCACCCTCTGTTGTATGTGGAGATATCAAGGAGCAGTTGCTGCTTTGTGTCCTTAGTTTCAGAGAGAGGTGGGGGCCTAGAGAATTAAATTTGAGAGGTGTCCTCATGTAGGTGGTATTTGAAGCCATGAAACTGAATGAGGTCACAAGAAAGTGAATATAGATAGAGAAGGGGGGAAATATCCAAAGGTGGAGCCCATTTTCACAGATTTGGAGGAAGGGGAGGATCCAGTAGAGAAAACTAAGAAGGCTATCCAGTGAGGGAGAAGAAAAAAGAACAAATACACCCAAGTGAAGAAAGTGTTTGAGGAGGCAGGACTGACTGAGTACATCAGATGGGAGGTGAAAGATCAAGAAAAAAGAGTGAAAGTTGGGTTTGCAATGTGAAGATCATCAGTGATATTAGTAGATGTGGGGATGGGAGGTGGGGGTGGGCAGAAGCCTGATACGAATGAGTAAAAAAAATAGCAATGGAGACAGAAAGCATAGCCACCCCTTTCAAGTTTTACTATAAAAGAGAGCAGAGAAATGGGATAGTAGCTAGAGGAGAATATAGGCCCAGAGAGGGTTTTTAAGAGATGGGAAATAGTAGCACACCTTTGTATGCACAGTTAATGATTCAGGAAAAGGAAAATATTCAACACAGAGAGGATGTAACTGCGAAGTCCTTGAATAGATGAGAGGAAATGGCACCCAGAGCTTAAGAGAAGGATTTGGTCTGCAGTAGTCATGTGAATGAATCTTCCACTGAGGAGGAAGGAAGGGTGCAAAGATACTTATATTGGAAACTTTGGGGGGATAAGAAAGTTTTTTTCTTACTGTTTTCAGCTTTTCAGTGAAATAGGAAGTAAGGTCATCAGATGAGAGTGATGGAAGAAGGAGTAGAGAAGAGGTGTTGAAATGTTGAGAGAACTTGAGAAAAGGGAAGAATAGCATCCTAGAGAATAGAGAAGGACTTGATTCTCATTGAATATCTATGAATGATTTAATAAAACTGACAAAAATAACAACAACAAAAATCAGCTACAAAAAGTATGAAACATAATGGACATAAATTCTAATTTGTTTTTGGCAGTATCTTAAGGTAAAAATAAAAACAAGGACTAACTATTAGCACTTAAGAATAGCTGTGGATGTCACTTCAGTCATTTCATTTCTGCATAGCTGGCATTGCCAGCCTGTGTGACTGAGTTTGCTCATGTTGACACTGGCACACACAATCCTTACTTTTCTTCAGCGGTTCACTAGTTTATCCACTTTTGGTTGTGGATTCTTTCTTGTTAACACTAACGGTTTGCATATTACAGCAAATATTTATTTTCCTGGGCAGTTCATTCTCTCTCTCTCCCGCCCCTCTATATTCTATATGTTACATAATCTCTCCTCTCTTCATAATATATCTTGCTAGAGGCCCGGCCCATGACATTTGTGCACTCCGGGGGGGGGGGGGGGTCCCCTCAGCCTGGCCTGTGACCTTTAGCAATCTGGGAGCCCTCGGGGGATGTCCGACTGATGGCTTAGGCCCGGGACATCCTTAGCGTTGCCACAGAGGCAGGAGAGGCTCCCACCACTGCCGCTGTGCTCTCCAGTCATCAGCCCAGGCTTGTGGCTGAACGGCACTCCCCCTGTGGGAGCACACTGATCACCAGGGGGCAGCTCCTGCATTGAGGGTCTTCCCCCTCGTGGTCAGTGTGCATCATAGCGACTGGTCGTTCCGCCATTTGATTGACTTGCATATTACCCTTTTATTATATAGGATAACCTGCATGATGGTTAATTTTCTGTGTCCACTTGGCTGGAGCATGGTGCTCAGATATTTGGTCAAACATTATTATGGATGTTTCTGTGATGATGTTATTTTGGATGAAATTTAAAAGGATAAACTTTGCTCTAGCTGGTTTGGCTCAGTGGATAGAACCTGAAGGGTCCCAGGTTCGATTCTGATCAAGGGCACATGCCCGGGTTGTGGGCTCAATCCCCAGTAGGGGGAGTGCAGAAGGCAGTCTATCAATGATTCTCTCTCATCATTGATGTGTCTATCTCCTTTTCCCTTCCCTTCGTCTCTGAAATCAATAAAAATATATCTTTTAAAAATAAGTAAAATAAAAGGATAAACTTTGAATAAAGCAGATTACCCTTCTTAATGTGGACGAGTCTCATCAAATCAATTGAAGACCTTAACAGAACAAAAGAATGACCTCTCCCAATCAAGAAAGAATTCTATGAGCAGACTGCCTTTAGATTCAATCTGCAACTCTTGCCAACCAAACTTGCAGATTTTTGGACTCACCAAGCCTCCGCCATCATCTCTCTTTCTCTTTCTCTCTCTCTCAATCTCCTATCATCTGTATTTTATATTCTCTCTCCTCTCCCTATAAGGTATTCCTTAACCTGTTTTTACTTTGCTAGAGAGTTTGAACATAGAGTAGTCTGCATGCTACCCAGGGCTCTTTCAGGACCAAGGACAGTAGCCCCACTGTTTTCTCTCCACTGCATCTCTCAACAGGAGCATTTTAGTCATTAACAGCCCATGTTACTATGTGGCAGGCACTGTGATAGAAGTGCAAATAATAACCAGTACTTGTCATCAAAGAGACTTAAAGCACATAGTGATAAACAGGCTACAAACACAAGTATAACACAGAAAACCATGATGTGTAACTATAAGACACTATGGGAGTATTTAGGAAGAAAGGGCCCGTATTTGGATGGCATTTTAACTCATTGTAAAGGAGGGTCGACTTATTTATTTTGGCATTGGGGGCTGATATGAGACATGAGCAGATCTAGATTTATAAAGTTAACTCAAGTAGCAGCTATAAGATCTGAAAGGAATAGTGGGCAAGCAGAAGGTAGGGAGAATAAGCCAATTGGCTTTTGCCAAATAAATGTTGATAAACGACACTTTTTATCATGTCACCTTTATCTTCACCAGTTTCCATTGCTCCCAATTAAACTCAGTTGTCTCTCTTTAGTTGTTGAAGGTCTTTACCTTGTTGCACACTAGAACCCAAATATTAGCTTAACCCCAATGATGACAATAGTTTCACTCTTCCCCTCATATGAAAATTAACCCCCATATCTGCTCCTTACAGTGCCTGAGTGGACTGAAAACTGCTTGACAGGACTATATCTTACAGTTGGTAACCCCAGAGGAGAGTCTTCATAGTTCATAGCAGAGTCAGCAGTCACAGCTAGGATGGCTCTTCCGGGCTGTGGTTCTCATGGGACACAGGAAAGTGTCATGTAAAGTAAACTTGTAAAATGCTCACTTATTGACTGATTGTGACGGTGCTGACTTGTAAGTTAGCAATTCTCCCATTGGTCCATGCCTCATTTGATCTATCAGCCAAGGTCCTAGAAAGAAACAGAACTTTACTGAAATATAAAGGAACTAATAAAAGGACTATTTACAGAGGTGTGAGACAACTAAGGAAACTCGCAAAGGTTGCCCAGTGTCCCAGAGATTAGCAGTGTTGAGAAGCTATTACTACCTCAGGTCTAAAGAGAAAAGAGGGGGAAATAGTATTGCCAAAGCCCATTGAGAACTGGAGATAGGGATGAGCAGTGCCCTGACAAGAACTGGAAAGAAAGGAGTAAACTGCCACATTAAGGCACTGAAACATGGAGGAAGCAAGGAAGAGGAATATCCTTCTCCCTGTCTACTCTCACTCTCCATTCTTTTCGCAATGCCTGCCATTGGCTAGCTGTGATCAAAAGCTAGAGGGGAAGGGAGACAAACAATGCAACTCATAATATCTGGGTAGAAACAGACATAAAACCACCACCACCACAGTATCAGGATTATGGTTGGTTGCATTGACAGACAACCAGGATAACAATGGCTTACACAATTAGAAGTTTGTCTCATGTAAATGAAGTTCAGGGTTATATGTCAGCTCATAATAACTGGGGACCCAGACATTTTTTCTCTAGCTACAAACCCCCTTCCTCAACATACTACCTCATGGTTCATTAAAGGTGGCTGCTTGGGCTCCAGATATCATGCAGGCATTCCAACATGCAGGAAGATGAAAGAAAAAGGGCACACCTTTTTACTTTAAGGGCACTTATTTGAAGTTATACACGACACTTCTATTTACATTTAAGTGGCAAGAATTCAGCCATATGAGCACACCTAACTCCAAAGGGGGGTGGGAATGTGATATCTATGCCAAGAAGTTTTGCACCCAGCAAAAAAATGAAGGGTTCTCTTACTAAGTAAAAGGGGGAGATTAGATACTGGAGGATAACTGGCTCTTGGATACAATGTCAGAGGAAAAAAATCTCATCATTAGCTAGAGAAATTCCAGGACTGAGCCAGAGTCCTCTCAATAGCCAACAGAGAGAACACGTTAATGACAGTGACAATGTGTATCATGAAATATCACCTGTCCTTTCACTACGTGATGGTCACTTACACCCACTTTTAAGGGAAAAGCGATGTTGCTGGGTAAGGACAATGCACATTGGATGAAGAAATGCCAGTTAGAAAAAGTTGCCTTGGAGCTTTAAAGACTGGCTCCTGGAAAAGGTACTGTCTATACATGTGTAGCCAGCTTATCTGGTTTGATAGAGAAGCAACAGCTCATGTTTTCAGAGTTGAGGGATAAGGTAACGTAAAATGCGATGCCAACTGGCTTAGCTCCAGAGCCCTTCCTTGGGGGCAATAGCCTCTTTCTCAGGCACCCAAGCACGTCCCTGGGCTGTGCTGCCTGCTCTGGCACCCATGGGAGCTGCTCTCACAAGGCGTGGTAGTGGGGACTGCTCTGGCTCACCTGTGAGCTACCTCCACCTTCCTCAGCCACCCAACTGCCCTCGGCTGCTCCCAAGGAATACAGACAGAGGGTGTCTGTCTACTTCTCCCTCTAGCAGCCTTTGGAGGCTTTGGTCAGCCTGTTCTGAAAAGGAAGGAAAGAAGTCTCAGCCTTTCAATCATTTATTCAACCAACTTTCCAGAAACAGCTACTGTGTGACCCCTGTGGGCACACGGAGATCACAGGCTTACAGTCCAGTTAGCTTGGGCAGAAGTTCCACGTGTGAAGTGAAATCATCCATGACAACAATATACATGACATCACAAAACTGCAGGTCCCGTGAATAGCAGAGTCTGTCATTCTCAGAGGTCATTGGATGGACAGTTACTGTGAGATAAGATGCTCAGGGAGGACCCATAGACTAAGTAGCCACTGGGTAGGGCCTTGGCACATGGGTAGGAGTTGCTTACATGGAACTATAGAGGTGGAAATGAGCATTTGAGCTCAGGAACAGCTAGGAGAGGGTTGTGTCACATGGTGCTGAGAGAGGAGGAGAGAGGCAGGCTTTGAAGGGTCTTGGCTACCAGCAAGGAGAGTGGTATTCAGAAAGGAGCCATCAAGGTTCCTGAGAGGAGGAACCATGTGAAGAAAGAGTGTTTGGGAATTGCTATCTAGCTAGCAGTGGGTAGAATTGTTAATTATATAGCAAAGGAGCCATCCCACATATTTGAGGACTTACACGACTTCTGAGTCAGACCAGCAGTATTCAGTTGAGTATTCTGCTCATGACCTCCAAAAATAGCTCCCAAAGGAGAGTGACATCCCTTTATTCAGCAAATGTATGCCGGATGCTCCTATTTGACAGGAACCAGGGTTTCAGGGGACTCTGTGACTTACACAGGCCTGATCCCTGCCCTCTGATGGGAAGCCACCCTTCACCCTGAGCCTAAGGGCCTGTGAGAGTGGGTGGCATGAGGCTGAGCTAAGAGGGCACAGGAAGAAGGCCCATTCTGGGGAGTGTCTACAGGCACAAATCAAGCCCAAATTGGGCACAGCCACACTACAGTCAGACTCTGGCCAGGGAGCAGTTTCTGTGCTGGAGGGAGTAGATGGGACAGGGCTTCAGAGACCAGGGTGGAAGCAGTGGGGTACTGGGGTGCCGGGGTTCTTGTCCCAGCATCAAGAAGGGTTCAGGAACCTGGAGAAGGCTGTGCGTAGATGTTAAATAAGAGTAGTCCAGTGACTAATAAAGAGTCCGGAGATGAAATATAATTTTGAAAGGCATTTTGGGGGTCAGAGGAGCTTAACTAAAGGAGCTAAGTTCTATGGTTTTAAGTCTAAGGCCTTAGGTTCTCCTCATCCCCAGGACCCCATGCTTTTTATTAACATAATTTGTCCTGAGGCAAGGCAGAGATATACACATTGAAGGGTCAGGGTTTGGTACAGAGTCCATTGTCAGAATGGGGGGATTAGCCTACGGCTGTTCAGGTATTTGGCCAGTAGGAGGCAATAGCATGTAGATCAAGATGCCCTTTAACTGTCTGGCAGCCAAGAATCAATTTAATGTATCCTATTCAGGTTTGGGGAAATGCCTTCAGCCATTCCCAGATGTAGCCCTGCTGCCATGCTGGAATTGGTCTCCGGCACTGGGGCAGAGTCAGACTGTGTCCAGGAAGTCTATCTGATGGGAGGGGAGGTGAATCCTTCATTTCTGACCTCCAGGTAGTGATCTGGAAATTCTTCTAAACCTTCTTGAGCTGGAAAACTTCTGTAGCCCACACAACCTGCACTGTAACCCGTTCCATACACACAACCCGCACTCACCCTCAGGCCAAGTTCATGCTGCCTTTTCTCTCTGAACCGGCCTTCCTTCCTGTATCCTTCAGCTCGACCTGAGGACCATCCTACAGGCTGGTGGGGGTAGGGGGAGTTAGTTTGTGTCTGGAGCAAGAATAGCAGTCTCTCTCTCTCTCTCTCTCTCTCTCTCTCTCTCTCTCTCTCTCTAGGTTGATATTTAAGGGACAAGGAATAAAGAAGAAACAAAGCCTTTCAAACTGGCAAGTCCTAACCAAGACCATTTCTATAGCCAAAGAAAGTCACTGATTTGTGTGATTAGTACAACAACCAGTTGTTTTTGTTTGTTTGTTTGTTTGTTTTAGTAGAGGGAGGGAGGGAAGGAGAGAGAGAGAGAGAGAGAGAGAGAGAGAGAAACATGAATTGGCTACCTCCTGCACTTGCCTGACTGGGGTTGGGGATGGGGGAAGGGAGGATCGAACTGCAATCTGATATGTGCCTTGACTGGGCATCAAACCTGCCACTCCCTAGTGTATGCGACACTCCAACCAATGAATCCACACTGGCCAGGGCCAGTTGTTTGGATTTTAAAAATCTGGTTAGTTGATAAAACAGACAAGCCAGTCAACATCTTAAGCCTCGACGCCTATGACGACAGCCTGCCCTCTAGCAGGCGGTGCAGCAACTTCACAGGGCTCCGCCATGGAAACAGACAGCTCCCAGAAACCTCCCAGCAGATCAGTGGCTTCAAACTGAATCTGTGAGGCTGGGAGGGAGGCTGAGCTTGACCCCCCGCCCCGGCTTCCCCCCACTTCCCCCTCTGCAGTGGCCTCCCTTCACCTCTGGACAGAGGCCAGCTCTTTCAGTCCTGTTGTTTTTTATATTTCGTCCTCTTTTAGGAGCTGGGGAGGCCCTTTGAACTACCTAAGTGCAGATGTTCTTCAGGGTCATGTAATTCCAACCACCTGGAAAAGGACAGGAAAATGAAGTTCCATTTATGTCCCCTGTTGGAAGTAAGATACGATGTGAGCAGTGAGAATCTAATGTGGGCCAGCGCCACGCGGCCAAGGCAGGTGTCTCCCTTGGAGTATGTTTGCATTTTCTGGCAGCATCCTCATTTGGTGGTACTAACTGAGCCACAGTCCCTGCCCTCGAGGACCCTGGGATCCCAGATCAGCAGCAATGACAGAGATGCAGGAAGGGGGACAACAGCAAGATCCAGATGTGTGCGTTGTAGTCAATGTGCTGATGGAGATGCCCAGTTCTCATGCATTTTGGCCCCAACATGTTGGTTGCATGCTGGCTAGAAACACAATGCTCAGCTCAGGGGACACTGAAGCTGAGGGCTGGGAGCCTTGCAGGAGGCAGAGGCCTGCTGAGGACTGGCCAGGCCCCTCTGCCACCCCATTAGGCTACATTGAAGCCCCAAGGTTCCTTCCTACCCTAGGAAGTAGGACCTTGGCCTCAGGCTAGCAAGATGTCTTCAATACCATGTGTCCCTTTTTCCCCATGGGTAATTGAAAGGGGACTGATGTCAGTAGAAGGTAAACTTCACTCTATATGTATGAAAAATGAGGAGCAGCAAAGCTAGGAATCCACAAGCATTTCCTATCAAAATTCTCACAATGATGGCATTATAGAGGTAGAAGACATTTTTTAAAATGATCTGATCCAAGACCCTCATTTCACAGACAAAAAACTTAAGACCAGAGGAATAAAAAAACCTAGGACCAAAGTGGGACTTGTCCATGGCCCCACAGCTAGAATGTTACAGAGCCAGAATTCAAACCTAGTTCTAATTTCCAGTTTAATTCTCTTACCCCTACACTAAACTGGAGTAAATACGTAAATAAAAAACCCACTGGAAATTTGCCTTTAATCTGAAAAAAAAATATGGTGATTAGAATAACCTGTAAGTGTATATGTAGCAGTCATAATGTAGGCCAGTCACTAAATCAATATTTATTGGTAGCATTCTGTGCCAGGCACCAGGCTGTCTGTGCCAAGGCCTGGGATCTGTGCCGTTTACTTCCCACATCAGAAGGCTGCCTGGGGTGCAGCTGTGATGGATCTGGAGACACCCCTGGAATACGTTCTCCTGGAGTCCTGCAAGCTCTCTGCTTCCAGTTCCTCGTCTGCACAGTAGGTGTAACCACTTATCTCATGAGCTGTTATGATTGGAAATGTGGGCAGTCAGAGGGCCTGGCTTGATAAAAGTGTCACACCAAGTAGACAATGAGATGTTCTTCTTCAGGGATCAGATTCAAAAAGGGATCAAGATAAAAGCTCTTAAAGATGTGAAGTTAGACATGATTAAGAATAAATTCCTTAATTTTGAGTAAAGTAGCCTAATATCCTTGTCCAAGATGCTTATGAAATCTATGTTTTTTAAAGATTAAAAAAGTGGGGTTTTTTTTTTCATTAATTTGATGAAGACAAAAATTTTAAAGGAACTGGATTAGTCATTAGGGCTGCCATAACAAAGCACCCCAGATTGGGGGCTCAAACAAAGATGTAATTCTCACAGTTCTGGAGGCTGGAAGCCTAAAATCAGCATGGCAGTGGGCGTGGCTTCTCCTGAGACCTCTGCTTGCCTCTTGGACAGCAGTCTTCTCCCTGTGTCACCCCGTGGCCTTTCCTCAGCGTGTGTCTGGGTACAAATTTCTTTTTCTAATAAGGACACCAGTCAGATTGGATTCTGACCCACCCAGAGAACGCATCTTTACTCCGTTACCTCTCTAAAGAACTTATCTCTACACACAGTCACTTTCTGAAGTATTTAGATTTTGGAAGGGACATAGTTCAGCTGGTAACAGCGACCAAAGTGAATAGGTGAAAGGCCACATGACCCCAACCACCGGAACCATGTTGAACACCTTCCCCAGGAAGCTAGTCCTGGGAGGGACCAGTGACCCAGCATCAGCATTAAGGGCTGGATTCTTTTTGTTTGAGATGATTTTGTTGTTGTTAATTGTGAAAACAGTTATGCATTGGTGGCACTGAGCCAAAGAAAGGAAATATGACAGGAAGGATGAGACAAGTCAAATGGTTGGTGGCACAGGAGATCGGCAGGGCCCCTCGGGCATGAAGAGGGGAGCTACGCCATCGGTGAGGGAAGGCATAGAGAGAGCACATAGATGACTGTGATGGGGAGGGCAGGCTCACCAGAGTCCTGGCATGGAAGGCATAGAGCAGGGAGCACATGCGCCCAGCATCCTGAGCTGAAGGCACCCTTCCCATGGGGTGCCTGGAACCCTGTGCTCAGGGAACAATGTGAAGGAAACTTTCCATGGCAGAGTGGGGAGGACTGATGTCACTGACTGCAGCCCAGGTGTTGGGAGGACATGGAGGAACGGTGTGGAGATACTGGGAAGCTAAGGATCCAATGAGAGAACACCAGCCTCCACATTTTAAGTGCCTACTGTGTGCCATGCTCTGTGCTAGGAGCTTTATATTCCACATCTGTGGGGAAGGAGGATTATCCCAACTCAAGCTCAGTACACTGAAAAACAGAGAAGTTAAGTAAAGAGGTAAGAATAATGTATGTGAAAACGCTTTGCAAATTCGCAGAGCACTGTATACATGTGAGGTGCTCTTTTTCCTTCTAACTGGCTTTCATAAAACAACCTCCAATGCAACAAACTACCCAACAGAGCACATGTTTGAGTTGACTGCACAGTAAACAATAAGAAGAAAAACTAGAAAGTTCTTCCCTGTGCCATTAAAATCTACTCTAGTTCCATTCTTTGTACAAAGGTAAGTTGACGACACACTGATTTGACTTCAATAGATGCTCAGTGGGTGTTTCTGGGGTTCGGTCCAGAGGCTGTTCTCTCCACCCCTCCCCATCCAGGCTGGGAGTGGGAGGTGCCCGTCCCAGTTCACCAGACACCTGGTGGCAAAGGACAGAGAACCTCTCCCTGCACCTGCGTGGGTCGTGGTAAGTTACGTGATCTCTAGGGGACAGCCAGGCTTTTCCTGGGACTGGGGGAGCCCTGCCCCAGCTTCGCTTTCTGAGCCGCCTGGTGTCTTTACTCTTTTGACAAGTCCAGTAGGATTTAGACGCAACAGTGCTGAGGGGGGACAACTCAAGTGGAAAGTGACCCTGTTCATCCAGGTTGGACTATACATTGAAAGACAGAAATAACAAGGAGAACACAATCACCAAGTAAATAACATGATACTTTCCACCAAGAAACTTCAAACAGAAGGAGCATGAAGGGTCCAAATTCACAGAATATGGTTTCTCGAGGGGGGAAGCACCTTGAGGTGCTGGCTGGGCAGACACACCCAGCCCAGCCCCCAGCCCACCTGCCTTCATTTTAGACAAGGAGGTGAGAGAGGCTCCTGGTGTGTTTGCCTCACCATGGGCCAGCTCTTGAGGAGCAACTGTGACAGTCACACCCAGAGGGTCACCTTGCAGAATGTCAGCCTGCCTTCCAGGATCCCAAAGAGCAGTGGTCAGCCCTTGCTGGCCCAAGACTGGCCTCTGTGGCTCAGTCATGGGCAGGTGTATTTTTCTAGGGGAGATCTCTAAAATTCCTATTTGACTCTATGATTGTATATTTTGGAGGTATGTGAATGAGAAGTCATCAATAACTAATACAAGTTTAATTCTGTGTAGAAATGTCATGAAGCTTTCATGATTTGAATAAAGAGTTTTATTAATGAATTTATTATTATTTTTTAATCCTCACCTGAGGACATGCTTGTTTATTTTAGAGAGAGGGGAAGGGAGAGAGAAAGAGAAGAGAGGATGGGGGAGGGAGGGAGAGAGAGAAAGAGACAGAGAGAGAGAGAGAGATCAATGTAAGAGGGAGAGAGAAACATTGATTGGTTGCCTCCCAATGCACCCTGTCTCAGGACCGAACCCATAACCTAGGTATGTGCCCTGACTGGGAACCAGTGTACGGGAGGATGCTCCAACCAACTGAGCCACTCAGCCAAGGCTGAATAAAGAGTTTTAAATGAGTGTTTGGCAAGTTGGCTTTTAGTACCCTCTGAGATGTGACTTGGAGAGAACCCAGTGACCGATTAGCTTTTACTGACTAGCTGGTTGTGTCAGGAAATAAATTAGCTGCATTCATTCAGTGCTCAGCAAGTTATTACCAGACATAATATACAGTAGTGAACAAAACTGATCCCCTGTGGAATTATATCCTAGTGAGGGGAGACAAATAAACAAATAAATGCATGAATGTAGTCAAATGGCCAAATCAGAACAGCTTAGGTCAGCCAGGGATTCACAATGAGAAGTCTAGAGGCTGACAGGTGCTGCTGTTGGTTCCTGGTTTAAGGACATCGGGGCTGAGGCCTCTGCACTTCTCTGGGCCCTTCCCTCATGGTGGTTAGAGGGGCTTCAGCTCCAGTAATCAAGTTCCTTTTGTAGGAAGAAAGAAGGAGGACGTTTCTAGGACATACCTCCAGCTATCCATCTCTCTTATGAGAATCTTTTGCAGAAATGAGACCTGACAACCCTGTTTATGTCTCATTGGCCAGTTTTTGTCACTTGGCCCCTCCCCCCACTTTGCAAGGGAGACTAGGACAGTTATTTCTTCAGCTAGGTACCCCCCCTACAGTCAGAGAATATTGGGTATTGTACATGCAATGATCAGCCTCTGCCTCTCAGATATATAATATTACCAGTTGTAGGACATATTGCTGAGGAAACTTAGTTCATTCTCCTCTTGGGTCTTTAGCTGCAAAAAGTTAGTAAAGTATTTGATCAATACTGACTGATTTACAGCTCTCTTTCTAGAAAAAAATGCTCAAACATTTGATATCTGAAAAGCTTTTCCTTAGACTAACCTACTAGTTCTTTAAGTCAATAAGAAAAATGATTGCTCAAAAGAAATATAGAGTTAAGTGGATGACTACCTTCCCTTGTCTTGCTCAACCAATTTTGAAAATGGGAACGGGAATATTTTCCTTTTATGGTGAAATAGCATGCTGCCAGAAGAAGCTTAATTACAGAATGATAAAATTAGACTGTTAGAATTAGATCGTCAGATGAATTATAATTGGTCTGAGGCGATGGCTATAGAATGTCAAGTAAAAAGCCTGCAAACAGCACTTGGTCCTGGAATAATGGAACCTCTAAAATGGTGACATGGCACCCTGACCGGTTTGGCTCAGTGGATAGAGCGTCGGCCTGCGGACTGAAGGGTTCCAGGTTCGATTCTGGTCAAGGGCATGTACCTTGGTTGCGGGCACATCCCCAGTCGGGGGTGTGCAGGAGGCAGCTGATCGATGTTTCTCTCATCGATGTTTCTAACTCTCTATCCCTCTCCCTTCCTCTCTGTAAAAAAATCAATAACATTAAAAATAAATAAATAAATAAATAAATAAATAAATAAATAAATAAAATGGTGACATGGGATTTCAATCTGTAGCTCAGCCATCAGTTCTCGGTTTCAGTGCCCTGAGCAATCTAACCAGTAGCTGAGTATAATGAAATGGCATTTTATCCTACAGAAATTACAGAGTAAAAAACCCCCAAAACCTATATTCTATACCTCTGCAAAAGGACTTTCATGCCTGAAAATTCTGAATGGAGAGTGGAGGGGAGGGATGACGCCAGGGAAGGTTGACTGCTGTAACTCACTACATCTAAACGCTGCCTCCCTACAGATAACACAGAGCCCATGTGTCTGTCACCTGCCTGTCATCTTCCACAGCCTCTCTCCAGGGTAATTGCTTTGCTTCAGTCCCATGATCACATTGAAGAGCATACTAAACCTGGGAGACTGAGATCCCAAAGAATCTTTATAAATAAACCTGTAACACTGTTGTGGGTGCCCAAGGCCAGGCAGTCCTAGGGGGTAATCAAGAATCTACCTGGGAGATGAGTTGCATATTATGTATGTGTGTGTGTGTGTGTGTGTGTGTGTGTGTGTGTGTGTGTGCTGGGGAGGAAGGCAGGAATTTTCGTCATCTGTTGTAGTATATTATAGAGCTAGAGATTTGGACTGAAATTGTGACAAATGTCCACCGCTAGTTTCTGAGGTTCATTCTAGCCCGAAGAACAATAGGGGTTTAAAGCTGGAGGAGTCTCAGCTAGTCCAACCCCTTCATTCTGCACACATGAAAACAGATACCCATCTACTCCACCCGTAGTGGGCATCACTTAAGAGGTAACCACAGCCTGGGAAAGGTCGAAGTGCCTCCCCTGGTGTGGGGGAGAGTGCTCCTGGCCGTCAGGCCTTGGTCCACAGGACTTAAGGGACAGGGAATCAACAGCAAATATAACGCTTGGAAAAACAAATGAGCATATCAACAAGAACAATAAAATTCTGCTAGCCTCTGACTTGTGAAATATTCTCAGAAGAGGTGGCATTTGAATGGAGACTGGAAGAATTATGATTCCAGTCGGTGAATAAGGGGAGGTCAGTGCTCTAGGCCAATACTGCAGAGCAGGAGGACACTTAGAAAGAGCTGGTGTCAGGGAGGTTGTAGCCGGGTGGGTGGAGGGACCTTGCAGCGGCAGGGTGCCAGTGGTCACGTGAGGCCAAATCAATACACACTTGTTGACCATCCTGCATATTCCCATTGTTGAGATTCAAAGATTTTTGGAAGAGATTCCGTCTTTAATTTCCTCCTCTTTGGTTTTTTATTTATTACTTCATGAATCCACTCATTCCACAAACCTGTATAGATCACATTGGCCATAGATAAACATCATAATAGATAGTGCACATTTCTGGAGCGCTCAGCATAAGTCAAGCACTGTGCTGAGTGCTTTTATGTATCACTAAGCCTTATGATGCAGGTACCATTAGGAGCACCACTGTACAGATGAGGAAACAACCCAAAACAGATGTCTTGCCCAAAGGCACACAGTCAAGAAGTGATGAAACCAGAACACAAACCAGAAAATATGATCCTCTTTCCCTCCTCTCTACTACCTGGGGCCAGAAGTCTCCGCATTCTTCCCGATTCCTCTCCTCTGGCCCCTCACCTCTTCTTTCCTTTAGGAAATATATTTTTAAATCACCAAAAACGATCCTGTCACATAATATGAAAGAGTCACTCATAAAAAGGAAAGGGAATTACCAGTAAAGTGTCACATAGAAAGCCTGCACATTCAGAGGAAAATGCCCTGGGGTGGAAGGAGTGAGAACTGAACGCAGTCACAGCGTGCTGCAGTCACGGAGGTCCCTGCTTTCTTTATTGTGTGTCAACATGTAGTCCTCTCTACCCTCTGGGGGTGTATTCCAAGAGATGTGAAGTGACTTGTCTACGGTCACAGGAGTGTCAGCTCAGCCTGTCCCTGCTCAGTCCCAAGGACTGCTCAGAACCGCCCTGGCCAGATCAGGACCATGGACAAAGCCTCCTGCAGAGAAAATCAAAGCCTTCACCTCCTGATGCTGGTGGCATTTAGTCCCGGAACAGGCAAAAAATAAAAAAATCAATCCCTGCTGCTCACTTTGCCAGACTGCTTTGCATTTTAGGCCTTAAGGAAAAACTGATTGCCTTATTTCATTATTGAGTTCTGAGAAATGATGTGATATAAATTTTCTGTATTTCTTAGAAATTAAAGAAAAAATCAATGGCTTGTTCCATGATTTCCTTCTTCTCTAACTACATAAAAACTCTCAGTGTTTTTAATAATTTTTATCAGTGCCTCCCTGTAGATTTGAGCCTCACTAATCAGCTGCTGGCGTCCTGTGACTAAAACAGAGCTTTAAACCCATCTTGGCTTAGAGTCCAGAAATGCCTTTCTGCTCCCTCTCCAGGCAGGGCTTGTCTGCAGGCCTTGCCTCCCATCAACCACCCTCTGGTGGTCAGAGAAGCTTCTTTGGTCCTTCTCGGTGAAAACACACAGCAGGCAGGCCAGAAAGACAGAATCTATTTTGGGAGGAACTGAAGGAGTAACTGAATGATAGAGGCTGTTCCCAGGGTAGAGGGCAGCCTGCCAAAAATGGAAGACAGAAATATTCCTCAAACAGATTCTATCACACGGACATAATTCTCTATATATCATCTAGCTTTGTCTTCCACCTGAAAAGGTGAACATAAGCGATTTTGTCAATGGGCACAGTTGCCAGGTAAACACAGACTCAGCTGCAAAGACCTGATGACATGTGAACACAGGAGCTGCTCTCCATGACTGTTCTTTGAGCAATAAAGACAAATGACAAAGGGCAACCGGCACCAGCTTTTTTCCCCACGCCCCCTGCTCTGCGGATGGGTTGTCATAATTAGAGGAGCAGACCTCATCTCCGGTCTTTCTCTGAAATCCATGACCCAGCACCAACTGGGAGCTGCATCATAAAGCACATGATGCTTAAGGGGAAGAATTTGGCAATTAAAAGCAGGGCAGTCCAAAGCACTGTAATAAGTTACCCATCTGGAGGGAACTGAGAGCAACGTGCTTAAAGGAGAAAAGCAGGCCGCTGAAGATTGGATTCCGTTCAAAGCCAGATGACATCTTTTTGTTGGAAAAGGACAGAACTATTTAAAACAGGGAGAAAAATGTGCTTCAACCTGAAGTCTATCATAGCCTGGGGCTATAGCCTCACTCAGCTTTGCCCTGCCTTGTTGGGAAAAGTGTGCTTGAACCATTGGTTACCAAAGGAACTCCAGTCACCCCATCAGCCACACAGAGATGACCAGCCCGTTAGGCAAAACACCTTTCTCTACCTTACGCTCAGGTCACCTTGTCCAGAGCAAGTCTCAGATGGATTTCTGGGGGCCCTTGGGCTCCCTCCTTCACGTAAGCCCTTAGCCACTTAGCCTGTTGCTGGACAACCCCTGCCTGGCCCCTTGCAGGGCCCTGGCCCATCCTGGGGGGCTGGAGGGAATGTCCTCAGTTCTGGAGGAGTCTATGCTCAGTCCTTCTAGATTCTTCAGCACAGACCCTCTCGATAGTGAGCAAGCCTTTCTCTTGGGTTTGTGCATTTCCCCCTGGCGTCTGCATGCCCGGGAGCATAATGCTGTGTGCTGGACAACCAACCCACAAGGTGAGCACCACACACCAAGCATCATGTGCTTTGAGACTGGATGGGGCAGGATGGCAGGCTTTTGTTAAGCTTTTCTGTGTAGATGAATGCAAAATTAGCGTACATTTTAAAGATTAAAATGAAAGGTTCTAAAGAATATATTATAGTCTTAACCTGAGACCCCAGGAGATATGTTCAACCAGGTGATGGGAGGGCAGCAGGTTCATATGAAGCAGGGGTGCTGGTGTAGGAGGAAGACCTTCCACAGAAGGGCTGTGGGCAGGGGCAGCACATGGAGCCAACAGGTTGTTCCCAATGGCCCACAGGGCACTCAGGCCTGCTGAGACTGCAGCAAAGGCGAGGCCAAGGTTCTGATCAAGTAGTCACAGTTGACAGGGACCCCAGGCACAATCAGAACAACCACCAGCACAGGGAGAGGTGGCTCAGGAGCCGCACAGGGCCTGGTGCTCACCCAGAAGGGCTTTGTGGTGAGATGCTCGTGCAAGAGAAACTAAGCATAGGCTTCTTCAGCCTGACTGCAGACAAGACTCACCAGGAGAGCCTGCCGATCCAGACCCGGGCCCATGGCAGACATGCCAGACCACACGCTGCACAAGGAGACCCAGAAATCTGTTCCTGAAAAGCTATCCTGAGGAATCGGATGTGGCATGACTCCTGTCTCCAGACGTGGAGTGAGGTGATAACAGAGAGAGGAAAACCGCCTAGTGCTCCCGGGCAGGATGCGTTTCCAAGGCTGGGACTCTGCCGTCTGCAGCAACCTCGGAGCGCTGGGTGCTGTTTTCTGGGTCAAGGGATCTTAATCGACAAACATTACAATCGGAATAATAGCCTCACTCTTGATCTGTACCTGGATACCAGAAATTCATTTCTGAAATTCATTTTTTAGAAGTCTCCCAAGTGCACACTGCCTGCACAGACAGATTTATTTCACAGAACAGCACATCTGTAGACAAAGCACTGTCTCACCTCGGTGCAGGGGCTGCACGCCTCAGGGCTGTCACTGCTATGTCCTTGGGAAGCGCTTGAGGTAACCCAGGGGACAGACGGATGGCTGGGGTATGGGAAGCTGCAGCTCCTGCCCAAGCCCCTCCAAGCCCAGAGCCCCCTCAACATTCCCCCCACCCCCGTCTTCTTCCAGAGCTTTTCTCCAGCAAACCATTTCCAATTTAATTTCATTTCCTCAGCAAGTCCTGATGGATATTATCTATTACTAGAGGCCCGGTGCATGAAATTTATGCACTGGGAGTGGGGAGTGTGGTCCCTCAGCCCAGCCTGTGCCCTCTCGAAGTCTGGGGGCCCTTGGGGAGTGAGCCTAAACACTAAGCCGGCAGTCAGACAACCTTAGTGCTGCCGCAGAGGTAGGAGAGGCTCCCGCCATCGCCTCTGCACTCACCAGCTGTGAGCCTGGCTTCTGGCTGAGTGGCGCTCCCTCTGTGGGAGCGCACTGACCACCAGGGGGCAGCTCCTGTGTTGAGTGTCTGTCCCCTGGTGGTCAGTGCACGTCATAGCGAGTGGTTGAGCGGCCTTAGCATATCACTAGCATAGCATTAGCATATTATGCTTTGATTGGTTGAATGGGCTAGCATATTAGGCTTTATTATATAGGATTATGCTTAAACAAAAACAAGTTGCTCTCTCCAGGGTTGGCAATTCAACAGAATTTTTTAAGAAATTGATTTTAGAGAGAAAGGAAGGGAAAGAGAGAGAGAAAGGTTGCCTCCCTTACGCACCAGATCAGAGATCAAACCTGCAACCTTTTGGTGTATGGAATGACACTCCAACCAACTAAGCCACCTGGCCAGGGCCCAGAATTTTTTTTTAAACAAAAATGGAGAAAGTTATGCTCTTAAACACAATCATTCTTTCCCGGGGCCCACGGGGAACTCCACCCTCCTCAGGTGGACTCTGCTTTGTTATTAGGTGGGTGGCAGTCAGTCCATCAGAAAGACCAGGTTATGCAGTGCCTGTTGCTCCAGCCTAGCCTGTTCACTTGTCAATTACTTGATGAATTCTTATTTTGGGAGACAAGCCAACTATGTCCCTGTAGAAGAAGTTCAACCAAGGAAAAGCAGCAACAATAAAAGTAAACAATGTTAGATGGACAAGGATGACATGCTGGAGGAAGTTTCCTCATCAACATGAATTTACTAAACATTTATGGTGGGTAGAATGTCCCCTATGTGTACAGACAAAAGCATCACTCTCTCCTTAAAAGAAATGATATCATCGTTTCAGTGGCAAATTCGAGGCATTTTCCAGAATGTGCTCCATGAAACACTAGCTCTAGGAAGTGCTCCAAAAACAAACAAACAAATAAACAAAACCTTCTCTGTTCAATTAAATTAGATAAACACTGCCTGTTTGATACCTCCTCTAGGACACTCATGGTGCACTCTAATCTCTGAGTTATCTAGAAGTGTGTAATTTAATTTCTAGATATTAAGAGTTTCCTTAGACATCATATTGTTACTGATTCCAACTTAAACAGAGAATAAATACACTTTTTGTGATTTATTTATTTTTATTTTAAATCTTTATTGTTGAGACTATTACAGGAGCCTCCTCCCCCTCCTTTTTTCCTCTATTGCCCCTTCCACCAGGTTCCCTCCCTACCCCTGGCCTTCACCACCCTATTGTCTGTGTCCATAGATAATGCATATATGCATATAAGTTCTTTGGTTAATCTCTTTCCATCCATCCCCCCACCTCTTCCCTCTGATATTTGTTAATCTGTTCCATGTTTCCATACGCTGTGGTTCTATTCTTTTAAATATATTTTTATTGATTTCAGAGAGGAAGAGAGAAGGAGAGAGATAGAAACATCAATGATGAATTATTGATCGGCTGCCTCCTGCATGCCCCCTACTGGGGATCGAGCCCACAACTGAGGCATGTGTCCTGACCAGAAATTAAACCATGACCTCCTGGTTCATAGATTGATGCTCAATCACTGAGCCATGCCAGTTGGGCCCCTCTGGTTCTATTTTATTCATCAGTTTATTTTGTTAATTAGATTCCTTGTTTGTTTATTTTGATTTTTAGATTCAACATGTTGATAGATATGTATTCATTGCCATTTTATTGTTCATACTAGAGGCCCAGCACACAGAATTTGTACACTGGTAGGGTCCCTAGCGGCTGCTGGCTTCGTACTCCCTCCCTTCCCCCGGCTGCCTGCCAGCACTGCTGGCTGGGGCCTCCCTCCCTTCCCCTGGCCAGCCTGCCCCCTAATCGAACTCCTGGAAGAACTCTTGTTGAGGGGACAATTTGCATACTATGTTTTTATTATATAGGATTTTTATCCCTCCTCCTCCTCCTCCTCCTCCTCTTCCTCTTTCTTCTTCTTCCTCTTACTAACTGCTTTTCTCTTGCTGCTTTTAATATTCTCTATTTGTCTTTAACTTTTGGAATTTTAATGATGATGTGTCTTTGTGTCTTGGTGTGGACCTCTTTGGGTTACTCTTGTTTGGGGGCTCCTTACACTTCCTGAACTTGTAAATCTATCTCTTTCACCAGTTAGGGAAGTTTTCTGTCATTATTTCTTCAAATAGGTTTTCAATATCTTGCTCCCTCTCTTCTCTTTCTGGCACCCCCGCCCTAATGTGAATGTTGGTACACTTGAAGTTGTCCCAGAGACTCCTTACACTATCTTCATATTTTTGGATTCATTTTTCTTTTTGCTCTTCTGATTGAGTGTTTTCTGCTTCCTCATATTCCAAATCGTTGATTTGATTCTTGGAATACTCTACTCTACTGTTGAATTCCTCTAAATTATTTTTTATTTCAGTTAGTATATGCTTAATTTCTGATTGGTCCTTTTTCATGTCTTTGAAATTCTCACTAATATCCTTGAAAGTCTCACTAAATCCCTTGAAGCTCTCATTAAGATCCTTGAGCATCTTTATAACTATTGTTTTGAACTCTGTATTTAGTAGTTTGTTCGCTTCCATTTCATTTAGTTTTTTTTTTCTGGAGATTTTTCTGTTCTTTCATTTGTGACATGTTTCTTTGTCTCTAAATTTTGGCTGCTTCCCTGTGTTTGTTTCTATGTATTAGGTAGAGCTTCTATGTCTCCTGGAATTGGTAGAGTGGCCTTGTGTAGTAGGTATCCTGTAGTAGGTGTCCTGTAGGAATTGGTAGAGTAGACTTCCCAGTCACCTGATCTGGGCACTCTTGGTGTGCCCCTGTGTGGTCTGTGTGCACAGTCTTATAGTTGAGCCTTGATTGTTGTTGGCATCACTGTGAGGTCCAGCTGAAACTATAGTGGAAGAGGTGCTATTCAGGAGATACCCCTATGGAGCAGGACTTGCTTCAGTGGGGGTTTGGTGTTCACTGAGTCTGCCCCTTGAGTGTGTTTCTCATGGGTGTGTAGAGTTGTAATTTGGTATAATCTGAAGCTGTCCACCAGGTGCACTGGCTCTGGGACCTCCCAGGAGGTGCAGTCAGCCACTGCCTGGGGCTACTGGGCAACAGCTACAGAGTCATCTGTACATGGCTGTTACTTGTATTGGGCTTGGAAGTGCCCAGGCGAGGCCAAGCTGTGAAGCAAGGCAGGCTGCTGCTATTGCCAGGTCTTGCTGATGCAAGCTACTGCTTGTTTGAGAGATTTTAGAAAAGTCTGAAGCTTGAGCCCAGATAGGCCATTCATATGGAAAAGCTGCTGCAAATAGCTTGGGTGGGGCTGCAAATTAACCAGGGCTGGGTCTCAGGGAATCACCAGGGCAGAATGATTAGTGTGAACCAGGCTGATGGAAACTCAGACATGGCTCCCAGTCAGCTCTGTGTGTAGGGGTGGGGGAGGGAAAGTCTCAGCATAAAGACATTGATCCCTGGGAGCACCTCTGTCTGTGAGAAAGCCACCCCTTAGTTCTTGTTTCAATGCCAGGCAATTCATTTCCTCCCATATGTCCCTGGATCTCCCCAAGCCACTGCCCCAGTGCTGGAGCTCAGAGGGAGCTGGATGGTGTAAATTTATCTGCCAGCTCTTTAATCTGTCTCCCTAGGTCTCCAGCAGCCTCCATATCACTCAGCCATAATTCCCACCGGTTTTTATAGCCCAAAGTTATGGGGGCTTCTCTTCCCAGCTCTGGAACCCTGGGCCAGGGGTATGGTATGGGGCTTGGACCCCTTGCTTCTCACAGGGGGATCTCCGCAGCCACACCTGGGTGTTGGACTAGCCCATTCCACGCCTCTGCCCCTCCTACTAGTCTCAATGTGCTATCTTCTTTACTCCTCTAGTTGTAGGATTTCCATTCAGCCAGATTTTAGGCAGTTCTGAATGAGGGTTATTCTGTATTTTAGTTATAATTTTGATGTGGTTGTGAGTGGTGGCAAGTAACGGCATTTACCTACGCTGCCATCTTAGTTCTCCTCCACATTGTGTGATTTCAATTTTGTTTTAAATCTATTGAAACTTGTTTTATGGCGAATAAACTATATGTATTTGAAAGGAATGTTTATTCTGCAGTTATCAGATGATTTATCCTAAAAATGTTAATAAGATCAAGGTGGCCAGTGGTGTTGTTCAGATATTTATGTCATTACTGATCTTTTCTTTTTGTCCAGCTGTTCTATCAATTGCTTAGATAATTTTAGAATACTCCATTTCTCTATCTAATTTTGTCCATTTTGCTTCACATATCTTGAGTCTATGTTATCAGTCATGTACACACTCAAATTGTTAGGCCTTCCTGACAAAGTTTCCCCTTTGTCCTTATGGAATGCCCATATTTCTCTCTGGTAGTACTTTTTGTTCTGAAGTCTATTTTACTTGATATTAAAACAGCTAATCTTGCCTTCTAATGCCTACTCTTTGCATGATATATCTTTTATTTTCAAACCATATGTGCCTTTATCTTTTTTTAAATATATTTTATTGATTTTTTACAGAGAGGAAGGAAGAGGGATAAAGAGCTAGAAATATCGATGAGAGAGAAACATCGATCAGCTGCCTCCTTCACACCTCCTACTGGGGATGTGCCAGCAGCCAAGGTACATGCCCTTGACTGGAATCGAACCTGGGACCCTTCAGTCCGCAGGCTGATGCTCTATCCACTGAGCCAAACCGGTTAGGGCTGAGCCTTTATCTTTAAAGTGTGTGTGTTGTAGGCAGAATATAGTAGAGTTTTGCATTTCAACCTACCCTGTTAACCTATATTTTTAAATGGAGAGTTCAGACTATTAATTTTTAGTATAATCATTAATATCAATTATATCTAGGTCTATTATTTTAGCATTCGTTTTCTCTTTGTCTCTCCCTTTTCTTCTTTTTCTTTGTTTGTTTGTTCCCCTCTTCATCATTTTCTGCCTCTTTTGGATTATTTGAAATTTTTTAAACATTCTATTTTAATTCATTTGTTTGATCCCTTTGGCTCTGTTTTGTTCTTTAGTAGTTGCTCTAGGTATTAAAATATACATATTTACCTTTCAGAGTCTAGTTGGAGTTAATATTAAGACAAATTAGAAACCTTGCAAGCTTTAATCTTCCTACACTGATTTTATGTTACCGTAAGTATTTCATCTGCATACATTGTAAACTACAAATACAATTTTATAATTTTTGTTTTCAACAGTCACATAAATTTTTGTTTTCAACAGTCACATAAATATTGAAGAACTCAAGAAGGAAAAATAGTCTTTTATATTCACTTAAATATTTGCCATTTTTGCTCTTCCTTCTTTCCAAGACCCAAGTTTCTCTCTGGGTATCATTTCTGGAATAGCCAGAGAACTTTTTTTTTACATTTTAGAGCATGTCTGCTGCTGCTGAATTTTCTTAGCTTTTCTTCATTTGAGAATGTCTTTTTTTTTTTTTTAGATATTTTTGCTGGATTCAGAATACTGAGTTGACAGTTATTTTTCTTTCAAGTACCTTAAAGTTGTTCTTCCATTAGTTTCCATGGTATTTGAAGAGAGATCCAGGACTCTGTTTGAGTTGTTCTTTGTACATAATATGTCATTTCTCTCTAACTGCTTTCAGAATCTTTTCTTTATCTTTGGCTTTTAGCAGTTTGGTTGTGATATGTCTAGGTATTTTAAGATAATTTGTCTTGTTTAGGCTTTAATGAGCTTCTTAAATCTGTGAATTTATGTCTTTGACCAAATTTTGGAACTTTATGGCCATCACTTATTTAAATATTTTTGCTTTTCACTCATTCCTTCCTCTCTTTCTTGGACTTCAATAAAATATATGTTATTACTTTTGATATTGTCCCACCGAACCCTAGTGTTTGTTTATTTTAGCCTCATATTGGGTAAGATTTCATTGACTCTTCCATCATCTCTATTCTGCTGTGGAGTCCATCAAGTGAATTTTTTTATTTCATATATTATATTTTTAAAATTTCCACTTGATTTCTTTTTATAGTTTTTATTTCTCTGATGAGAATGCCTATATTTTCATTTATTTCAAGTATATGTATATACCCCACGGGGCATAGTTTTCATGCTGCTTTAAGTCTTTGTCTGATAACCTCAACATCTGGGGCATCTTGGTTTTGGCATCTGTTGTTGTTGTTTGTTTTGTTTTGTTTTCCCTCTTGAGAATTGGTCACATTTTCTGGTTCCTTTTATATTGGGAAATTTTGGTTTGTATCCTGAACATTGAGAGTGTTCTGTTTGCATCCACTCTGAGTTCTATTATAATACTGTGGAGGATGCTAATGCTTTTATCTAATTCTGTCTCACCTTCTGTGGGCAGTGGTTCATGTCCAAGTTTAGCTCTCAAAGGCTGTAGGTGCTGGTTTGGTCAGTATTGTACGTGTGTATCACTCAGGGGAATGCTGGGTCTTGGGAGAGTTTATAATTAGGAGCCCCCCCCCACCCTCCCCCCCCACACACCTTTCTGGCTCTCTCCATTCTGGGCTTTTTTTCCTCACTCTCCAGCTCTCAGGAGATATCTATTCTCAGTTTTCTGACCATAAAGATGTAATTTCTATTGGAGTTTCAGCTACTTAAAGGACCACCCTGACACATTCCTCAGTGACTAAAGGCCATCCTCAGAGCAAAGGTATGAAAGGGAGAGGGAGATGGAAACTCACCTTGTATACTCTCTTCTCAATGTTTTAATTCTTCTCAACAGTCACCTGCTTTTTTATGCTTTTTGGAGTCAGATTACTCAGATACTTTTTTTTTTCATTCAAAATATTAGTCGTAATTTGCTGGAAAAGGCAGCCATGTGCAGTCTGTGGACTCCCACTTGGCTGTGTAAGAATGGGGGTGGGCCTGGCACATCACCTGCTGAGAGATAGAGAGCCCTCACGGCCTAGGCTGGCTTGTCTCCTTTGATGGAATGCTTTTCTGCTTCAGGCCTAAGGTGTGCTCCTGTGTTCTCCTAAGTGGCCATCAAATAAACCCCCAGGTTTCTGTATTTAGGAACCACAGGGGAGTGGTCAGGGTCCTTCCATACAGCACAAAGCAGACTTCATGCAATCATACTGCCCACATCAGCTGTGGCCTGGTCCACTGGCCCTTAGAGACCAGTGCATAGCAAGGGGCTGCATCCTCTGCACTCTGTCTCTCCTCCTGCTGTAAGTGAACCCCGCACCACTGGGCCTGATGTGCATGCTCTCTGTACTCAGTGATCTACAATCATGCACTGGTTTCTCTCCTGAGAGGCACTTATTTGCCTTTTAACCTTGGCCACACTCAGGTTCCATTCTATCCTGCACCGAGGCCTGGCCACCCAGTGCATGGTTAAACATAACCAGATAGCAGAATAGGCTCTAGTGGATTTATGTTGCTTTCGTGAAACTGAAACCTCACAGAGCAGTTTAGAATATTAAGGGCTCTGAGAAGTCCTGTAATAGCTACTTGCCATCATACCATCTTTTCCAACTTTAAATAAAACTTTGCCACATTTATATACAGTAAATATTCAACACAATAACCTCTGCCACAGTGCCTTACATATAGTGAATATTCAATAAAGATGCTCCTCTACTTACTATGGGGTTACATCCCCATTCTAAGTTAAAAATATTGTGAGTTGAAAATGCATGTAATGCACCCAATCAACCAAACATCATAACTTAGCACAGCCTACCTTACTTGTGCTCAGAACACTTACATTGGCCTACATTTGGCAATTAGCTTGAGCTTCACTTCAAGAGTAATGCCTCTTCTTCTCACCAGAAGTCAGAGACACAGATAGGTGTTTTACAGACATGATGGGATGTGAAAACACAAAACACAACATCCAGAAAATGCTGGCAATACAGTTCACCCTTGCGATTGCGTGGCTGACTGGGAGCTGAGGTTTAATGCCCTGCTCAGCATCATGACAGAGTATCGAATCTAATATTGCTAATCCTGGAAATGATAGAAATTCAAAACTTTAAGTACAGTTTGTATTGTGTGCATATCACTTTCTCTCCATCGTAAAGTAGAAACATTCTTAGTCAAACCGTCGTAAATTGGGGACCATCTGTACAGATGTGTTGAATTGAATTTTATGAATTCATTGCTTTTAGAACCGTATTGTTAGTAGAGAAGGATATATTTTTAAATATTTTTATTTTTTATTAATTCTCACCCAAGGGTGTTTTTCCCATTGATTTTTAGAGAAAGCAGAAGGGAGGGAGGGACGGGAAAGGAGAAAGAGACGGAGAGAGAGAGGGAGAGATATCCATCAGCTGCCTCCCATAGGCACCTCAACCAGGGCCAGGGATCAAATCTGCAACCAAGGTACATGCTCTTGATCGGGAATCAAACCCATGACCCTTCAGTGCTCGGGGTGTCACTCCAACCACTGAGCCACAGTGGCCAGGGCCGAGAAGGATATCTTAAACCAGTAGCCAATAAAGAGAGAAGTATACCCTGGCCAGGTAGCTCAGTTGTTAGAATGTTGCACCGATATGCCAAGGTTGTGGGTTGGAGCTTCGGTCAGGACACATACAAGAACCAACCAATGAATGCATTCATTGGTTGGTTCTTGTATGTGTCCATAAGTGGAACAACAAATCTCTCTCTCTCTCTCTCTCTCTCTCTCTCTCTCTCTCAAGTCAATCAATAAAAATTAAAGGGAGAAGCATTCTGCCTGTTATATGCTTGCCCTGGTTCATACTGAGGGAATGTCTCCAATAACCCTTGCTTCTGTGGGGAGGAACCAGGGAATAAGCTTTTTGTTTGTTTGTTTCCCTCTTACTCCCCATACCCTCTGCCCCATGAGCAAATGGTGAAAAATCTGATGTTCTTTGGTTCCTGTTTCCCAAATGGGTGGTTGTAAAATGGTGAGTGTAACTGCCCATTCTTGGCCCTGTGGCTTGGCTCTCTGAGACTTAATTATTCCGGCTCTGTGGGATGGAAGGCAGGCTGCAGTTGTCCATGGCAGGGTGAGTGTAGGGTGACTCACTCCTCAACATGCAAGTCTCAGGTGTGGACTGCAATGGAGAGGGCAGAGAAAAAGACAATCCACTTCAGCAAGCTGCATTCTCCAATATATCCCTACCAGCAATTAAATGAATATTGCATGTTAATAGCCCCTAGGATCTATGCCTAGTTCTCAATTCACTTGAACTCTGGAAGCAAGGAGGAGGAGGGATTAAGCTCACACACAGCCCCCAACAGCCAACAGCATCCTCAATGTGAAATCTTGGAGGCTTTGAAAAAGACAATGGAACAGAGAGGTGTACTACCTCGCCATGAAGATAACAGCAACTGCTGCCATTAATTTACCCCCTTCCCACAGGATACTGTTTCTATGCCCCAGGACACACTATAAGGAAAGCAGCATCACCCTCAGGGCCCTGTGTGGTTTACGTGACTAAGGAGGCTCAGAGCTGGGTCTTGAACTCAGGACCCAGGACTCAAAATCTGTCTACTGTCTCCCCTCCGAGCACCTCTATTATTCAACATCAGCTGCCAAAGCTGCATGTCATGAAACAGAAATAATAAATATAAGTATTTAAAAAGCAGAGGAAAAATGATTGTGCACATTTATATGACAAAAAGCCAAGATAATTCTTCGCCCTTCATCACCACGAACCAAATGGCAAGAAGTAACAAATATTAAAAGGCCTTCCTCAATTTACCCGGGTCTTCTTGGGAGTAAAAACATGGTCATCACAATCTTAACAAGTTTACCTTATATCCCCAGAGAAGCATTCACATTCCACGTCTTTAAGGGGAGCGTGCAGGCATATGCAGTGACATGCATAACAAAAAATGCCAGCGTACTCTTTTCTTTAGAGAAGGAAGAGCACCAACATTTCACTTCTGATATCTGTATTCATGGTCTGGCTTTGTCGTATCTAGTATCACGCTCAGGAAATCTCCAAACAGTAAGAGGTGAGTGAATTAAATTGCTGGAATCATACTCCATTTACCACATCTGGATCAGGGAAGGGAAGCGTCAGTTCCGGGACCCCTCAGTTCACCTTTTGGAGATTGGCAGTCTGTACATCGTTCCTGGCTCATTATGATTCCAGCAGGATAAAGGGGAGATGCTGGTTTTTATTTGTAAATGTCAGGTTTTCATTTCAGTTTATTGCCTCGTTATGTTGGTGGCTCCACAAAGCAGGCCCGGGACATCTGAGTCAGACAAATCTGGTCATAGGAGAGGTGGGAGGGATCCTTGCTGAGAAGAGAGTGGTAGTGCGAGCAAACTCTTATTCGTCGAGCTCCCAGGTTTTCATCGGCTCCTCTCACCAGCATTTATTTCCCAGGATGAGTCGTCTGTGCGGGTTTTTGTTCCAATCCAGATTCCGAGGAACAAGAATCAGGCTCTGAGTTCATGAATGTTTGTGAATATCACCGTGGGATAGTCACCCCTTTCTCAGTGATGTTGGAAAATCAAAACCAAGCTGCACAAAAGCTTGAGGGAGCTCAAGAATGGATGCTGGGATGCTGGATACCTGGATTGAAGTCTGTCTTGAAGTGAACTCTTTTTTTTTTGGTCCCTCTGCTGACCATTTCTTATGTTGAATGAGACTATGAGCTTTTCTGATTTGTGAATTTTCTATTTTACAAGAGAGCTATACCCATCAACTTAACAAATCATTACCCCTCCCCGCCCCCCACCGAGTTCCTTATTTTGCCTCTGAAAGCATAAAGGGCTCCCTTGGTACTGGGTCTGAAACCCAGAGGAGCAGTGGTCCCTTGGTGAGCTGAATAGAAGGCAGACCAACCTGCTCTCATGCTTTTCATGTAGTCATTCATTCCAGAAACACATACTGGCGACCAGCTGTGCGACAAGCACTCTGCCCAGCACCGGGCGCACAGAAGTAATGAGCCCACTGGAGTCCATGGGCCAGTGGGAGAGAGAGAGTCGAGCAGAGCGGTGAGGACCTGCCATGTGCCAAGTGCTGAGACAGAAGGGAGTGGGAAGAGCTGGGCATGCAGCCGAGGGCTCCTCATCTCCTGGGAGAATCAAGCTGGGACTTCAAGTGGGGCCTTCAGTGGGAACATTCCAGGCCCAGAACAGAACATCACCAGGGACTATGGTTTGAGAGGACTCCCCTGTGCTTGGCTCTTTCAAAAGCCTGGGACCTCCAGCCAGCACTGGCACAGGAGGCTGCTCCACAATGTTCACCCCCTGCCTTCATCCCTGGCTGGCCAGGTGCCTGCCTCAGTCCTGCGCCCTCCCATGGCTCCCTGATGCTTGATTGAAAGTCCTGTTCAAGCATCTCCTTAAACTGTAAGCCCTCGAGACCCCTAGTGTCTGGCACAGTGTTGACATAAGGCATCTAAGAAATTTTTGCAGAACGACTCAAAATGACAATAATATATTGATTATAGTAGAAAATGTTATATTAATATGTCATTGCCTCACTCTATGTATTATGTACATATATTATTGAATGAATATGTTGATAGTATTTTAGAATAATATATTAGTACACTGCTGTGTTATGATTATTATTCAGAGATCCAAGTCTTAAGAATTCGTACAAACCTTCAGGCATCCATCCTATTTCTTGGCTCTCTGAGTGGAAGTTGACTCCTTTTATCTCTTCTCTCTTTTAATAGGACAGGAAAGTGTAGTCACTTCAGCCAGGGGAGGGTAAGAAACGCCACTGGCTTTCTTGGCCAACCAGCAGCAATAAGGGAACGGCTGGGGGAAGTGAAGATGGTGTCATCCCCCCAGGAAAACTGCCCCCTCTGCTGGAGGGTCAGGGCGTGAGTCACTGTCTTCAGGCTCCTGGTCCCCGGGGCTCCGGGGCCTGAGGCGAGCATGCTTTCGGCAGACAGTCTGGTGGTTCTCAAGACAGGCAGCCAGCTGCCCCCTTCACCCTGAGGGTGTGTCGCAGCTGGTCCTGTTTCCCTTTATCAACGTGGGAGACATCCAACATCTGCCATTTGCATAACGTGGGTGCTTTTGCAGCTTAGCATTCTCTGTTTCTACAAATAAATGCTTTCATGAGAAAACTGAAATGTCAGAAAAAGAGAGACAACCTACTTTAAGGTCGCTGCTGCCTCCCAGCAAGGGTGTTTAAAAATAACCCCCAATCTGCCGAGTGCTCACAACTCTCATTGCACCAGCTCAGGGAAGGCAGCGTGGAAGGTTCCAGGCTGGAGTGTGTGCTGGGAAGGTGCTGGCACCTGGCTGCACACCACCCTGTGGATCTCTGCCTAAGGGCAAATGGTCAACCCTTTGATAGAAGGTTCTAGTATCGGTTTCCAGCTATGGTGAATGGCTTTAGGTCTGACTCAGACGTGCTCTGTAAGAAGGGAAACGCTGAGGGGCTGAGGTGGCAGGGCCAGGATGGGTGTGGCGGTCAGGGTGTGGCACTGAGAGACCCGGTAGATCCCTAGGTGAGCAGGGACCTGTGCCTCCAGGATCTGCCCAGCAGCGCCGACAGAGGAGAGCCTAGATTTTAGCAGTAATTTCCAAGCTGTGCTCCACGGATGTCTAGTGGCTCTGGAGCAGATCTTCAGTCCTTCATTTACGCTGATGGACTGTGTCTGTTACTCCAAGAATGGCCTCCCCCAGGGTTGTGCATTTCACTCGACAGCACATTCTTCTGCTCTGCGTCCCTGTAAACCTACCAGCAGGGGCGGATCTGAGGGCCCCAGGGCCCAGCACCTGTGGAGCATCACCTTGGACAGATGTCTGCACACCTGTGTTCAAAACTCACCCTGGGCAGCACTGTGTGAGCTGCTTTCCAGGCAGAGCCAGCGGACAACAGTAGGGATAATTCAGATCTCTATTTCCTGAGAATTCCCTGAAAGGCACCAGGACTAGGGCTGGAATCTCAGCAAACAGGATAGCTACTGCCTCCGTTCCATCGCTTTCTGAGGGCCAAGTCTCAGGGTTAGTGATGGGCCCAGTACCTCTACAACCAGGCCCTTTAACCAGAACCCCCTCCTTCTGTTAATGATAATATAAACAGAATGTGGGTCCCATTGCACCCACAATCATACTAAGGTACCCATGTCTACATGCCAAAGAAAAAGAAGAACCTGGGAGGTCTAGAGTCACGTGAGCAATTAACTCCCTAAAAGGTGAAGGATCTAATGTTTCTTCTACTTACTGAGCATCTACTGCGTGCCAGAGACCATGCTAAGTGGCTTGTGTGCATATCTCACTTAATCTTACCCCCGGGAGGTTGGTATCCCTATCCCCATTTCAAAGATGAAAAAACTAAGGTTCAGAAAGTTTAGGATCGTGCCCCAATTTAGGTTTTAACTCAGGCCTTCCTGATTTCAAAGTCCATCTTCTTAATCTTGGAGGTTTCAGGACAATAGGCAAAATGCAAAACAGATCACATTTGTCCTGAGTGGCCTCCCGGCAGGCCTGTGACATGACATGTGACATCTTTCCCCTGGTGGTAATCCCTGTTCTTTATGCCCTTCAGTGCACACGTGTACACCCTCAGATATCTCAAGCCCCAGCCAACAGCCAGTCGGCCACCACTCATGTGAATGAAGTCATCCTTGACCAACTCATCTGCCCCATTGGACCTGCAGCTGACCAAAGAGGCAGGAAGGGCCCAATCCAAATCGGCAAAGCTTGGCCCAGAGCAGCAGAACTGCCCAGCTGACTTGAAACTCATGAACAATAATAAATGTTTCTATTTTTTAAGCCACTGAGTTTGGGTGGTTTGTTAGGCAATAGTTAACTGGTAGGTACGCCCACAGGAAGCGAACCTATTCCGCAGACATTGTACAAAGCTTATTCCTTGAATATCAGCCCTATTGGAAAAAATGTGTGATCTCAGACATATCAAATCAGAGCAGGCATAAACTGATCTTGGATTTTGTGACAGCCAGAGTCATATTGCATAAAATTTAGATCCCTTTAACTTGTGTTTTAGTTATGAAAGAGAAAAATAAATTAAAATCGAGTCAATCTGATATGGTTGGCAACACAAATGCTCACTAAACATTGATTTTACTTTCAAAGTAAAACGTGGTTTCTTGGAAGTCTTGGTTGCATTCTAGGAGAGCGTTTGCCCACACTTCTTGGAGGAGGCGATGTTCTCATCTTAATGAGGTTCAGCGAGTGGGGGCTCAGGGGTCTCCTGATGAGTTAAAAATGTCATTTTTCCTCTGAGGAACCGTGAAGGACATGCTGCCTGTCAAATGTAATGTTTCCTTCCTGCTTTAGCTTCCATCCCAGTGCTACCGCTGGCTCTATGATGCTATCTGCCGAACTACCTTCGTTTTCAATTTTAAAACATTTTTCAAAATGTGATAATCTATCACAAAATTTCCAGGGTTGGCAGTGCTGTGGTCTGAATGTTTGCCCCCGCCCCCCCGAATTCATATGTTGAAATCCTGATGCCCAATGTGGTGGATGAAAAGGTGGGGCCTTTGGGAGGTAATTGGGTCATGAAGGCAGAGCCCTCATGGATCAAAGACCCACAGGACACGGAGAGAAATAAACCAGAAAGAGGGTTCTCACCAGATTCAACCATGTTGGTGCCTTGATCTTGAACTTCCTGACTCTAGGACTGTGAGAAATATATTCTGTAATTTATAAGCCACCCAGTCTGTGGTGTTTTGTTATAGCAGCCCTAACGGACCAAGACAACTGGTTTAGTCAGGTTGCAGGTGCTTAAAGAGTTTCTAAGGCAGTGGTTCTCAACCTTCCTAATGCCACAACCCTTTAATACAGTTCCTCATGTTGTAGTGACCCCCAATTTCATTGTTACAAATTGAACATAATTAAAGCATAGTGATTAATCACAAAAACAATATGTAATTATATATGTGTTTTCCGATGGTCTTAGGCGACCTCTGTGAAAGGGTCATTCGACCCCCAAAGGGGTCGCGACCCACAGGTTGAGAACCGCTGTTCTAAGGGGAAAATCATTGTTGCAAACATTAAGCTATTGGTGAGAAGTGAGCACTCTTCACCCAGACATTTTGTCACATTTCCTTGTAATTATTTTACTAACAAAGTATTACAGATATAGATGAAGCCTCCTATGTACTTACCCTGATCTGCTCCACTCCCTCCCTCCCCTCAGTTAATCACTATCCAGAATTCCCATCATAAAGACAAAGATGTTATTGGAGATTTTCATTAACCTCTCTGCTAAAATCCTGATTTACTATGTCTATAGCTATACTAACACCAAAATAAAATTAATTTCACGTTCTAAGTGAACACAAATTCATTCCTAATTATTCATCATATTATACATTATATATACTGTACATATGTACATATGTGCAGTATATGTATATATACTGTATTATAAATTACTGTATATTATAGCATATTTTATTGGCTATCTACTCTGTGCTGGACACTATGCAAGTACTTTTCACATTTTCACTTAATTCTGACTCCTTGAGATAAATATTTTTATCCCTGGTCCACAGATGATAAAACTTAGCTTCAAAAAGTCATTCATGGACATAGAGCCAAAAATACTGACATGCATCTGGGTCCATCTGACTTTAAAGCCTATGCATTCAATCTCACTCAGTTCTTTAAAATTTTCTAGATTTTAAAATTAAGCTCAGTGTTAGACTAATTGGCATATAGTTATGAGACATGTTCTTTTTAAACTTGAAATCATAATCTTGATCTTTGAAATTCCTGACTTCTAGCGCTCCTCCTTCCTCCTCGTGATTTCAGAGGGAGTGGCTCTTCGATCCGACCCAGAAGCTGCAACCTAAACAAATGTTTTAAGATTCAGCTTAAATGTTGGCCCCTCCTCCCTGCCCTTAGCTGGCCGAGCCTCTCCTCTCATCCATCCAGGTGTGTTGGCGGCTGAGATCCCTCCAGGGCAGCTGTAGGCACATACAGCTCCTGTCGCTCAGCCTGGTGAATAAATGAGTGGACACTCACTTACCTGACAGATACGCTGAGGCGGAGCCGTTGAGCGTAATGGCATTTTCAAAATGGCATTTAAAGAAAGCTCTGCCCTGAGTTCTGGGAGACAAGGGTTTTGCTATGGAAGTTCCAGGGCAAAAAGTAAAAGTGTTTCAGTCTGGACTCTGCCACCAAATAGCTTGAGGTAAATTCGGCCTCAGTGTCCTCATTTGTAAAAGGATTCCTCTTAGCTCCAGTACATGATGTTCCTGGTAACGGCACGCTATCTTGCTTCAGAGCCCAGTGTAGTTCAGGAACAGTTCTGAGACCATGGGGCTGCAGGTAGAATCCTGCTTAATGAAGTCGGCTGGGGAGACCGAGGGTGGAGGTGTGACAAGCATGCTGTCCATGCCCCCAAGCACCAGGGAAAACCCTCCCTATGTCTGCTGTCCTGGCAACTCGGAGTAGTGCCCCCATTCACGCTAAGTGTGCCCGGCTTGGACAATAAGCCACGTGGCCACCCCCGTCATAAAGCTCTAAAGACCGGGCAGGGTGTGCGTGCCAGCCGTCTGTGCACAGCTACGTTCAGAGAGGCAGAAACCACTAAGGTTGCAGCACATCCTCGTGGCTGGGCCCTGAAGCTCCTAGAATCCTTGTCAAAAGCTCTTTGGGAGGGAGTTTTGTGCTTATGCCAGAGTCTGAAGGGGATCTGGGAGAAGCATGCATCTAGGCCGGTGCAAGATGTTGGGATGAACGAGTTGTTCAAGCCAAACAGTGTGTGATAGTAAAAATGTCAAAAGCATGAAAATAACCGAAGAGAAAATTAAAAAGTGCCACACAGGAGGTGCAGCAACCAAGCAAATCCTCCTCAGGGAAGAGGGGTGAGGTCAGAGGATTCAGACAGGTGCCTGGGAGCTCTGGGCAGACTGCCTGGAGGTGGCAGCACCACACAAGCAGCCCAGCCTAGTGAGGTACTGGTTTGCACTGCATGCAGGGGGCAGACGATCCCCTACAGGAGCCAAGGCGGGCCCCTAATTGGGCCTGGGGGTTACCTGCATTCCTGCTCTCTGGACATTGCAGCCCTTCCCTGCAGCTCAGTGTGGACGCCAGGCGGTTGGTGGTGCAGACAGTGAACAAGGGCAGGGAGGTGGGGCATCCAGCCGCTGGGAGTGGAAAGAGGGGCAGCACTGGGTAGGGAAGGGGAGGGAGGCACTCATTTTCCTTAAGGGGAAAGTGCTCACGGACACCGTGTGTGGAGGCTCCCTCTGGGCCAGGTTTTCGGTATGTGATTAGTTATTAGCTGCAGCCACCAGCAAACACCTGTGTTTCCTCCATGCCAACTTGAGCACAGACCTCAGCATCTCTTAGAATCCCTGGACTGAATTCCATCGCCATAGAGCAGAGTAGGCGGGAAAGTTTGCTGAAGATTTCTTAGACGGCAAACGTCCTCAACAAACCACACACTCCAGAGGCTCTTCCAGGCTGCACCGGCCAGGCAAGGCGGATGGGGCACTGAAGGGCGGTCTTGGCCTTGGCTCCCCCCCTGCTCAGAAATATGCCTTGAGTATTGATGTCCAACACACTCCACAAAATAGCCAGGCTTCCGGTTAACAGGACCCACTCTCTTTAGGAGGTTTTTTTAGGTTTCTCGTCTGACCACAATGTGTTTCTTCCACACAAAGTTAGTGTCTCTCCAAAAAGACTGTTGGAGACTGCTTTTCTCCATCTTGCTATGTGGGCCACCTGAGGCTTGGGGACACCGAGTACTTCCCCCAGGGTTTGCAAATCCAAATGAGAATTGGATTTAGTTCAGGCCTGGTGCCAGCACCGGGGTCTTAGCACCCCACTTCCTGCTGGGAAACGGAAACACAGGCCCTGTGCTGTGGGCACGGGTACCTGCGGTCACCTCGAGGGCAGGTTTATCCCATGTCCTCCTGGGAAAGGGGGGCTGAGGTGATGTGACAAGTCTACCTGAGGAAGCCATCATTGATCTTGATGGAGCTCAGAAGATGAAGTGTCCCAGGGTCCCCAGGACAGTCACGGTAGCTCCTCAGGCTGAGGGCAGTGAGGTGGCACAGCCCAGGCTATGAGCTGCCTGCCTTCCTCTGCCCACGCCCTCCAGCCTGTCAGGACTCTGCCACACACCCAGGTTCCATGACTCTGTCCTGATCATGTCCCTGGGAGGCAATCCTGAAGCCCAAGTCCCCTTCAGTACGATCTTCTGACTACCGGCGGTAATACTATCATTATTGGCTTGACTCTCAGACTTGGGCGATGAGAGCCATCTTCATTTCCAAGAGCCCAGATACAGCTCTTGGTCCTACCTCGGCCTTTCATCTGTGCCTCCCTGTCTCCTGGTCTGCAAAGCCTTGGCTTTAAAATGGTAACACTCTGTGTTTCAGTATCTTCAAGACTTGCCGCAATAATTCCACCATAATAATGAGCATGGGAAGGAATAATATAAAATCAAAGGTGAAGGAAAATAAGAAACTGGCCTTCGCTGGGGTTGTTTGTGGGCCTGACCCCTGACGCAGCTCCGGGCCTTCTTCCCTCACTCACTGACTCATTCACAGAAGGCGACGATGGGGCCCCCTCACAGGGCTGCTGACAGGAACGCAGGGCTGGCCCGGCCTCTGGTGCACTGCACGAATCATTGGGGGTTCATCCAACAGCAATCTCTCATTAAGAGCTTCTGCACAACCAGCTCTGTGCTCCTTGACACTGGGCTTGACTGGGACTGCCAGCTGAGATGGAGATCCCTGTGTCCCACCCAGGGTAACATGCCACAGAGGCTGGCAGGCCTGCCACCCCTCCCACTGGGTGCAGTGCACCTGTCCTGAATGCTGGTAGCATCCCTGTCCCACTGGCGATCCCCTTCCTGAGGCTAAGCTCCTGAGGGCCGAGACTGTGGGTTATTCATCCCCGAATCCCCAGGCTGGAGCTAGACCGCGGGTGGCATCCTTGATAGCGGGACCCTCCCAATTCTTCCCTAGGCCTGGACACACCCTCCATCTCCTCCCTAGGGGAGAAACCAAGCAGTCAATGTCCAATACTTGCCCAGAATTGCTATCTATGCAACTTTCTTGGATGGTGGCATTGCACAAGGTAGAAAGTCTCACTCCTTCTCCTTAATACCTGAGCCAAGGCTGGGCCAAGTCAGCCCAGTGTTGTTTCCCTTAAGCCCCCTGGCCCTACCCCGCCCATAGGCAGCAGGCACTCGCTCCAGCTCCCCTGACCAGAAAGGCACAAGAAAAGGAGATGGCCCACCAGGAGAAACAAAGCTTTGAGCCTCTGTTTGCTCCTCCTCCCTCAACACCCGCTTGTGATTCAGACCTAGCTGTGATTGCGGTGGTGGGGTGATGGTGGGGTGATGGTGGGGTGATGGTGGGGTGATGGTGGTGGGGTGGTGGTGGGGTGATGGTGGGTGATGGTGGGGTGATGGTGGGGTGATGGTGGGGTGATGGAGGTGGGGTGATGGAGGGGTGATGGTGGGGTGATGGTGGGGTGATGGTGGTGGGGTGGTGGTGGGGTGATGGTGGTGGGGTGATGGTGGGGTGATGGTGGGGTGATGGTGGTGGGGTGATGGTGGGGTGATGGTGGGGTGATGGAGGGGTGATGGTGGTGGGGTGATGGTGGGGTGATGGTGGGGTGATGGTGGGGTGATGGTGGGGTGATGGAGGTGGACAGGTACCAGCCTCCCTCAGTCAATGTTTTGAGGTTAATCTGAAATTGTCGTGGAAGGTTCATCAGGGATCAGAGATGACAAAGCTGAAACTGCCCCAAAGCCTCATCCTTGCACCCAAAAGGGAAACCCTGTACCCACCCGCCCACCAAGTTATTCTTTTGCATGTAGGTGTTAGGGTTTGTCTTTAAAAGCTAAGCTTTATATAAGTGAGATCATGTGATATTTGTTTTTCTCTGAGTGGCTTATTTCTGCTAACCATAATGTCAACAACAACAAAAGTTAAGCTTTATAGTGCCCACAGCTGGGTGCCCCAAAGGAGGAAGGATCTGGGGGATGTGAGGGAGCTGCCCTGGTGGCAGGACGGTAGCACCTTCCAAGTCTGGGAGGACCAGGAACAGTAGGAGTCAGCGCCCCACTTGCAGGAACTACCCTCGGGCACGAATGGCCCAGCACTGACCCTGAGCAAGCCCTCCTTCCCGGCACAAAGGCCATGAGCAAAAGGCCCAGAAGGAGGGCAGGGGCTTCTCCCAAGCACAGCAGGTGCCCCAGAGCCTCTCGCTTCCCTAGTGACGGGTCACCCTCACAGTGACAGAGGTTTGCTTTGCCACCACCCCAGTGGAGGTAAATTGCCTGAGAAAAATGAAGGAATGTAACATTTCTTATACTTCACATGTCTTGGTACAAATTTATACCCAGAATATTACTTTACAAACTCAGGTATGTTGATTAGCAGAAGGCCTTCTTGATTGAGACCCTATACTTTCAACTTTATTAAAATATTATTTGTTTATTTATTAATGACCAAAACCTGGGCCTGGGCTCCCTTGTGTGACTATAGAAGTTAATCTCAGGGGGAAATATTAAAATGAAATTAAAAGGCTCCAGGGTTTCTGGACTTCTATAGGAATGCAGCAAGATAACATGAAGAAAGAAAACCAGAATTTTGCTGGAACAGGCAGAGACAACAGGAAAACTCATGTCAAAAGCCCAGGTGTTAGGTCGAGCCTGCCCCCATGTGTCAACTGCCGAGCAGTAGCCACAGCCCTAGTTCCTGAGGCTGGAGCTAGGATGGGGCCTTTGGAGGAACCTGGGTGCGTGCTGGATTTCTCAAAACAGAAACTGAATCATGCAGTGGGGAATATAGTTAGTAAGTCAACCCCACAGCCCTGATTATTTTTATGCCAAGCTAATTTAAATGCTCTATTTCTATAGGAATCAGTTAGACTTCCACCCATCTGCAGCTCCAGCTTTTTATTTTATTTCTCTCTCTTCTCACAGCCTGCTTTTGTGTGTGTGTGTGTGTGTGTGTGTGTGTGTGTGTGTGTGTTTACAGCACCAATGAAAATCTTAGAAACCACATTTGCAACCAGCTGCCTCAGGCAGCCATTGCTCATACACTGCAGTGCAAGCTTATTTCTCTGAGGAGAACATTCATCATGATGATTATTTTTTAAACATAAGCTTCACTAAGCTGTCTTTCTTCTCTGAATTTCCATTCATTTGCATACTGCCACTTCCTAATAAGAATTTCCTATTTCATCCCACCTATAACCAAAGGGGTTACTTGGAGAGGGAGGGAGAAGAGAGGAAGGTGCCAGGAACAGGGGGAGAGAGCTGTGGAGAAGGAGAGGCTAGCCAGGGGCAGGAGGGTGCACGCGCCACCTGGTCCTTCATCGGGAGGCTCTCTCTGTGGAGTGGCGGGGTTTCCTTGTAGGTCGCCTTACCTGAGTCTTTGAATCACGTCTGCCTTCTCCACTCCACTAAAAGCTCCAGGAAGCCAGGCCCTCGTCTTCCCTGAATAAATAGTGATTTAAGGAATAATTCACTCTTCCTCCTATCCCAGGAGTGCAAGCTGGTGGACTATTTTCAAATAAATTTAAAAAGCATTGTTGAAGTCTGTTTTGTGTAAGCCACTGCGTTGGGGACTTTGAAATTGTGTCTCACTCCAATGAGCTTGGTCTGGTGGCCAGTCCTGGGTTCAGAGTATGGAAATCTGTGCTCAGGCCCCCAGCCCAGGCAGGTTTGCAGCCAGAATCTGGACGGCCCAGGACTGCCCCTAACACTTCTGGGGCCCTAACAAGAGCAGAAACGAAGGCTCCCTTACATTCTCATTGTTTTAATGAGTAATTAAATCTCCTTATGATAAGAATATGAAGTTTCAGAGATCATATTGGACCTATTCAAGTTATTAATTTATAGAACAGTTTTCTTTCTTATTTAATCCACTTCCTTTGTCTTGATTACTAATTAAATATTCATTAAATAAAAAATTGGTTACATTTCGTTTCTAAATTTTATGTGGGCCATGCTGACTAGAAGGCTGCTAAATTTTATTGTTTCCAGTTTTTAAAAATTTAAACAGACTATCCCTTTCAAGGTTTTCTTTTTTCTGAATTTTTTTTTCTTTTTAAGCTCCATTTTTGCATTTCCTTTAACCTGTCACAATTTCAACTGCACTCATGCTCAATGACTCAAAGGACTGAAAAAAGTATATGAAGTTGTATTCAGAGTGTCTAAAATTTGAATGCATTTTCATCAAAAATGAAAATTAGTTTTCAAAACACTTATTTTATTCCTAAACTATACAAAATCAATCATGGAATTTTAAAAGCAAGTAGGTCATAATTCATGGATATCAAAAGTGTAAGTCAAAATTATTTAAATAAACTGAAACTTTTATTTATATTTTGGAAAAAGTGATTAAATCTTGTTAAATTTTTTGTAAAAAATGAAGTCATTGACATGGGCAAGCTGCCTCCTAGTCTGGATCTGACACCCACCCGCCGTGCAATCCATTCCTTTGGTCCTAAGTCCAATGTGGCAACTCTCAAGGAGCAGCTGACTGTGAGCCTGCTTACGGGAGAACGAAGCCCCCAGAATAAGACGACAGTCGTTGGGCTGGTGCTGTTGGATGGCCTGAGCCATCAGTATCTTAATGAAGGACGTGGCAGATAAACTTGTTCTTATTGATGTCACGGAAGACAAACTGAAGGGAGGGATGATGGGTCTCCAGCATGGCAGCCTTTTCCTTAGAACTGCAAAAGAGACTATAGCGTGACTGCAGAGACCACAGTGAGACTGCAAACTCCAAGTTGGTTATTACCACAGCTGAGCATGTCAACATGAGGGAGAATGCTGTCTTAATTTGGTCCAGTGTAATGTGAACATCTTTAACTTCTTCATTCCTAATGTTGTGAAATACACCCCAACTGCAATTTGCTTGTTGTTTCCAATCCAGTGGGTATCGTGACCTATGTGGCTTGGAAGATAAGTGGCTTTCTAAAAAACAATTTATTGGAAGTGGTTGCAATCTGGATTCAGCCTGGTTCCATTACCTAATGGGGGAGAGGCTGGGAGTTCACCCATTAAGCTGTCATGGGTGGGTGTTTGGAGAGCATGGACATTCTAGTGACCCTGTGTGGAGTGGAGTGCATGTTGCTGGTGTCTCCCCAAAGGATCTGCACCCTGATTTAAGCAGTGATGCAGATGAGGAACAGTGGAAAGAAGTTCACAAACAGGTGGTTGAAAGTACCTATGATGTGATCAAACTGAAAGGCTACACACCCTGGGCCACTGGCCCGTCGGTGGCAGATTTGGCAGGAAGTATGATGAAGAATCGTAGGCGGGAGCATCCAATTTCCACCATGGTTAAGGGTCTCCACGGAATAAAAGAAGATATCCTCCTTAGTGCTCCTTCCTCTGGGGACAGAGTGGAACCTCTGATGTTGTGAAGGTGACTCTGACACCTGAGGAAGAGCCCATTTGAAGAAGAGAGCAGATAACTTTGGAGGATCCAGAAAAAGCTACAGTTTTCAAGTCTTCTAATGTCCTACCACCTCACTGTCTAGGCTACAGCAGGATTTTAGTTGGAGATTGTGCATATTGTCCCTTTTATCGATTTGTGACTAAAAACATCACTTTCCGAAAGGTAGAAATAGTAATGGTTCATAAAACCCTGCATCTGTGTCCTGATGCTGGACCATCCTTATCTTGTGCGAAATAGTTCCTGTTGGGGTCCAACCCCAGCAGGTCAAGGGGTTCCCAAAGGTGTGGATGGAGTCGGCAAAGAAGGAATGACACGGAGACAGCGTTCAGTTGATCAGCAGCCTAGCCAGGTTCTCTAGCCAGGTTCTCTAGCCAGGTTCTAGCCAGGTTCTCTTTCTATTCTCCTGTTACATCTGTATTTATACCATTTGATTTTAATCCTATCCATTCTATTCTAAAGGTTAGGGCATTTGTTATCTCCATTCCAAGGTCACTACTCTACTGTTCTGTTAAGCTACAAGGAAGTAACTGAAGGAGATTATCCTAAGTAAAGATTATGTAGCTTAAGCGTGATTGTTCATAGTTAAGGTGATTAACTACCCGCCTGGCACTTAGTTAAGAGGTTTTACTGATTTATTCCCTTCTTTAGTCCTGTTAATCCCTAACTCCAGGGAAAAATCCCCACCTGGGGAAACACTTGGTTAAAACACATAGCACTAAGAGGGGGAGCAAACATATGCCATATACGCCAGGTCCCTTGAAACATAAGCTGTGCAGATGTTTCTTCCCTGCAGCTAATGTGTCAAGCACCAAGGGTGGACTAGCTTCCAGCAAGTTCCACCTCCTCAATGGCGCCACTGCCAATGCTGCATACACTACAGTTGCCCTTCAAACTAGATGTGTGTGTCCACTGGGTTATATAACTTGTGGTTCCTTTACCAAACATGCCTCGTTCAACTTTTTTCCTCCAATCAATCACATCCTGGGATCCAATGTATAAATTTAATATTGCATGTCATGTGCATAACTGTTTTAAAGGGTATTTGTTACTCCTCACCCGAGGATATTTTTCCATTGATTTTTAGAGCTAGTGGAAGGGAGAGGGGGAGATATATAGAGGAAGCATCGATGTGAGAGAGACATATCAACTGGTTGCCTTTCACACGAGCCCTGACCAGGGCTGGGGATAGAGCCTGCAACCAAGGTACATGCCCTTGACCAGAATCAAACCCAGGAGCCTTCAGTCCCTGGGCAAACGCTCTATCCACTGAACCAAACCAGCTATGGCCCAAAGGATATTATTCTGTGTACTATATGTTTCAGATTAGTGTACATTGCCATATAATGTAAAAAGAAAAGTATACATATAAATAATACAGCCAACTGTCCAAGTGTTGTACCAATTAAAATGCCAAAAAACCTTGAACAGTGAAAAAATGAAAAAATAAAGCCATTTACAATTCTAGCATTCAATGTCAATCTAGTTGCCAAGGTTGATGCTCAGTGTCATTGCCTCACATGTTAAGTTTCCACCTATAAGTACACACATTTGAGAGTTCTGTACACAAAATGTTCCCCGGCCTCTACTGTGAACACCAGGTTAGCCAGCACGTGCCCAGGAGCCAGGAATGGAAGTATGAGGAGAAGCTAAGAAATGGGCACCCAGAAAAATGAGAATTTGTTGCAGGAGGAGTGAACTGGATGGGGCATTTATGGTAAGAGGAAGGATTTGACGACTTAATTCATTTGCATTTCTCTATATCTATAACCTTTCAGAACTCAAATCCTGCCTGTACTCTGACGTGACCTCTGGTGTCACCACGCAGCTCCTGCAAATCTGAGCAGCGTTTGAGCCCTGGGGAAAGAGACTGGAGAAGGGCCCCTGCGGCCTGAGTGATGTGTAGAGGCCTCCAGGCTGGCAGAAGCACTGGGCCCTGCATGACAGAGGTGCCTGTGATCTGTATGATTGTGACAAGCAGCACGGGTCCTCTGGTGGGGCCCTCAGACTCTTGCCCGGTCTCAGCAGTACTGCATTGGCCTGCACAAAGAAACATGGTGCGACATGGCCCTTGCTCTCGAGAGCTAGACTGAGCAATCCTCTTCTACCCTACGTCCAGGACTGTATACCTGAGGCCCTCCCTGTGCCTGTGTGTGGGCAGGCAGGCAAGTTCCACTCAGACCCTACACAGCCAGCTGCAGTATCACGGCGTCAGAGGACCGTGGAAGGCCTCTCAGAAACTCCGCTGCCCCGGAATCCAAGCTGTAGTCCCGCCTGGAAGACCAGGCAGCATCCTGTGTTGGCAATGGCAGTATGTGAGTCTCAGACAGGTTTCTAAGAGATCATGGGTAATCCCCATTATGCATGAACACTTGGGACCTCCGGGAAGGTGGCGGTTAAAGAAAGTTACACTTACTGCGTTTAATTTGAGTGTCTGGTGGCCAGGCTGGCTCAGATCATGAAGACCTTCTTTATTTGGGTGTGTTATTTCATTGTTTAGCTACTTATTGCTTTCTTTGTCCCATCTCTCCAGACACTGCTCAGCCTGGGGAGAAGGAGGAGCAGGGTGATATCTGTGTACCCAGGATCCTCACCTGCCTGTGGAGTGTCTCCAGGGAGGCCCTGGGCTTGGTCATGTTTGTGCTCACAGACCACCCGACACAATGATGCTCAATGACAAATGTGCCGGCATACACGACTGACAGCATTTACACCTCCCGCTGTGTGTCAGCGAACACTGTGGGTTCTGGAGAATCTGCCCCACCCAGTTCACGCCTCCTGCACTAATGACGGTGATGGCTACCGTTTCCTGAGAACCCGCCACGTGCGTGTCCCTTGCACACACTACCTTAGTCCTCAGCAAAGCCTTCCAAGGGAGGCGCTACTACCCCACCTCACAGAGGAAGAAACGGAGTCCAGGGAAGACCAGTGACGGTGTTGGGCATAGCTGTTCAGTGTAGACCAGGGTGGAGACCAGTCTCTGGGACTGCAAAGCCGTATTGTCCTCCCTCCCCCTTTGCAGTTTGGTCTTGGGCTGGCTAAGTCATGTCCTGCCTTCAGGCCTTCACAAGAAGCCACAGCCCAGCAGACACATTGCCTGCAAGCTCCCCAGGTACTGGCACCTGCTCTCCCCAAAGCACCTCTCTGGTCCTGATGACAAATCCCCACTCCCTGGTTCCTGCACTTGCCTCTACTGAGCTAAGCTGGGCCCCACCAACTGGGGAGACGAAGCTCTCAGTGTCCTGACTCTGTTCTGTGGCTGTGGCCCACCCTGCTCCGGAGTCCACACTTGTGGCTTTGGCGTGCTCTCCAGGGCTCTCCTTTCCTCTCCCTGCACCAGCCACTCAAGGGAACCTTTCTCTGCTGGCCCATGAGAGTACTCTTTCTTTTCTTCCCTCTCCCTTCCCCAGTTTTGCTCCCCAAATTTCTTATTCAAATTTGCTCTTCTGTAAACCCCATCTTATCTAATAAAGAGGGAATATGCAAATTGACCGTCATGCCACAATGGTCAAGATGGCTGCACCCACAGTGGAGGCCGAGTTCCCATAATGAGCCTTAATGAGCAATTGGCAGGGACTTGAGGCTGCGCCCCCCCTCCACCTGGTGGGGCTTGACAGGGGAACTCAGGCCTTGCCCCCCGCCCCGGCGCCAGGCTGGGGGACCTCAGGCCACGTCCCCTGCCTGGCGGACTTGATGGGGGATCTCAGGCTACGCCCACCACCTGACAGGGCTTGATGGAGGACCTCTGCCCACACCCCACACCCTGGCACCAGGCCGTGGGACCTGAGGCTGTGCCCCCCACCTGGTGGGGCATGACAGGGGACCTCAGGCCATGGCCTCTGCCCAACAAGGCTTGACGGAGGAACTTCAGGCTGTGCACCCTGCCCTGGGCTAGGGGACCTGAGGCTGCACCCCCCCTCCTAGCAGGGCTTGAGGGGGGACCTCAGGCCGCGCCCCCTGGCCTTGGCCAGGGGACCTCAGGCTGTGTCCCCTGCCCCGGCACCAGGCCAGGCGACCTGAGGCTGCACTCCCGCACCCGGCGAGGCTTGATGGTGGTGGGGATGGCCGGGTCTGGATGTAGCCCAATGGGGGTGGGGCAGGCCGCGTCTGGGTCTCGCGCAATTTTGAGGTGCACATGGGTGGGTGACGACTTGACTCTGTTTCCCGTGGTGTGCCCCAGACTCTGACAGGAGGAAGATTTTCATATACATTTTACTAATTTTTTTCATCTCTGACACTTCTATTATAGAGAAAGGGCAAATAGCAATATTAAAATATTTTCTCTAATTAATTTCCTTTTAATGTGCACGAATTTCATGCACCAGGTCACTAGTTCTAAATGAATAGCCAAAAAAGGGACAAGAAATCCAAAATTTATATATATTTGGGCCAATTCTTCTGGATAGCCACAGCTTCTTAGAGTTTTAAGGGTTGCAAACCAGAGGTAAATGGTTTCACTCAAGGAATCTCAGAAAAAATTTTTTAACATAGTGTCTCACACTAGTATACCCTATATACTCACTGTTTGAGTCCGTTCAAGTTGCTATAACACAGTACCATGGACTGGGTGGCTCAAACAATTTATTTCTAACAGTTCTGGAGGCTCAGAAGTCCACGGTCAAGGCACCAGTAGATCCAGTGTCTGGTGAGGGCCCTCTTTCTGGTTTGTAGACAGCCACCTTTTGCAGTGTCCTCACATGGTAGAGAGAGAAAGCATCTCTTTCACGCCTGTTTTTCTAAAGGCACTAATCCCACCTAGATGGAGCCACCCTCATGAACTGATCATTCCCAAAGGCTCCACCTCCTAACACCATCACATTGGGAGGACACAAACATTCAGTTCATAGCACACACACACTATGCATGTGCTGCCCAGCTAAGGTCGCTGTAACCAGCTCTAAGCAAAGATGTCATGATCTCCTAAAGCAGTACTGACACAGAGCAGGACTGCCTTACACAAAGGTGTGGCCATTCAAAGCTGATCCCCTGAGGGAGAAAACCTTGAACTTGGGTGGAGAATGAAGGTGGTGGCACAAGATAAAGTCTTCTGTTGCGGTTCCTCTGATTTTGTTTGAATGTTAGGTTTGCTTTGGGTGAAATGAGGCTTAGGTAGTATCTGGCCCCTGCAGCCCTAACTTGTTAGCACTCGGAGCTAACAAACTAAGCACCTAAATACAGACAGAGGCAGATGGTGTTGCAAGCACTTCATACACACAGGGAGCCTTTGCACGCTGTCTGACTTTTGAATTAGCACAGCGCATCGGCTTCAGCAGACAGGAGGTTCGCTATTTGTGGATTTGCAAGTTAGGAAGTGTTCGTCTGTTCCTGACTCCATATTGACATCTTCCAGATGACAATATCTGAACCCTCAAATTGCAAGCTATTGCTGGGTCCAACACCTAAATTCCACAACTAATGGCCGGACAAGGGGGATCATCTCTGTTCCTGCTGAGATATCCCCCATCTCAGAAAGGGCTGCCTCCTGGTTTAGGGGCAAGGCCTTTGCTCAGACTCCAGCCTATTTGGCGGTGGGCAAATTCACTGGCAAAGTGGAGGCTGAGTTATATCTCAGGTCGGGAAAAATCTCCAAGCAGGTTTCTAAAACTTAAATTAAAATTTAAAAGCATCTTTTGTTAAATTGCAAATAAGACACTGAGTCCAAATCAAACTAAGTTTTAAAAAGTCTTACTATTTTCAATTCAATTAAAATATTTTAAAAAATTATTTCTATTTAATGTCTATTCAATTGACACGTCAACATGTTTTATTCCAAAAGATAGAAGCCTTAACACCAGCTGGTGAAATCCATTACCTGTACTAATTTAGGACTGGTCATTAAACAGGTTATTAAGTTCTTAGAGCAACTGGATAGTCTGTTTCTTCTTACTGATCAAATCCCTTCCTTACCCATTCTGCTCAGTGCCAACAGGGCTCCTTGTCCCCCGGTGGCCTGCTGGAGTTGGCGATAGAAGCATGGGAGAAGGGAGGGCAGAAGAGGGGGCCCCGTGGGCAGTGGCTGCATTCCTTTACCAGAGGCCATAGCTCACGCCCAGCAGCTCTCTCCTTCTTCCATAGCCCTGAGGTCCTGTGGCCTTCCCTGCTTGTCCCGTCGGTCCAGGAGGTGGTGGCTTCCTGCTGTCCTTAGTCCCAGGGCAGGTTTTTCTCCCTGCCTTGCTTGAATCTCTTGACCCTTCACACCTTTGTCAAAGTCCCTTGGTCACACTCTCCTAGATTTTCCTGGGTCACTGAGCCATCTCAGTAAACCTGCTGGAACCCTGACTGACACAGGTAAGAAAAAAGTAAGTATGAACTTCAGGGTAAATTATCTCCACATTATCTGCTAATTGAGCCTGCATCTCCCCTGCCAGGTAGATCTATTTATTCAGCAAACATTTAATGAATGCCACTGCCTGCCATCTACTGTGTGAGCTGCCTTCAACACCGAGTGGATATTAACTCAGTCTTGGACTGGACGGGTAGGCAAGGAGGTCTTCCTAGAGGAAGAAACGGGTAAATCAAGAGTCTGAGAGGAGAATAAAAGACACCAGAAAAGAAAACAAGGGATAAGAGTGTTCTCAGCTTAGGGAACAGAATGTGCAAATGCCCAGAGACCTCATGCAACTCGGTAGGATGGAGGAACTGAGTTTCTTCAGCATACTTGGCAGCAAGGAGGCCAGCTGATTGTGAACCATGGGAAGAAAGGTGACTTTATGCAACTAACAATCATGGAGGGATGGAAGGCTAGTTGGATGAGCTTGGATTTGCATTCTTACTATAGAGGGGAGGAGTGAATGGGCAGAAGAAAATGAGGCAAGAGATGAGTTAAGTCAGTGGTTCTCAACCTTGGCTGCACATTAGAATCACCTGGGAATCTTTTTAAAATACTGATTTCTGGGCCTCATCCTCCGGAAATTCTGTTTCTTTGTTACTAATGATGAAGCCCAGAAATCAGGATTTAAAAAAGATTCCCAGGTGATTCTAATGTGCAGCCAAGGTTGAGAACCACTGAGTTAAGTGAACCTGAAGGAGCTCAGCCAGGTGTCTAGACCTCAGGCAGTGGGGTTGATAGAAGTCAAAGCATTAAAAGGTACTTGGGAAGTAGACACACCAGCCCATCGTAGCCTTCTGGGTTTCATGGCCTCACTTTGACAGCTTCTGATGGTCTCTAATGATGAGCTGCTCACCTGACACTTTCTGTTGCCTCTGTTTCCCCATTTCTGTCTCTCTTTATGGCCATTCCCTGTGCTGGGCCCCCAGCCATGCCTTCCCATTTCTTAGCTCTGGCCCCTCAAAACTCCTGTGAAACTATAATGGGGGCAGATGCAAGCCCCAGAATTTTGTTTTAATGCCCACTGTGTGCCAGGGTTGGGCTAAGTTCTTCCATGTGTTATCTTGTCTAATCCTCGTCAAAATTCTAGAAGATTTTTATTACTTTCTGTCAGGGCTGACCAGCAGACTCTGAGCTACAGATGAATGATTACTCTGACACAGGATTGCTTTTAAAGAGAGGGCTAAGGGACTGCCTGGCTAAAGGAACCAGACAGCCTCAATCGCCTGCCTCTTCAGGCTTTTATTGTAACAGCAGTGTGAGGTAAATTTTATCTTTTAGATACAATCAGTAGGGTAAGTAATCTTGGGAGGACACATATGTCTGCAGTGTCCTTTAAGCAAGGACACCAAAAGATTAGGCATAAAAATTTCAGTAAACACCCGAGGGTCCATACGTGCACAGACTTATTTGGAAAGGCCAAGGAACAATTAGGGGCAGCCGCCTTCAGCCAACTTTCCTAAGTCGGAATTTTGAAAAACAGGGTGGTCTGCCTTCAGCCAATTCCCCTTTTCAGACTTTCCAACCAAGTCTCCCATGCTTCCCTACAACTTTCTCATTGTGCCAACCAGAAACAGCAGGCCTAACTTCCCATCGAAGATGGCACAGGGGGTGGTGGCGGGCATGAGACAGGTTTGTCTGCCTCTAAAAGCCATGCTTTTCCCAACAAAATGTGCTGTATTAAACTTAACTCTATGACTAAGAGACTCTGTTATATAAATACCTGCAAATTAATGATTACAAATCTAGGTAGCATTGAGCAAAGATGCTCTGCCTTGAATCTGAGATATAAATGTGCTACCACCTGGCCTCAGCAGAGCCTAATAGCACTGTCATTTCTTTAAATGTAAAACCGTATGAAGAGTGATACCATGACCCATATTCCCTCTTGGTGGGACCCCCGCTCCACTTATTTATTTCTATCAGCCCATTACTGTTTGTTTTGAAACCAACAGAAAGCGGACACCTCACAACTTTAGTTCTGCAATTTTATCACTAGCTGATGGCTTCACCATTTTGTAGCTTTTTGTTTAGCTCAAGACAAGGGCAAAAGTAATGAAACTGTTTTGGAACTCTAGAAAAATGTTGCCATTTAGCCATATAACTGTGAGCTCTTCTGGAGGGGTGGCAGGGAGGAGGGCAGCGACAGTATGCCCAGCTCCTAACACATAGCTGGCTCAGGAAATGTCTGCTCTATGACTCTGAACTGCAGGAAACTTCCGGATTTCCCAGCGCGCCCAGCCGTCAGGACCATGCTGGACCCTTCACTGCCTCGTGGACCTCTCCCTGTGCCCTCCACCTGGGCCTTGGAGAGGCAGTCCTCCAAGCCCCTGGAAAGGCCACCTTATTCCTGAGCCATCTACCCAACCCATTCATTGACGCCCCACCTGTGACTCACAAAGTTCTCAGAGGTGAACTTCGTTATGGGCTGAACTGTTCCTCCAACTCCTAACATCCGGTGCCTCAGAATGGGGACGTACATATTTGGAAATAGGGTTGTTACAGATGTAAGTAACGAAGATGAGAGCAGATTGGAGTGCGGTGGGGGCCCTAAGCCAATATGACTAGTGTTCCTATAAAAAGGGATGTTTGGACACAGAGACAGACACGCACACAGGGAGATGCCACGTGAAGATGGGGTCACGCTGCTGTTAGCTATGGGGCTACCAGAAGCTAGGAGGGGCCAGGGACAGACCGTCCCTAGAGCCTTCAGAGGGAGCACGGCCTTGCTGACACCTTGATCTTGGACTGCCTCCAGGCTGGGAGAAAATAAATTCCTGTTGCTTAAGCCAGCCAATCTGGGGCACTTCGTCACAGCAGACTAGCCGGCCCTGGCCCAGCTTCCCTGGCCTTGGGTTTTGCTACCTTCCTTGCTCATGACTCCAGCCTTGCTCCCAGCTCTCCTGCCTGTCTGTTCTGAGGATCGGCCTACCACACCTGGGTTGTGCTCCTGTCCCGGCTCCGTAGAGCAGGAGCCAGACACAGATGTCAGGAGATCTGGGTCTGGTTGCTGCATCAGCATTTGTATATTCTGGTCGGGCTCTGAGGTTCCTCTCAGAGTAACATGAGCAGGTGAGAAGGGCTCCTGGGTGGGCACCGAGGGTCCCACTTCCCTGAGCTCCACTGCCTGGGAGCTACTGGCCTGGAGAATGGGGACACCAGGGGTGAAGAACTTGGAGGAAAATGGCCAGACCTTGGTATAAGCCTCCATCTTTTTCCCTGATGACACTGACCAGGGAGGGGTGGTGCTCACACTTTTTCTTCCTTTTCTGACCCAGACTGGATAGCACAGCACCAGACAGGGCAGGTGCTGGGGAGACAACACGAGGCCCCTTTGCACGGGCCACTCCGCAGCCTTGATGGGCCCACCAGGATAGCTGGTGTGCTGTCCCAGGGCTGTGAATTCTGTAGGATGGAAGGCAGGTGAGATTAAAATGTCCATAGTGGCCCTGAGGGAGAAAGGCCCAGGTCCACTTAGTAAATGGCGCATCTCACTCTTCTAGCTGCTGCTGTTGCTGTTGTTGTTGTTGGTGGTGGTAGTGTTGTTAGTGTTGTTATTGCTGATGATGGTGTTGTTGTTGTTGGTGGTGGTGGTGGTGTTGTTGTTGTTGTTGGTGGTGGTGGTGGAAGTGTTGTTGTTGTTGGTGGTGGTGGTGGTAGTGTTGGTGGTGTTGGTGGTGGTAGTGTTGGTGGTGGTTGTGGTGTTGTTGGTGTTGTTGTTGGTGGTGGCATTGTTGTTGTTGGTGGTGGTAGTGTTGGTGTTGGTGGTGGTGGTGGTGGTTGTGGTGTTGTTGGTGTTGTTGGTGGTGGCGTTGGTGGTGGTGGTGGTGGTAGTGTTGGTGTTGGTGGTGGTGTTGGTGGTTGTGGTGTTGTTGGTGTTGTTGGTGGTGGCGTTGGTGGTGGTGGTGGTGGTAGTGTTGGTGTTGGTGTTGTTGGTGGTAGTGGTGTTGTTGTTGTTGGTGGTGGTAGTGTTGTTGTTGGTGGAAGTGTTGTTGTTGTTGTTGGTGGTGGTGGTGGTGTTGGTAGTGTTGTTGGTGGTTGTGGTGTTGGTGTTGGTGGTGGTGGTGGCGTTGTTGGTGGTGGTGGTGGTAGTGTTGGTGTTGGTGTTGGTGTTGTTGGTGGTGGTTGTGGTGTTGTTGGTGTTGGTGGTGGTGGCATTGTTGTTGTTGGTGGTGGTGGTAGTGTTGTTGTTGGTGGTGGTGGAAGTGTTGTTGTTGGTGGTGGTAGTGTTGGTGGTGTTGGTGGTGGTAGTGTTGTTGGTGGTTGTGGTGTTGTTGTTGGTGGCGATGTTGTTGTTGTTGGTGGTGGTAGTGTTGGTGTTGTTGTTGTTGTTGGTGGTAGTGGTATTGTTGGTGTTGGTGGTGGTAGTGTTGTTGTTGGTGGTGGTAGTGTTGTTGGTGGTGGTAGTGTTCTTGGTGTTGTTGTTGTTGGTGGTGGTGGTGGTAGTGTTGGTGGTGGTGGTGTTGTTGGTGGTGGTGGTAGTGTTGGTGGTGTTGTTGTTGTTGGTGGTGGTGGTAGTGTTGGTGTTGTTGTTGGTGGTAGTGTTGTTGTTGTTGTTGGTGGTGGTGGTGGTAGTGTTGTTGGTGGTGGTAGTGTTGTTGTTGTTGTTGGTGGTAGTGTTGTTGTTGTTGGTGGTGGTAGTGTTGGTGGTGTTGGTGGTGGTTGTGGTGTTGTTGGTGTTGTTGGTGGTGGCGTTGTTGTTGTTGTTGGTGGTGGTAGTGTTGGTGTTGGTGTTGTTGGTGGTGGTAGTGGTGTTGTTGGTGGTAGTGTTGTTGTTGGTGGTAGTGTTCTTGGTGGTGTTGTTGTTGTTGGTGGTGGTGGTAGTGGTGGTGGTGGTAGTGTTGGTGGTGTTGTTGTTGGTGGTGGTAGTGTTGGTGGTGGTGGTAGTGTTGGTGGTGTTGTTGTTGGTGGTGGTGGTAGTGTTGGTGTTGTTGGTGTTGTTGGTGGTGGTAGTGTTGTTGTTGGTGGTGGTGGTGGTGGTAGTGTTGTTGTTGGTGGTGGTAGTGTTCTTGTTGGTGGTGGTGGTAGTGTTGTTGTTGGTGGTGGTAGTGTTCTTGTTGGTGTTGTTGTTCTTGTTGTTGTTGTTGGTGGTGGTAGTGTTGGTGGTGGTGGTAGTGTTGGTGGTGGTGGTAGTGTTGGTGGTGGTGGTAGTGTTCTTGTTGGTGGTGGTAGTGTTGGTGGTGGTGGTAATGTTGTTGGTGTTGTTGTTGGTGGTGGTGGTGGTGGTAGTGTTGGTGGTGGTGGTAGTGGTGGTGGTGGTGTTGTTATTGGTGTTGGTGGTGGTGGTGGTAGTGTTGTTGTTGTTGTTGGTGGTGGTGGTGGTGGTGTTGGTGGTGGTAGTGTTGTTGGTGGTGGTGGTAGTGGTGGTGGTGGTGGTAGTGTAAAAATAAGGCCAGTAGCTGCCTTGGAGGGTGGTTGTAATAATTCAGACAAAATCATATATGAAGAGGACCTAGAACCTAAGAGGCCCTCAATCAAGAATAACTATTAATGAGAGAAGCAAACTCTGCTTATTTGCCAAGGAAAACATAAGGGTGGCCTAGGTCTGATGTCCCTCCACCCCTCCTGCTCTCTCTAGAAGTGTGGCTTCACACAACTGGGTGATTAGCTCAGAGGTCGCAGAAAGCAGGGTTTCCCCGGGATGCTGGTCTGTATTTCACACTATGAAATAAAAGTTATTACAGAGGGAGCAGGTGATGAATGATCATACTCCTGTCTGATTATTACATAAAGTGAAATTTAGAGAGGAAAGAGTTTGTAATCAGATAAAGCAGAGAAACTGACAAAGAAAATTGATGCTGTCCTGAAATGTTTAACCCAGCTGACACAGAGCTGGTTCCCTGCAGCGTTTCATTTCTCAGCGGGAGCTGGCCAGGCTGAGCCACAGCCGGCCACCTGGATGTGCTCAGCCAGGCGACAGAGCTTGCTCCCACAAAGGGAGAGACCTGCTCTTGCTGGAGGAAGTCCAAGGTCATACTTCTTTTCCTTAATAGAATCATCATAAAAATGCCCAAATACTCCCTATTATCTTATAAGAAATTGAAAACCCACAACTTTAAGTATCCTTTTTATTTTACTTTTAAAGATATACCCATTCATTTGGTTAATAGAATACCATAAGCAAAAATTCTAGTCTCTTTGAATTATAAAGTTAATTACCCATTACTGCTTCTAACCTGAAATTGATGACAGCTTTTTTTTGTTGTTGAAAAGTGACATTTCCTAAGATGCCAAGTGTGAAAGCATAACAAATGTAAACAGGTTTTCTCCCTGTTCCCACACATCACTATTATACAAGAAATTGTGGAATTTAATACTGTATTTAAAACCAACATTGAACACAATATATTAGTTATGTTTCTCCCATTATTAGTCATTTTTCCCCTCTTAAAACTATACCTCTCTTTGAGGTGTGTTTTTTTTTTTTTTACATTAGTCAAACTTGCAAATATAGATTTTAAAAAAATAGATAGGCAGCATTCCTAGATCAAGAAATACAATGCCGGGTGAGATAGTATCACCCCGACGGAGTTGCTGGAGTGTGGCCAGGGGCCCCCGCTGGCTCCATCAAGGACCAACTTTGAGACTATAGATGAGTCATAAACACTCTGACCCTCAGTAAAGTCTCACTTGTAAACGGGCATAATAAGAGTAATTGCCTACTGTGCCATGTTATCTGCAACATATGGTAAGCCCCTTGCCGTATGTGGTTAGAAAAATAAGTCATCTAAGGAGACAGCTCACCAGGGCCTCGCCCACATGAAGGGTTTCAGATTCTAGTCTCATAGGGAAAATTCCCACTAACCAAGCTCAGGAAAATGTAAGGGAGTTCCTTGGAGCAAGGTCCTTTGTGAGGTCCAAGGAGCCTGACACCCCCACAGGCTGTATTTCACTGCTCATGATGAGTCTGTCCATCAGAATTCAAGAAACGGAAACCACTCTCGATATCATCAGCATATTAGGACTTAATGCAAGGATTCATGTTCTTACAAAAATCTTTGGAAGGTCCAAGAGTCATGGCAGTGTATCACCTGGGGCTTCCAGTTTCTGCTTTTAGAAGGTAAATAAAGGTGGCTCAGAAACCTTTCTTTCTTTGGTATCCACTCTTGATGGCTGAGGCCTGGCTGTAAGTCACCGGCCACCTCTCTGTGCCCCTTCCCCCTCCCAGTGAACAGTGCCTGCTTTGGGACCAAGGCCCATTCAGTGAGAGGGAGCATCCACAACCAGGGCATTGGGCAGGAGCAGTTGGGGTAAAATCTGCACATTACTTGTCACCATCTTTGGTCAGAGACCTTCCCTCATGGTGTCTGTGTCTACAGGAGGCCTGCGGTGTTCATCCACTTGTAGTCGAAGAGAAACAAAGTGGACTTTTGACAATGGAGGCAGCCTCTATTGGCAGCCCCTAGAGCACTAATGGAGACCAAAACGACAAATCAGTCACTTCCCATGAGACATACGCTGCCAAAAGGACTAAAGCACCCAGGCCAGGTGGGAGCCTTAGTGTGCTCTTCATGGGGAGTCCCGGGCCTTCCCCGGACAGACTGGGGCCACATGGCCACCTCCTTGCTTTCTAATTCCCTCATACTTGGCTCCACGCACCATCTGTTTGAAGGCTTTCTTCAGTCACCATGTTGCCATCAGTTTGAAGTAGTTTGGCTTCATCCATCCACTTGAGATTCATTTGGGATGATCATTCTTTCCTGAGGCTACCTCTCCCCACCAAAACCATTCCTTAGGACGGGACATTTCTGTAACAGACTGATCCCAACAATTACACTTGGGGTCTCCCTAATTTTGCTCCTAGAGGGAAACCCCATTTGGATGCTCACAGGGTGCATTACAACCTCCTGGAGCACTTCCAGGCTCTCCACCCTGCAGCTTGCATCTGTGTAGACCGGCCAGCAGCTTGACAAGGATTCCACTCTCCAGCCCTGCGAAGGACACAGGGCTCAGACCACGTGCTCCTCAGGGTGTCAGGGCCGGAGGAAGGGTGGAGGTAAGTACACCCTTACCAGACGCGGGGAAGAGCGCCTGGGAGCCAGGATCAGGGAAGAGCGTGGGAGGAGGGCCTCTCTTCTGGATGCTCGTGAAGTTTGGGTTGACATAGGAGAGTGAGTCCAGTGAAGGGCAGAAGTTGAGATGGAAAATAAAGCTTCTTCTGGGTTTTCTCTTCTCTTACGTCTTATCTCTCGTCTTTGCTGACCTTCCTTATTCAGCTCTTTGCTGCCCATGGTGATCATCATTTGCTTGAGGCTCTGAAGCACAGAGCTAATTTTTGTCTTTGATTTCAGAAATTTCCCCAGAAACTTACTAAATATATACGTCTTTTAACTGTTTTTCTTGTTATTATTCTATTTTTGTTTTTAAGTGTCTTGTTTTATGTGTATTTTAAAGTTTAAAATTGTCTCAAATTATTTTGTGGGAGAATAAGACAACAATACATAAGTGACAAATAGCTAATATTTTTATGGCCTTTTACATAGGTACACTGCTGCAGTATACAACTTGGTAAAGAAGCTGTAATGATTTCTGACAGGGGTGTCATGTATCCATCTAGTTACTCTACCAAAACATATATTAAGCACCTACTGTGTGAGGGATACAAAGATGACTATAGCATTGCTTGTGTCCTGTGAGAGCTGACTGTTTTGTTGATGTTTCTCAAAGTCTAATCACTGGACCAACATCAGCATCACCTGGGCCCCACCCCAGACCTACTAAATCAGAGACTCTGGGGGGAGAGGAGAAGATGGTAGTCATCTGTGTGTAAATAAGTCCCACAGGTGATTCTAACTCGGGCTAATTTTTTTAGTGGATTCTGGGCATTGGGTTTGATTTGCTTTATAAATTTTATGGGTTATGTTGTATTCCTTTGTATATTGTACGCATTGGTTCTGGCAAGCAATTTAATCCTTTCAAGGATTACATCAATCATTGCTTCTGTTTTGTTAGGGCAGATCTAGGGCTAATTTGGCCCCACCCCAAGGCAATATCCATTGAAATCTCTACCTAATACTCTATGTATTATGAGGTCTTTCTACCCTGACTGATGGGAACACAAATTATTTGTAGCCACATGTGATCTCCATTGGTTTTTCCACCTACTTCTTTCTGATGGTTCTTTTCCTGGCCTTGGGCAGTTTCCTTGCACACATACACGGATCAGCCCTTACCCAAACACTCCGTAGGACCCCTCTGCAGACTTCGGGAGCCCTCTCTTCGTGAAGCTCCTTTTTCTCTGGTATTTCCCCTGGGAATTCTAGCCAATTTCACCTCCCTAAGTTCTGACTCTGTCTACTCACTTCAGGCAAACGGCCACCTCCTGTTTGGACTCCCCCTCTCTGAACACCAGCCTATGAACTCTAGACCATTGTTTACTAACGGAGGCTAAGTAGGGCTCGCTTCATTTATTTCCCTTTTCTCAGAGATCAGTGCCCTGTGCTGCCTGTTGTCCGGTGAATGAGAGCTCTTGTGTCACATATTTTGCCCAGTTTTCTAGTTATTAGAGCTGAGGGAGATTCTGTGACTTTGCCATGGGCAGCTGATGTGCAAGTTTCTCGGTCCTGGTTCAGATGGGACTTTCAAGAACATGTGTCGTGGTGTACCAAGGGGCTGAGAAGAGAAAAATTAGATAATGACATGAGACCCTAGCATGCAAAGATTAACTTTAATGCCCTCAGTCTCTTGTTGGGGGTCTCATGGTCTGTGATTGTTTGTGGGCTGCTGTGGTGACGTAAGAGGGCTGAGCAATGAGGAGCTTATAGGTGGTTTGAACTGTGCATCGGGTCTGATGCTAACTGCACTTGATGTATTATTACCATGTGTTGGGCTAGAGCTACCACGTTATACTGTGTTTTCCCAGATGCATCAGGAAGTGCAGTGTCCTGGGAGTCTGCTGGGTAAGTGGGTGTCCATCTCCATGAGGTTTTGCTTGTGACCCTAAAAAGCCACAGCTCTGGGTATGACTTTCAGAGTGGTTTCAGGATGAAGTACTTGGGAGGGAGGCTTGGAGAGGGAAAGGAGCTGAGTCCTGAGTATGAAAGGCCTGGATATCAAACCAGAGAATTCCGACTTCCCCCACATAGGAAGCGGGGAGCCACTGAAGGAGGACAGACATTCAGAGAGATGTGAGCTGGTGTGCATTCTAGAAACATGTTTTGGGAGCCATTGGTGTAGTAGGTGCAGCCATCTATAAAATCAAAAGTTCAATGGTCTCACTAATATGAACTCTGAGCAAACTATTTGATATATAAACGACTCGGGAAACGGGCTTTGTTTGCTTGATTAAGGAAGGAAGAAAGGAAAGAAGGGTGAAGACATGATCCACAAGCGCACTGCTCTTAACAGGGACATGTATGATCCTCAACCAAAAACCATGCGGGAGCCTATGGACTCACAAATCAGCCAGCAGGCGGAAAACGAGCAGAAAATGAGCCAGAAAGCACTTTCTGGCTGATAGGGTAGCAACAGCCCCAGAAAAATAGATTAAAGGGTGGATTAGTCAGGCAGCCAGGCTCAATGAGGCTGCACAAAATATGAGATGGGAAAAGTTTTACTTTCCAGAACCTCTCTCAAGTTAAGCATGTATTGATGTGGCTGGAAGGAGCATTCTGATAAACCACTTTGGGGGGGGGCTAAGGCCCCAAAAGGTATGCCCCAACATCCTCAGATGTTTGGGAGGAGCCTTCTCGGTGAGGAGAAGGGTCTGGGTACTGGCCTCAGCAATGGCTGCTGGTGGTTCTGCCTCCCAAGGGGCTTATGGGGCAGGAGACTAGGGGGAGCTACTAGCACACAGGGGCAGGGCCAGGGATGCTGGGGTACTGAAATGTGCAGGAAAGTAGGCACAATGGAGAACGGTCCTGCCCAAACGCTGACGGTAAGAGGGGACCCTGACCCCTGCCAGCAGTGGTCTCTGCTCATCGCTCTCCCAAATAACCGGTGAGTGTGTATTTAAAGACGACTGGCTGGAAGGAACGGTAAATTGTCCTGCCTGGATATGCTAACTGATTGCCTGGCTAGGCCATCCACACATCGTAGTCTAATTATCCCAGAACGGGTGACCGTGCAGATTTAATAGCTCAGTATTGTGGGGGTTTCTACTCTTGCTTGGAACCGGGGGAGAAAAGAAGGTTCCTTTAGCCTGTGGATTAGACCACTGCAGCATGTAGGTTTCCCCAAGTCTGCAGTAAAAGTCAAGATAACAATAAAAGTATGAATGGCACACCCTGGCTTCTCCCCTCATTCCTGCCATTCTTTTCCTTTAATGGGGTGGGGATCCCTGCTCTGGCTGCTGAGGCCTCTGATGCTACATATGTGCCAATAGCCAACAAGAGCCGTTCCAAAGTGACAAAAAACCACCTCCCATCACAACCAAAGCTGCTACCTCCTGCTCCTGCTCACAGCCCAGTCCCTGGTCAGCACCACTAGGCCTCCACTGTGAGCCTAAACCATCTGGTATTGCCGATGCTGCAGTAGAACCTGTTCTGGAGTCCCCAGTGCCTCAGATCAGATCAGATAGGGGTCTCTGCCAGTCCAGGGAGGCTCCTCTGTCCTGTGTCAGTACCTCATTCACCATGAGGCTGAGGAAGGCTTTTCCCACACCCCTTCCCCAGGACTCAGAGTGGAACAAAGGTCATGAGGCCAGGCAAAGGACAAAATGGGTTTGGGACCCTGCTGTGCCCCCAACAGCCCACTAGCTGTCACCGCCCTGGTTCACAGAACTCATTCCCTTGGGTTTGCTCTGTCGCAGGAGTCCCCTGCTCTGTCACATAAACAGGCCCCTGGAAGCCTGTCACTGGAGCCCAGACTCGCCTGAAACTCCTGATAACACAGGCTGTGTCAGGCCAGCCCCCCTCCCAGCCGGTGGAGGGATCAGATGGTGCTTAATGGCATTATCCCCAGGGCCTAAAATGCTCTCTGAATCGTTCTGAGATGGAAAAAGAGACTTTTAGTGAGAGGCAATACCTTCTAGGATCCAGAGGACTTTCCGTGGGCCTTGCGGTGGGAACTGCGCCTTTCCCTGGCCTGAAGGTGTTGTCGGTGTGACCCACCTGGAGCACTCAGGCACCTGTGAGCACCGTGGGAGGGACTGAGGGTCAAGTGAATGGGAGCTGCTCTCCGTGAACGTCTTAAGGCTCTCTTCAGGGGAGGGGGAACCAACTTTAATTTGTACTAAATTCTGTACTATAAGTTAATGTTAATAAATTTGTACCATTATGTGGGGCATCAGATGGGAAAATCTACTACTGAAACTGCCCAGGCCAGAACTTTGACTCACATGTTCATGCCAGGCCTCTCCGTCTACAGCCCCTGCCTAGAAGGCTTGGTCTAGAAGGCCTTGTATCTCGCTTCACCGACTAAGAGAGCAAAATATCCTCTGAAACTAGCTGAGCCATGGTCTTTAGAATGTTTATGTCACATCCAAATTTGCTTCAGAGTTAGGACAAGATGGGTAACTTCTGTCTGCCTTAGTTAAGAATAAAAACAAATTTATCTGAAGAAACCTGAAATACAAATTCGAAAGAATATATGCATCACTATGTTCATTGCTGTGTGATTTGCAATAGCCAAGATTTGGAAGCAGCCTGTGTCCATCAGTAGATGAATGGATACTACAGCAATGATACATTTATACAATGGAATACTAATCGGCTATAAAAAAGAAGAAAATTTTACCCTTCGTGACAGCATGGATGGACTTGGAGAACATTATGCTAAGTGAACTAAGCTAGTCAGAGAAAGACAAGTACCATATGATTTCACTCATGTGGAATCTAATGAACAAACTGAACTACCAAGCAAAATAGAGACAGACTCATAGACAGAAAGTAGGCTGACAGCTCTCGCAGCAGGGGTGAGGGGAGGCAGGGGCATGGAGGGATTGAACAGAAAAGAGAAAGAACTCATGGACACAGACAACAGTGTGGTGATGGCAAGGGGGGGGGGGAGGTGAAAGAGAGTATAGGAGGGATAAATGGTGATGAAAAAATAAAATGCATTTGTAAAAGAAAAAAAGCAGCATCTACCTCATAAGTTGTGAAAAGTAAGGGAGTTTTAATATGAAGAGCATGTACTGTGCACTGTAAATGCTCAACACATTTCCAGTTCCGTTACTCTGCTCCTCAGCCATCTCCGTGGCTAAAGAAATAGCTGCGGTCTACACTGGTCCTTTTGTTATGTCTCTAGGTGCCCCCATGTTGAGATATCTGCCTTAGCACATCTGCTTCTGGATTCTAAACCTTAGTAATTTCTCATATATTGCTGGCAGTCAAATTTGGAAGTATCAAACCTTTCCTAACTGATTTCTAAGGAAGGCTTTGCTTTGCTGGGAGGTGATATTCCAAAGGCCAGAGGCACCCTAGCTTTCGTGCCTCTGTCTCTCTCCGCTGAGTGCCCCTTGTCGAGGCCTGTGCTCCATTTGCCATGATCAGTGGTTTCTTCTCTGAGGGCTGCTGCCACCCCTCTGGATTGGTGCTCTCTGTTATGGTGACAGAGGGAGCAGAGATGGGAGGGGTAGAAACCCATTCTTTCCTTGTGCGGAGCTGGAACTGAAAACACAGCTTCGACTGTCTAAAATATATGCACCATAATCTCTTCTGTGCAAGAACTGAGTATCTAGCAAGAGAGCTAGCTCTCAGGTCTTACTGTCTTCATGCCAAGCCCAGGCATGTAGGTGACACTTCCATTTCTCATGGATGTGTGGAGAAGGGGACAGAGACCCCAGGGTTGCTCCCTAAAATGTGTCTCTTCTCTGAGAACAGTTACTCCAATAGACAAGATTTGGAAGCAGCCCAAGTGTCCATCAGTAGATGTGTGGCTACAACAGCGATAATACATTTACACAATGGGATACTACTCAGCCACTTGGTGACAGCATGGATGGACCTGGAGAACATTATGCCAAGTGAAATAAGCCAGTCAGAGAAAGACAAGTACCATATGATTTCCCTTTTCTCTATGAGATGTGGGAACCACAAGGTGGAACCTGCTGGGATCCCTACATGGAAGGAAGTTGCCTTGGAAAGGCATTGGACCCCCAGAAGACTGTGTGTGCGTGTGAAATAAATTCTTGCATGTTAAGTAAAAATGTATTATAATTCTCCATTATCTCTAAACTGTCCAAACCTTTACTAGGTTTTCCACTCTAACTAACCATGTGGGAATGGGACTTTGTTAAAGGCTTGAGGCTAAGCACACAGAGGCCTGCCCTCCAGGGAGGGGTGAGGTCCATTTCCTGCAGCCCCAGCACAACAACACATCTGAAACTTAATTTCAAAATAAGCAAAGGCTTATTCTGTCCATTTATTTGGAATTCTCAGGCCCATTTTTCTTAAGGGTGCTGGGGCCGCAATGACATTCTCCAGACTGGAAGAGTGAGTTTTGAATCTGTCTTCCCTGGATACTCTACCTGTTATAATGAGGACCGTCCAACCCTCCTCAGAGGTAGAGGGATAGAGGGGCTAGGGGAAAGCCCAGGCTTGCAATAGTCCCTGGATCCTGGGAAGTATATTTGCTCACGGGGTAATGCCCACCTCTTATTTGTGCACCTGTGAGCAGTCTCCCTGATGTCTAAAGGTTTTACAAATGACACAAAATAAAGAATTTCTGTGAAAAGCCCAAATGCATATTGTCACCATCCCTTGACATTAAAAAATGGTGAGAACATTATTATATCCTGTGTCCTGAAAACCACAAGGATGCTGGCACAGAATCAGTCCTGCATCGTTCCACTCGTCAGAGCCCATCAGTGAATTAATCTGAGAAATGGCATGAAAGGTGAGAACCCAAAGTATGTGAAGGAGAACAGAAATTTCTTTCCTGGTAATATAAAAATATCTTATCTAGCCTCCAGGCAAGCTATTTGAACTGTGTTGTATTTGCCTATGGTAAACCAGAAAGATATAATCTACTGATAGGAAGTTTTCCTTAAATGTTGATTATGGATAGAGCATGTTTTTTTAAAAAAACCACACAAATTTCTACATAAGCTATCTCAAAAAAAAAATTTAAGTTAAATGGCAACTATAAGGGTTACTGTCCTTGGAAAAGTTCAGTTTTATAGGTAATAAGAAATGCAATCTACATTAATAAAAGGGTAATATGCTAATTAGACTGGGTCTACCAGACATCTTCCAGTCATCCAGTCCTCCTTCCGAACAAAGCCACAGTGGCGAGGGCTGAGGCAGAAGGATTAGGGGAGATCAGGCAGGCAGGCAGGTGAACGGTTAGGAGCCAGCAGTCACAGATTGTGAGAGGGATGTCTGACGGCCTGGATCAGGCCTAAACCGACAGTTGCACATCCCCCAAGGGGTCCCAGATTGGAGAGGGTGCAGGCTGGGCTGAGGAACCCTTCCCTCCCCCAGTGCATGAATTTTGTGCACCGGGCCTCTAGTTTATATATATAAAAGCTTAAGCGACCGAATGACTTAACGATCAAATGACCGGTTGACCAGTTGCTATGACATGCACTGACCACCAGGGGGCAGATGATCAACACAGGAGCTGCCTCCTGGTGGTCAGTGTGCTCCCACAGTGGGAGCACTGCTCAGCTGACCGACAGGCACCAGATGCCAGGCTCATGGCTGGCAAGAGCAGCTGCGGCGGCACGAGCCTCTCCCACCTCTATGGTAGAGCTCCCGAGCAGCGGTGGCAGCAGGCACAGCAGGGCCAGGATGAGCAGGAGCGGCGCAGTGCCCGGCCCTGGCTCAGGCTCCTCCCTGTCTGCCTGCTGCTTTGCACACTACTATACCCCTTGGGGGATGTCGGACTGCCAGGATCAGGCCAAAACCGGCAATCCGACATCCCCTGAGGGGTCCCAGATTGCAAGAGGGTGCATGTCAGGCTGAGGGACCCCACCGGTGCACAAATTCGTGCACTGGGCCTGTAGTCTATATATATAAAAGGCTAATATGCAAAGTGTCCCCTCAGGAGTTCAACCAGGAGACCGGGAGTTTGATTGCTCGCTATGACATGTGCTGACCACCAGGGGGGAGACTCGGAACTTGGCAGGCAACCAGTGGCTGTGTCAAGGCCCTGAGGGAGCAAGGGAAGGAGGAAGTGAGGAGGCAGGGAGATGGGGGGAACAACACGGTGGCAGCATGTGGGTGGCAAGGGAAGGAGGAGGCGAGGAGGCGGAGAGGCAGGGAACCACACAGTGGCGGCCATGCAGGCGGCGAGGGAAGGAGGAGGCGGGGAGGTGGGGAGGTGGAGAACCTGATCGGCCCTGATCACAGGCCAGGTCTAAGGACCCTACCCATGCATGAATTTCATGCACCGGGCCTCTAGTCTTAAATAAGGTAATATTCACCTAGTTGATATGACATTTTATAACTAAATGGTTTCTGTCTTTTCCTCATTGATTTTATTATTTTTATTATGATTAAGGGTAATAAATATTTAGATAGTGATCAAGGTAGATGACAAAATATTTTTTAAAAAGTTGTTATAAAGGAGGTTTCTAATCCTATATAATAAAAGGCTAATATGCAAATCGACTGAAGAGCAGAATGACCAGTTGCTATGACATGCACTGACCACCAGGGGGCAGACGCTCAATGCAGGAGTTGCCCCCTGGTGGTCAGTGCGCTCCTACAGGGGGAGTGCCACTCATCCAGAAGTCGGACATCCTCTGAGGGCGCAGGCTGGGCTGAGGGGACACCCCCTCCCAAGTGCACAAATTTCGTGCACTGGGCCTCTAGTGAGATAATAAACAAAAAGGCCACTTTTTACCTACCTGATTGTAAGCACACAGGTAGGAAGAATATTCTCAGCTAGCCCTCAACTCCAGGGTAGTCTTAGACTTCTGGCCCCAAGGGAGCAGCCTGGCTCTATTCCTGCATCTTTGGAGCCTTATTCCCAGGAGCAATGAAATCAGAGGGATCACGAGCCTGTTCATCTGACAGTCAACAAATGTCTATTAAATCCTTACGGTGTGCCCAGCATTATTTTAGGTCCTAGGAACTTGGCAGTAGCTAAGACACAGCCCCTGCCCTCACTCAGCTTTAGGTCTAATAGAGAATTCAAGTAAGTAATTATAGTTTGTTGAAAACTGTTCCAGGAGAACCACGGGGTGCTGGGAGCTTAGAAAAGCAGCACCTGACTCAGGCTTAGAGGGTGTGAGAAGGCTTCCAAAGGAAGTACACTCTAAACTGAGAACCCAAGGACGACCTGCGCTTCTCTGGGCAAGGAGGCCAGGAGAGTGGGTGTTCCAGGCAGATGGACTGGCTTGAGCAAAAGCCTGGAGATATGGCTCATTTAAGGAACTGGAAGTCAACAGAGGAGCCCTGGCAACTGCCTGCGTCCAACCAAATATCCACTCTACAAATTTGTAGAGTCAGGCCCTCTTCTCTGGTCTCTGGGTGACAAGTCAGTTAAATTACCTTTATTGAAACTCTTTTAAATAACCATCCAGAAAGTAGTGACAGGCATTTCTGAACAAAATGGATCAAATTGAGTTGAGATAAACCCTTAGGGTAAACAAATATATTTTTATAGAAACAGCTGTAGTTCCCAAAGCCTCCGTGTGCTTCTATCCTGAAGCAGTGGCTGCATCAGTGACTTTAGGTAGGACAGGAGCTGTGCTGGTGACAGGAGCAGGAAGGAGCCGACCAGGCAGATGGTCAGGAGAGTAAAAGTCAGTGCAGAAATATCAACTGCCCAGGAATGTGCAAGCCCACTCTGCCTGTCTAAGTACAGACAACAAACTGAGGGCAGGTGACCTTCCTAATCTTGTCATCACAAACCCTTTCAAGCCATTGCATTCGATTATATACGTGAAAGAGGCCGGGAAGTTAAAACAAATGCATGGGTTGCTGAACAGTTAATGAAATCGCAATAAAAGAATTCAATGACCACAATCAATTATTAATATAAAATTTGATTTGATAGTGAAGAATAATGTCACTATGTTCATATCTTTCTAGGTGATGTATTGCTCCCTCTATTCAACAAACATTTATTGAGTACTTACTCTTTGCTGCGCACGAGATGCTGAACATTGGGAATATAAAGATAAATAAGGCACAGACCTCAACCTCAGAGGGTAAGGAAGAAATCACTGCAAACAGCTTGGGAAGAAAACAATACTTTCTCAGCCATGTTTTCTTCCTTTCGGATAGCCTATTTCCCATGTGTCCCTTTTCATTAGAAATCCCCCCTCACTGTTGTACAATTTTATGGCCTGACAACTCCTTAGAGATCATAGAGCCTTTTTGTTTTCAAACTGTTTGGGTCTTAAGGCTTCTTGGCAGTGCCTATGGGCCATGTGTTGACAAGTGGGCAATGGCTCTGTGCTCAGTCACTCATTCCTTTAACAAAAGTATAGAATAACTACTTATTCTAGGCACAGCAGTGAGCAAAAACATGGAGGTGCTAATGCTCATGGGGTCCCTGCCCATGTGGTCATTAGGGTGTGGGGGACATTAATGAAATCATATCACAAATGTAAACTTACGACTGTGACACTTGCATGAAGAAGAGGTATATCTCACATGAGAGTGCTGAATAAACATGGGATCTCATCCCGACAGGAGGTTCTGGCAAGGCAGCCCGAGGACCATGGGGTTAACAGGAGGCCTGAAGGATGACCGTGCATTGTTAGATGGGGGAGAAAGGCAGTCACAGAGAGGGATGGTGTGAGCAAATGACTCAAGATGAGAGAGATTTGGGTCTTTTCAAGAGAAAGGAAGAAGGAAAGTAGTGGGATAGATCTCAGACAGTGAGATGAATTGTGGAGCAAAATGAAGCTGGGTATGCAGGGCCCTGGAAACCACATTATGAATTTGGGTCTTTATGTTCAAACAATGGGAAGCCATTGAAGATCACATTTGAATGTGAAAAGTTCTCTCTGGCTACAGTGTGGAGAATAGACTGGAGGGCGCTGCCTGAGTGTCAGGCCTGGCAAAGGAGCTGCTGGAAATGTTCAGGGAAGACACAGGCTGTGGACCAGAGCCTGCTGGTGGGGCAGCAGCTGGAACAGGTACTAATTGCCCAGACTCCAAAGGGGCAGGAAAAGCTCTGTTTCTTTTTTAAAAAATCAAACCAGATTTGCCTCCAAGTGACCACTGTTGTACACAAGTGACAATTTGGAGCCAGATTTTGTTTATTTGTCATGGTCCCCAACCCGTCCCCAGCCCTGAGGCCACTCCAGTGCTTACACGGGAAAGATGGGGAGGAGTGTCCTGGGGTGTTTTCACGGCTTGCAGTCTGTTTCTATCTAAGAAGACTTAGTAGGAACTGTATCCACTGCCTGATTCTAAAACGAATGTGTCTCTGCATGACCCCAAATGCCAGCCATCTGTCTGTCTTTATCTGAAAGTCAAACCATAACACTGACACCTGGAAACATCTATTTGAAAATTTTGACCACAAAATATAGATTGCTTATAGATCACAGCTCTTCCAGATTCTAGCTTTTCCATTGCTATAACATTTTACAATAGCTGCCAAAGGAAGGCATTTTTTGTGTTTGAAATAAACCCCAACAGCCTACCTACACATCTCTTCTCATCGCTGAGCTGCTCGTCAGCAGTTCACTGTGGCCTATGCTTTTTTCTTTTTTTACCCTCACCTGAGGATATGTTTGATTTGGCAGAGATAGAGAGAGAGATAGAGGTAGAAAGAGGGGGGGGGGGGGCCAAGGAACATTGATCAGTTGCCTCCCATACGCACCCTGACTGGGAATTGAACTCGGAACCTGAATTGTAGGGGTCTACCATCCAACCAACTGAGCCACCCGGCCAGGGCAGCCCATGCTTTTTGTCTTTCCCTTCACAGACCATCACGAGGTGGAAAGCTCTGCTAGTGGGTTCACTCGACCACGCAGCTTGGCCATGAGGAGGGACCTTGACTATGGTCCCCAGGATGAAGGCACCAAGTTTGAGTTGCCAGGCATCTCTACAGCCTCCCCGCCCCAGGTCCTGCATCCTGAGCATTGCTGCCAGCACAGGGCAGGGCTCTGCAGACCCTGGGCCTTAGAAACCGGTCTCCTTCCCTAAACACCCTCATTCTGTCCCCTTAAAGCCGCTGTTTCCTTTCCTTCTTGACTATGTTCTCTTTATCAGCCTCGATATTTCAAACAAAGAACTGTGCATTGGGGCTGGGGGTGATTTTGAGGATTACCTAGCCCCCACCTTGTCTGAAACAGGAAAAGGCTATCAATTTCCCTAGGGCAAGGGAACTCAGAACTTTCAATTTGGGAATTGAAAGAGTACCTTTGTCCTTACTGGTTAATGGAGAATGCCTTCCAAATAAGACAGGGCGCTAATACATTTATCAATGAGGCGTGCTGTCTCCAGTCTGCCTGGCTCTCATATTGCCCATCTTTCTTCCTTGAGAGAGGATTCCTGTGGTTACAGTGCCCACAGCCCACAGCTCCCTTCTGAATGGCCTCTCACCCAAAGGGCATGTTGCACCACCGACTGCTCCTCTGTGAGCAGGCTGACCGGAACGAGGATGCACACCTGCGGGCCCACTGCAGGCCACTGTGCGGGTTGTGCTTTGCAAAGGACACCTGTCCCAGAGGGTGATGAGGACTGAAATCCAGGGCACGCTCCCCTGCAAAAGGAAATGTGCTGGCTGGGGGTGCAGGGCCTGGGAAGGGCTCCTTGTTTAATTCGTCTGCCATAACACAGGCCCTTTAATAGCCATCTGTCCTGAAGGGGGCATTTATTCTGATTGTCATACAGGCACTGCAGGTGGGAGCAGGAGCCTTGGGCACCTGACCCATGGACAGTTGCCCAGGAATTAGCCTGATGCCCAAAAGTTCTGCTCAAAACCAACACAGGGACAGAGCACAGGAATGCGGTAGTAAGTCAGGGTCAGGAGGTGGATCAAAGCTGGTCGTGGCAGCATCAGTATGGCCCAGTCTCCCTGGAGATGGGACCCAGACCGGAGCAAGGGGTGCCCCCTCCCTGGGGGCCTGTGCACCCCTACCAGGCCCCCACCAGGTACTGAATGACACCTGCCAACTCCAGGCAAATGAATGGCTGCTGACACTTTCTTTATCCTCTCTTGTTCCTTAATAACAAAACATATCGCTGGGGCAGCCTAAGGGTTTTCTTGGCTGGTCCTGGGACTTGAGCAGTCTAACAGGCAGCTCGAAGTGTGAGAGGGAATGGACGAGACAGAAACACAGGGAAGTGCAGGGAACTCCCGCCACAACACGATTCCCAGGCCAGGTCACACCTGCCTCATTATCCTGCCGTAGGCCCTGTTGTTTTCTGTGTCTACTCGCTTCACCAGCCCCTCTGACCACCAGCATCATCGTTCCACTCTGGGATAGCCAGTGGGCATGTGACGTCCGTCACAGAGAGGGGGTATCAGGCTCCTGTTCTCACTGAATTTCCCTTCTAACAAAAAAGCCCTTCACAGCACTTGTCACAACTGTGCTCATTGCTGATTTGCTTTATGTCCACCTCCCCCCCAGCATGGCTTTCAGAGGACAGGAGCCTCTTCACCCTGTGCCTGTGTCCACAGTGCTTCACCGATACTTACCAGGTCGAACTGAGCAGCCACAAAGAAGCCTTGTTCTCTACAAAGTAATCACCTCAGTGGGCATTTCCCCCGAAATGTTTTGGAACAAGGCTGTTAGAATTATCTTCAGAAAATTAGTTTAGAGGAGTCATAAGAAAAAGAAGCCTAAATGCCTTAAAGGACCAACAGTGAAAAACAGGACGATATTAGCATATGCAAAATCAGCTGCAAACCCACTGTTTAGGGAAAGGTGTTTACCTGGCTGACTTGTATTTTTACCAAGTGTCCTATTTTTCTGGCCTATGCGCGTCTGAGTTGGTTAAAGCGAGAGAGCCGACCGCTGTTCTAAGAGCTAACGTCACGGGCACGGGCCACGATGTAAGAAAACTGTATTTGCAAATATACTCACACATTTTCTTTCCAATAAAGCATTTATTTTCAATACTTAAGATCCATATTATGCCTTTATTCTCACTTTTGTCATCAATATTCAGATCTTGATTCTGGAACCAAGGTTGCCATACGAGAACCCATCAGCCCTGGAGTCTCTAAGTCCTGTCACTGCCCCCAAGTCCTAGGTGTAACGCCTTGGCAATGACTTCTGCCTGGTTGTAGGGAAATGTAAATATCACATGGGATTGAATCACAGCGAATCAAGACCATCCAGATCGCCGCCCCACCCAGCTCGGCCCTGCCTCAGGGCCAGCGAGTCCAGCGCAGGCTCTCCAAGTGCTCTGTGAACCTCCCACTTAGGACGGCTATGGGAAACCCAGCACTCAAGGGGACCTTTGACTTTCCCGAGGAATTAATTGAATGGGCTCCAGGTCAGAATAAAACACTTTGACATTGATCTGAGGGCCATGAACTCCTCTGCGGGGATTGGAGACGTTTCCCAGCACCCAGTTTTGCTGAGTGTCAGAGGAGCACAGCTGACAAGGCACCCAAAGCCCTTTCCAGCCCTCGGCGCCACTTCACAGGACCCCACTTACTTGGGAGGCCAGCGTAGCCCTCGCTTGTCAGAGCAAGGCAGCTTGCTTGGGGCTGGCCTCAGAGGGGCAGCAAGCATTGCCCATCTTCCTACTGCTTTGCCCCAGCAGGAGCTGTGCCCATAGGTTCTCCACCAGGAGACACAGACGCACACGGAGTGCAGAGAACATCAGCCTGAAAACCAGGTGCTCTGGGGTCTCTACCCTGGACAGCCAACCTTTGGCTGCCTAGCTGGGGACTTTTGCTACCTTGACCTTTGACATTCCTGCCTGACCCCTGAAGCACGTTCAGTGCCCTCCCTATCCCAGGAGCCCCCCTGACTCCTGACCCCACCCTGCTAGCACCCCTGCCCCTGATCTGGGGAGCCTGGTGGACAGCTGGGCAGCAAAACAACTGTGACATAGACTGCCCAATGTGCAGCCACATATAATGGCTCCCAGAAACTCCTCGGTGACATTCCCACCCCCCGTCCCATCTTCAAATTCATGTCCTACCTCACTCCAGTCCTGCTCCCTGCTCCATCAGACTAGACTTCACGTATTTTTAAGCAAGTCTTCCTTCCACGCCTCTGTGCTTCATGTAAGCTATTCCCTTTGCTGCATTGTCCTTCCCCTCTCACCTCCACCTTTCTCACGATTCAGTTCTTCCAGGAAATGTTTCTTCTCTTACCCCCAAGGCTGGGTTGATTGTACCTATTGTGAATTCCCACAGTAACCTGTGTTTACCTCTATTATCACACTTACTACATTCTGGTGAGGTCATGGATATCTCTTACTGTACTGAAGACCCCACTACATTGGAAGCTTGCCAAGTTCATTCTCTATGCCTGGCACTTAGCAAGGGTTCAAAAATGCTCTTGAATGACTGAATGAACGAATGAATGAATGAGCAAATGATCAACATCCCTGTGTGTGCAAGCGCATACACACACACACACACACACACACACACACACACACACACACGATGAGGCTGGAAGCACCACAGCCTGTTCCTGTTGGCCACACACAGAAGAACCCCTGAGCCAGTTCCATTTTGCTAACCTAAAATAAAATGCCTTTCAAAGTGAGAGGCAACAGGCATTTATTGAGATTAATAAGAATAGCTATTCAGGAATCATTAATTCAGGCAGAAGCCCAAATAGTGGTACGATTAGGAGTCAAAAGCTATGTATTTCTAAGAAAGGATAAAGGGAACAGTTACCTCAATAGAAGGAAGACAATTCTATTGGTGTAGATAACATGGTGATGTTAATTCTAAACAATGTTTTTAATTTTCAGTCTAGTAGTCATCAGTCTATTAGTCATATTAACTGTTTTCATGTTATTTTTGCGAAGTTCTTTTGCAAGGCACAAGGTTGCTCAGGCCCAGTCCAAAGGTTATTTTGCCCCGATTTAACATTCCAAAGATTTGAGGCATAAGAGGCACAAGGCAGGTCCTCTGGCATGGCAGTTCCGGGTCCATTTTAAAGTGGCTCCATGTATACCGCTGTTTACAGTTGCTTTTATCGTTCACTTCACCCAACACTTGTGCTCAGAACTCAGTGCCATAGGAAAAGAACACACATTTAAAGGCTTTTCACCCAGAAAACAAGTGCAACATGTATCTAATTGCTGCTAGGTTATTTCATTTCCTAAAGAGAGAACCACACAGATGAAACAACACGTCTAAAGCAATAAGACTTCCTTTCTTATCAGTCATTTTTGGTAGCAATTTTTCCCTCTCTCCTGGGTATGCTGAACAGACCCAAATCCCTTATTCAAAACCTTTGAGGCCAAATGTGTTTCAGGTTTAAGAAATTTTCAGATTTTAGGAGGTAATAAATGCAATCATATATTTTATGTAATAGCCCTGGGGTCTTGGACAATACCTCATAAGTAAACTCTTTAACATTTCTGTAGCTAAAGGTATGAACAGTCACCCTAAGTGTAATGAGTTAAGATCCTATTTGTCTCACATCATTTTAGGTCAGGTTTCGCCGCCAAATGAGAAAGACAGAAAAACCTCTTAGTTTGGGGACATTGGAATTATATCTAATGGGTCATGGACATGTATTCCTAGTTTTCTAATTCACCCCATAAAAATCCATTATTATACCTTCTTTCTTCCTTCTGCTTATGTCTTCCTTCCTTTATTCATGCTCTTTGTCTGATATTGGAGTATTTTCCTTGCTCTTCCCCAATCTTGTCATTCTTAAGTGCCTCAGGTCAGACTAATTTTTACTTCCCAGGTCTGTAGCTGTAACCCGCTTTGTGCACAGAAAACATTCAGGCACAGAGGGAAGTGGTCTAGACTTGGGTTTTAGGCTTCTGAAAACAGGTTTGTGTCTTAAACAGCTTTGCAGACTCCACAACCTGAGCCACTTACAAAAAATATGTAGGGCCTCCCATGTTTGAAGAGCTAACACTAAAAAGGACATTTCAAGCAGAAAGCAACTCTCTCACCCCTCATTCATTGGTTAATCAGGCAGGATTATCAAATGGTCCCTAAGGAACCAATCTCACAAGACTCCATGCGAACTGCTTTCTGGTGGCAAGTGACTGAAGCAGCCTGGAGTTACACACAACTGTTCATGCCAGGATATAAAATCTTCAAAATACAGTCTGGCAAAATGTAATCAGATGTTTCAAATGGGAATCTGAAGTTGTTTTACCCACTGGCAAGTGCTGGTGTGACATCTCTGAGGCAGCCTCAGTGGTGAGCTGTGGCTTCATGGTCCATGCAATTCACTCAAGAATTACTCATCTTATTTGTGCAACCAAATAAGCAGCATTATTTACAATGGAAGGTGGAAGCTATCCAAGTGCCAATTAATGTATGAATAAATAAACAAAAACTGGTATATACATGAAATACTATTCAGCCTTAAAAAGGAAAGATTCTGACACATGCCTCAATATGGATGAACTCTGAGGATGTTTGGCTAAGTGAAATAAATCATTTACATAAAGACAAATACTGAATGATTTCACTTATATGAGACATCCAGAGTAGTCAAATCCACAGAGATAGAAAGTCGGATGCTGGATGCCAGGGGCTGGGCCGAGGGGGAAATGGGGAGCTGCTATTTAGTGGGGACAGAGTTTCAGTTTTGCAAGATGAAAAGATTCTGGAGATCTGTTTCACAACAATGTGAATGTACTAACACCACTGAGCTGTACACTTGAAAACGGTTAGGATGGTAAATCTTATGTGTATTTTACCATAATTAAAAATTAAAACTAAAAAAAACTACTTTAAAAAGGGGAAGAAAAATCTGATACATGTGACAACATGGATGAAACTTGAAGACATTATGGTCAGTGAAATAAGCCAGTCACAAAGATGCTAATACTGTTATGATTTGTTTTATATGAGGTCACTAGAGTAGTCAAATTCATAGAGACAGAAAGTAGATGGTGGGTGCCAAAGTCTGGGGGAGGCGGATGGAGAGTTAGCATTTAATGGGGTGGGGCTTCTTCTGGGGAAAATGAGGGGCTATGAAGATGGACAGTGGTGATAGCTACACAGCAGTGTGAGTGTGGGTAATAGCACTGAAATGTTCACGTAATTGCTAACAGTACATTTGTATTATGTATTTTTACCACAAATAGAAAAAAGAAATGCAAACAAAGATAACTCTTGTTTTACAGAACTATTTTCTGCTTCAAGGGCTAACATGACCCTAAAGTGACCAAACAAGACATTGACACATGCCTAAAACTAAAAGGCAAGAGAAAGAAAAATGGAGCCGATGACCTCCGCAAAGAAAGTCTTCCATTTGGTCTTGTACAATTCGTTTTTGTGTGTGAACATTTTTAATTTATAGCAGTAATGACTTTGAAAAAAGGGACCAAGTGACTCTCAGCTTCAAGAAAACTAGGCCACAATATCATTTATAGAAACAGGTGCAACTGGTTTTATTTGGAATTTTTTCTCAACCATCTTCATGATAAATAACAGCAGACACCATGTCAAGTGAACCAAGGAACTTTGTTCACAGCTGTAGGCAAATTGCTCAATTCCGTGGAGATCCAATTGACCTCAGATGCCTCCACGCCCAGGCCTCCTGGCTGACTCCGCCTCTGCGTCCACTCTGTGGTGGACTGAGCAGTGACACTTCACAATGCACACGGTTATTCTCCAGATGGCTCGCCACTGAACCTCTCACAGCACTGGCTCTCCACCTTGGCTATGCATAGAATCACCTGGGGGATTTTTTAAATCCCAGTGCCCAGCCCATACAGCCAGTCCAGCGAAATCAGAATCTGGGCTGGGACCCACAGTGGCAACCCCTGTTTTAAAGTTACTCTGTAATTCTTTATATGATATTTGCAAGAGTAATCAAAACTACATATGTTTTCTCCTTAAAAATAGATCCATTTTTTATCCTCTCTTGTGCTTCTTCCCTTAGAAAAACTGCCACCAATCTTGTGGGAATTTCATGTCCCCACTCCCATCCTCCTTCACTTCCCAAAGTAAGTGGTTGGATTATAACTTGATAATTGGCTTCTGGTGAACAAGTACTTATTAAGCACCTGCTGTTATAGACACTGGGGATGAGTGTTGAACAATATGACTTGCCAGCCCTTCTGGGGGCTCACCTTCTAGAGGAGGCAGACAGATCCCCTTTGGCACCAAACACTCATCCTTCCAGCTGGAGGGCCTGACCCAGGACACACAGCTGAGCTGCCTCTGGGAGAGCTGCCTTGCCCAGGGGCAGCCACAGCCAGTGACTGGTCCAGGAGGAGTGTAGAGCAAAGGCCTGGACTTCTTGCCTTGATTTGGGGTGACCCAAAGCCATCCAGAGCACCCCAGGGGATTGGCAGAGGCCTCTGTTATTGCAAAACTTTTGTTCTTCTGCCTTTGCCTAGCCCTACTTTCCTTGTGGCCACCTGAGAAAGTGTGGATCCCAATGAACTTCCTGCACACAACCCCCAGTTTAGGTTCCCAGGGAACTTGCCCCAAGTCTGAGCTGAATACGAGGGTGGCAGTGATCTGGATATAGCGAGGTGGAGTGGTGGAAGATGTATGTTGGAGATAGAGATGCTGATGGATTAAATGTGAGATGCGAGGCAAAGCAAGGAATTGGGAATGTCTCCCAGAGTTAGGGCCTGGGAAACTTGGTGGGTGATACTGATGCTCTCATCTGAGATTCTGTGGGGAGAAACACTGGCCACAGAAATCTTAGTGTGGTCCAAAAATAAGGGCTTTAACTATGGTTGGTAAATTATCAAGTACTCTCCTAAAAATAGCTGTGTGTGTGTGTGTGTGTGTGTGTGTGTGTGTGTGTATACACTCTACGTAGTTCATCTACATTAGATACCTTAATTTCTTTAATTTTCACAGCAGCTCTGCAGGGAAGGTATTATTTTCCTGTTAATGAAATTCCTTAAACTTAGAATGTTGCCCCATTCTTTTCCTCCAACTACACTGCCCTCTCCCGTCTTTGCATGCACAACACCCTGTGACCTCAGGCCCTTTGCACATGCTGTCCTCAGCCTGGAATGCTCTCCCCTCCCCCCACCACCTCCTCCACTCTTCTGGCTGTCCCTTCTTCAGATATCACCTCAAAAGTCAACTCCTCAAAGTGGTTTCTGTTGTTCTCCCAGTGATGACAGCTCCCCTAAGTATTCCTTTATTGACTAACTCTGTAGTATTCTTTTATTGAGTAACCGAATGTTACTTAATATTTCTTTTTTGATTAACCTTATAATACTTCTTTAATGACTCACTACAGTTATAACTAAATGGCCATTTGTGTGATGAACCTCTTCCCTGGTAGAGTTTAAGCTCCATGAGAGCAGACACTGCCTTGCTCAGCTCCTGCTCCTCACACAGTGCCTGGCACATAGTAGGCTCTCAAGAAATATTTGTCAAATGGGTGATGGAAACACTGAGGCTTAATGAGATTACAGAACTCACCAGTTAGTTTGCTGTAGAGCTAGATGTGAACTCCAATGGTCAAAACATATCAGAGTTTGCTGGCCCACGTTGGGTGGGCTGCTCCATCTGACTGGTCAATGTCCGGACTAAGCCAATGTGCACCAGAGGTCAAGAACGCTTCCCCAAACTGGATCAAAATACGGTTCCTGTAATACTCAGCTCCTCACTGTGACTCCTCCCAGCACAGCAGGGAAATAGTAATTTTCCCTCCACACAGGCAATTCGAAGCCAGATTCAAGTGACAGACATGTGTGCTCAACATGATGCTAAAAAGCAGGGTGGGAGTCAGGAGGGAGGGACATTCAGCTATGAAAATGTTGATCAACTAGAATCCTCAGAGACTGAGATGGGTTTATTCTAATTGATGGCGTCTTTTCTAAATGATGACGTATTCACTAGAAAACCTCTTATATTTTAACCCTCACAGTAAATCTTTCTAAAATGGCTTCGTTCATTTCCTTGCAATGATACATACTGTTTGCTAAACGAAAGTAATTTTTGACCGGAAGTGGCAGTCAGCGCTATAATGGAGATGGAGACAGCCAGGCCTGCAGAGCACACTGTGGGTCAGTGAGCTGAGGGCACGTGCTGCCTCTTCCTAACACTCAGCTGGTGAACGGGAGCAGGGCGATTAATCCATGGGGCTGTGTGTCTTCATCGGAAAAGAATGGACGGACCACAGCAGTGTTTGTTGATTCTGACCACACCCCACAGCTATGCTGGTTGCTATTCGGAGAGTTTATACATTTATGTATGTTTATATAGAATTGAAAAAAAAGATTTATGAAAAATACTCTTGTGATGCATTCTTTGATTATTTACTTTATTTTCTAAGAAATGTTGCTCACTGATTTCCTGATCTGCTAATGATTACAAGGGCAGTTTGAGAATCAGCACACCCACCCCAGGGTTGTGATTCTCAACAAAGAACTGACTAATGATAAACCTTCAAGATGAACTGGGATTTATTAGTTGTTTTGAAAATTCACTGTCTTATTATCTTTGTCATTGGTATCATTTTCATAAAAATTCAATGGGGAAAAAACCCACCACATTCTGGAATGATGGTAAATCTGGTTGATTGAGGTTCGTTTAAAACTCCTCCTCCCCTTGAGGTCTCACAGGATTCACCTCAAGGGAAATGGGAGCTCGGTCCTCAGTGATACATGATCAGGGCCCAAGGCCTGGGCAGAAGGGAGCACAGAGAGGAGTGAGGATCTGAGTCCTTTGCTGGCCTTGTCACCTCTTCTGTGGCTTAAAGGGGTGGAAGTGGTGGTCTCATTGGTTCCTTCCCATTGTAATGTCTATGTCTATGACCCTGCGGTTTGCAGACCCCTGAAGCTGGTGCTAAAGAGTCTGGAACCTCGTGGGCATCGATGGAGGCAGGTGAGGATATACTGCTCGTCCAGTGGGACACTGGACCCCTTTAGTCCCACTCCGGTCAGCGAGCCCTCCTTTCAGCATGGGGTGGTGGCTCAGGCACTGGGCTGAACCACAGGAAGACAGCATGGTCCTTGGCTTTGAACCCTTGAAGCAATTGCTTGATATAACAACCTGCTGCTTTGTTTTCCTTGTATCCTAAATGAGCTTCAATGTGCTGGGATTGGAAAACCCAGGCCCACAGCCCGTTCACACCACAGGAGGCCCCACAACCACGGCGATTCACCTGTCAGCCACACAGTGCTCTTCCAACCTGGAAAGGTGTGGCTGCCTTTAGACTCAAAGAAAAAGAGGAGACCTAGCTTACCCTCAAGTTAGGGACAAAGCTGGGACCTGAATTTGGGTCTCTGGGTTCCCAGTTGAATCTTCTAGTGCTTATCACTTGTGCCTGAATGGAAGGAGACTCTCAGCACTGATAACAGCATCTTACTGCTAAGTACTTCATAAGCACCTACTGTGTGTCATACCCTGCTCCAGTGCTTCACATGCAACATTAATTTAATCTCAAAACACAAACCCTATGAAACTGGTATTATTTTAATCCCTGTTTCCCAGCTAAGTAAACTAAGGGTGACAAATAGGGTGTTTTCACTTCTTTCAGGTCCAGGGGTGCTTTCAAAGTCCAAATTAGGGAGAGTGGAGCTGAATGTGTCTTATTGAACAAAGCCAAGATAGCCTTTGCCCAGACTCCTCTGAGTCGTGGATAAATACATTAGAGACGGAAATGAATTCAATTGAGCTAATTCAAATTTCATGCCACTTAATTTTAATAGGAAAAATATTAGCCCATAAATAACACTTTTAAATAGTTGGATATGAATATGTGCAATTCGATGTTGAGCTGAAGATATTATTTCAACATCATTTAATCTGATTTGTCTCAGGAGAACTGAAGGAGGCATTTTAGGGGCCATAAAAACAGATGACTGAAATTTTAATAAATCTGGGAGCAAGTGAATGAAGCATTGTCACAACGATGACCAGCGCTGAAGCATCTCTGAAGCATCTGGGGACTTAGCCCAAGGCAGGTAGGTGCCCCCTCCCCTTTTCTCTCATTAATATCGCGGAAAGCCAGGCACAGAGCAGGTGTGACGTGGTCACAGGTTACTGCACGGTCATTGCTGCTCCTTCCTCCACTTTCTCCCTCACCATCCTGTGAGCCCACGAGAGCAGGAGGCATGTCCTTTTGGGCCTTGTATTGGTAGCCTCTAGCCCAATGCCTGGGGTGGATACTGATGGCCAGTATTGCCAAGTGCAGACAGACCCCCACCTCTGCCCTCACATCCGTCCCTCCACCTAAGACTTCAGCAGCCTGCAGGTCCACAGGGACCAAACCCTGCTCACCCACCCACCCACCCACATAAAATAAACCAACCACATGTGCTTCTGACTTTCACCAACTCTACAGCAGCATTTCCAAATAAATTCTGGGAAGTGTTCAAGAACATTCCAAAGGAGCTAAGAAAGGATTCCCTGGCTAAGAAAGTTTGTGGGAAACTCTTGGGTAAACTCCGTGGAATGATTCTTTATGAAAGAGTTCTTGGAGCCTTTAACACGCTGCTAAGAGCTACAGTTCTCCCAAAGGACATACAGCAGTCAGCCCTCATGTCTTGGTTTGGGTTCCCCCAACCCTTTGACCTCTAGTGGGCAGCAAACCAGAGCAAGTTACACGTCATCCGGGCTGTGGGGCCTTCCTCAAGCTGAAAAGATTATGCCAATTTGTTAGTCCACCTAACTGTGACCCAGAGAGGAGACAGGGAGCTGGACATTCATACACCAACACCCATGAGTCGTTGGCAGACAGCGGCTCCAAGGGTATTAATTTTCTGAGACAAAGATTTAGCATAAGTAGTTTATTTTGGATGTGATCCCAGGAAACACTGGTATGAGTGGAGAAGTGAGTCAGGAAAGAGAAAGCAGGCAACAAGCTATGTATTTTTTTTTAAGCAGGTTACTTGTTCTGGACTGAATGCATGTATGCCCTGAGAGTTCAGGCTTTGAAGCACTAACCCCAGTGTGGCTGTAGCTGCAGATAGCGCCTTCACAGAAATACTTAAGGCTAAATGAGGCCATAAGGGTAGGGCCCTGGTCTGATTGGATCAGTGTCCTTAAGAGAAGAGATACCAGAGACTTGTGAGTACTTAGTGAGAAGGAGGCCACGTGCAAGCCAAAAGGAGAATCCTCACCAGAAACTGAGCTTTGCCAGAACCATGATCTCAGATTTTGAGCTGGAAGAACGGTGAGGAAATAAATCTCTATAGTTTCAGCCACCTGGTCTGTGGCATTTTGTCATGGAAGCCTGAGCTGACGAGCACATCCCCACTGTGAGTGACGAGCTCAAGGCTGCTAAGCATCAGAGTAACACATACACCAGGGACTCGGTTAACCATGAGGAAACAAACTTGAGAGCTTGAGTTGGAATTCTCCAAGCAATAATTAGATATGAAGCAAGCTTTAGCGTGCCGGAGCGCTTGGCAACCTGGACCCGGGTGGGCAGCACAGCCAGAGCAATACATGCATCATCTGGGCTGTGGGCCTTCCTCAATCTGAAAAGATGATGCCAACTTATTAGTTCAGCTAACTGCGACCCAGAGGAGAGAAGGAGCTGAGGTATTAATACACCAGTTCCCACAAGTCATCGGCAGACGGCTGCTCCAAGAGCATAGGTTTTCTGGCACATCCAACCAGCACTGCAGGTGGCAAAGCAAGTCTAGACTCGAGAAAGTCCTCAGGCAAGAGGTCCAGGTGCTGGGTTCTAGAAGCTGCCTGGTGTGCCCTGAGAGGCCAGGGGCATGTCGCAAACATCCACAGCATGCAGGGCACCTTTCAAGCATGTACTATCTTGTGCAATAATGATGCTCCTTGAAACACAGTTTGGAAATCTCTGCTTTAGACCAATTCCAGAGAAGCTTGATTTCCTGTGAGACTTGTGTCCATCTGCTCATACTTGGCTTATGCTGCCAGGACTGCCATATCAAAGTACCTTGGACGGGGTGGCTGAAACAACAGGAATATTTGGTCCCTCAGTTCTGGAGGCTGGAGGTCCACAGTGAAGGTGTCAGCAGGGCTGGTTCTCTCCTGCCTGGTAGGTGGCCATCTTCTCCCCATCCTGCCAGGATGTGTCTGTGTCCTAACCTCCTTTCTAATAAGGACAGCAGTCAGATGGGATTAAGGCCCCACCCTAAAGACTTCATTTTAACTCAGTCACTGCCTGGAAGGTCCTATCTTCAAATACAGGCACATTCTGAGGTGCTGGGGGTTAGGACTTCAGTACGTGAATTTTGGAGGGACAAAACGATTCAGCCGCTAACACCGTCTGTAATGCCGCTGACATCAAGGCAGTCTCTTGAAAAGAACAAAAGGGTTCTGAAGGGAACAGGATTTGTCTCAAATCTGACCCCATAGATTAGCATGGGTGGGGGCCCTGACCAGAGTACATCGGATATTAAAGGCTCATTTGCCACATGCATGCTTCAGAGCAATGGCCCAGCAGTGTCACTATACGTACTGCGCAGGCGCACCCTTATATAACCGACTTACGTTAACGTAGCACAGATGTCACCAATTGGCACTGGGCCTCTTTTGTTTGAGTGTAAAAGGTGCCACTGACCAGCCGGTTGTTGGCTGCTTTATTTGCAATAAAGCATGACCCATCTCCCTACGGCCGCTCCTGCCGTTTTCCAATTCCCGGCATCCAAAGAAGTCAAGTTCCTGGCAGAGGAACTTAGACCCATCTATGAAAGAACATGTTGCTCTGAAGGGATTTCATCAGTCAGCGTGGAAAACCCTGGCTGAGTCCCACCCAACACTGCCCAGGGATTCTGTTGGCATCAGATACTGAATTCCCAGGCTCACTGGGAAGACCAGTCCTGCATGCTGTAAGTGATCTCATGCTGCCAACCTTGCAACTTAATTCTCCTCACTTCCCATCCAAATTCCATTGCCCATTCATCCGAAATAAGGCCCTCCTATGCACCAGGCAGTGTTCCAGACAACAGAGGTACAACAGTGGAGAAACAGAGCTAGTACTGGGGGGAGGAGACAAAATCCCTAGCATGTCAGTGGTGCTAAGTGCTAAGGAGAGACCTAAAGCAGGAAAAGCACTAGTGAATGTTGGGCAAACAGTGTAGACAGGGTGGCTGAGGCCTCACTGAGAATGTGACATTTGAGGAAAAACCCAAGGGAGGCAGGGGCAGTCAGGGGACCCCTGGGGGTGTGGGGAGCTGGGTGCTGCAGTGGCTTGGTGAGGAGGAACGAGATCTCACTGAGGTGCACTCGGAACCGCTGAAGGGACGTGAGAGCAGATGTAGGAAAGCAGCTAGGAAGCTCCTGAGATCATCCAGGTGAGGGGTGACAGTCATTAGGATCAAGGTGGTGGCAGTGGAGGAGGTGAGAAGTAGTATTCTTTTTCCTTTTTAAGATGATTTGATTATTTAAGAATTGATCCCTTGAATTTATCTCCTACAATGTTCCTCTATTTTTGAAAAAATAGACTTTGTTTTTTAGAGCAGTGTTAGGTTCACAGTCACACTGAGCAGTAAGTACAGAGAGTTCCATATTCTCCCTGCCCCCACACATGCAGGGCCGCCCCATTTATCAACACCCCCACCAGGGTGCTACATTTGTTACAACCTATGAAATTACACTGACATATCATTACCACCCAAAGCCCATAGTTTACACCAAGATCACTCTTGGAGTTGTACATTCTATGGGTTTGGGTGAGTGTATAACGACATGTACCCGCCATCACAATATCATACAGAATACATCGTTTCATTGCCTTAAAACATCCTCTGTGCTTTGCTTCCTTATCCCTCCCACCTCCAAACCCCTAGCAACCACGGATCTTTTTATTGTCTCCAAGCTTGTGCCTTTCCCTGGATGCCATATGGTTGGAAGTAGACTTTTCATGTTGGCTTCTTTTACTTAGTAAAATGCATTGATGTTTCCTCTGTATCTCTGCGTAACTTGCAAGCTTATTTCTTTTTAGCGCTGAATGATATTTCACAGCCTGGATGTACCAAAGTTTACCCCTTCGGCTACCGAAGAGCATCTTGCTTGCTTCCCAGTTGTGGCCATTAGAGAGATTCTAGACGTGTTTTGACGGTAAACAGAATTTCCTGCCAGGTTGGGTGTTTTGTGAGCAGTGACTCCAGTGAGGAGACCAAGATATTTGGTCAATGCAACTGAAATAACAGGATTCACATGGAAGGCGGGGAGATGATACACTAATAATAATTGAAACTATTATTTCCAAACCCTTAGCTTTTTTTGCACTAGGCTGGGATATGTGTGCTGTGTGCTTCATCCTGTGTCACGCACATACCAGCCCTAGGAGGTAGATTCTGTTAACATTCTCATTTTACAAATAGAGGACACAGGTGAGATGTTGACTTGCTCACGGTCACACAGGTCTGCTCATACCTGGCTCTCGGACAGGAAATATTTAGATGGGAGTTGGCATTTTGACAAGAATGTGTCAGCCTGGTTAATAGAAATCTCCCTAACCCAGAGTAAATTTGCAGAGAAATTAATGTGAGGCTTTGTGGGAGGCAGCCAGCTGGCCATTTCCCCTGATGGATAGCACCCACCAAGCTGCCGGCGGTGGAGCGCTTCCTAACTCCCACCAGGTGAAGAGCTGTGGGCCAGGGCCTGGCACACCAGGGCCGCTCCACACACTCCGCTATGAGACAGGAGAGGTGAGCAATGCTCCCGCCGGCCTAAGAGAGAACTGAGCTTGGTCTGAGACTTTACCTACACGTTTTCCCGATTGATTTGACAAACAGTGTTGAATCTCTGCTCTGACTCTTTTAAGTGGATGCAAAATCATCACGTCTACCAATGGTTCTCAAGAGCCTTCCCTGGCCAAGCTGGGCTACGGCAGTTTCACCATTTGGAAAGTGGGTGTTCTCAGAAAAGCCAGAGCTGGGCAGTGGGTTTTCATAAATCCACATGCATTGCATTTAGAGCGCGCTCCTTTGGTTTGAGATATGTCTTTGTGGTTGTGTGTGTGTGCTGATAATGTCCTTTTTACTATGAAGTAATAGTGAAAGTCATTGGAAGTTTGCTTGCTTAAGTGAACTTAGCAAAGGAAAACTTTAGAAACCCCATGTCAGTGCCTCCCTTCTGTTATTGCTGCTGCTGGTGGTGAGCGTTACCAACCCAAGAAACCCAAATGTCCAGGTACCACCAACCTTATGTAATTGATGTAAACTCGGTGACTGTCAACCAATCAGAAATGAGAGCCTGCAATGAAGAATGATCAAGAGTCAGGACAGGTCAACTTTTTTACCCAGCAAAGCACGTGTTAATTACCTGCCTACATGTTACCCTGGGCTAGGCAGGCACATCCACAGACAGAATACAGAACCAATCATTCTCCACTGTCAACAAGGCCACTGCCTGAGCTCCTCTGGCCACAGGTCACCCTGAGCACATACCTTGCAGAAATCCGGGAAGAAGTTCTGCATCCCCAGCCTCTTTGTGCTGCTGAAGGATTTGAATAGCAGGGAAGCACCAGCCAAGGGCAGGGAGTGGAGCCAGCAGCCCTAACCTGGTTATTCCTTCCTTTCCTCCTCTTCCTTCTCCCATTTCACTCACCAGGATTTCAAGTCAGGATTTCAAGAGCCAAAGGGTGGGGAACAAGCCAAATAATCATGTTTTGGTTCAAATGAATTGATTGCAGTGGGCTGCCTACGCCTCCTAATATAGTGCAAGAAAATTGGCAATGTAGTGCATGAGCAAAATTCTCTGTTTTCCTATTTCTGACCGCTCTCTGACTATCTTTCTATTTCCTCTTTTAAAGAGGGCTCTACCAGGGGAGGGTACCAGGATTTTAAAACCTCCTCCAAAGAAAAGGCCATGTCTTTGCTCACAGTGCACATTTCTTCCAAACCACAGGGAAGTCCACCGGATACAAGGAAATGTAGGTCGCAGGAAAAGTGAGGGGTCTCACACACACACACACACACACACACACACACACACACACACACGTGGGCGCGCGCTTCCTGGGACATCAGGTGATAGATCCCCTGGGGATGCTGCTCTGCAAAAAGAAGGGCGTTGTCAAGCTGGCCCACCGGATGGTTAACTCTTCATCTCCGAAGCAAAGCATTTAGGTTGTGTGAACAATGTTTGCTCCTTAGTGATTCACAGCATCGATACCAAGCCTGATCACTCTGCTTCTATTCTGGGCTCCTGTGCAAACATAGCAAGAGTGTCAAGGCCCAAGAGGGTAATTTCCAGGATTTCTGACCAATGGCTCATGGTAACTGTTCACAGCAACGATGCCCACATTAGGGGTGGTAGCCCTTGTTCCAAGCCTGGACAAGAATACACTCTCTTGTTTACCACCCAATGAAACTTCAGGTGAACACTTCCTTTTTACACCCTAACAGTAGTGGGCCACGTCTCCACCAGTTTCACTGCTAAAAATTAAGTACCCTTAAAGAGACTGCTAGTGATTTGTGAGCTCAAGAGGTGTCTCAAGCTCAGCCTCCGCCATTATCACACGTCCATTTCTCCCTCCCCTGCTCCCAGCTAGCCCAGGTGGAAATCCTGGCCCCGCAGGTGGGGCCCTGGCAGGGACACAGGGCCCATCTCCTGCTGCTCCCAGGCCTCTGATGCCCGATGTTCAGGTGCGAGAAGATCTCTGGCTTCCACCGAGAGTTTCTCCACACCCTGCAGCAAGTGGCTGTGCCCGTGTTACTAAGTGAAAGAAGCCAGTCTGAAAAGACTCCATACTATAGGATTCCAACTACACGACATTCTGGAAAAGGCAAACTATAGGGACAATAAAAAAGGTCAGTGGTTGACAGAGTTTAGTGTGGAGGGAGGGAGGGAGGGAGAGACAGGTGGAGCACAGGGCATTTTTAGGCAGTGAAAATACTCTGTATGATACTGTAATGGTGGAGACATGACGTTATAAATCTGCCAAAACCCATAGCATGTATAATATTGAGTTGGTAACTATGAATTTTAATTAATAATAGTGTATCAATTTTTTTAAATCCACAAATTTATTCTGGAAAAAGTCAAAAGTGAGCTATGTTCTTCCTAGCGGCTCCAGAGAGAATCCGTTCCCTTGCCCTTTCCAACCTCCAGAGGCACCTGCATCCTTTGGTTCCCAGTCCCCTTCCTCTGTCTGCAAAGCCAGCTGTGCAGCATCTTCAAATCTCCTTTTCTTTCTCCCTCTGCTTCTGTCCTCACATCTCCCATTGACTCTAATTACTTTGCCTCCCTCCTAGAAGGACCTTGGTAGCCCTATACTAGTATTTAGGGCTGACCTGGATAATCTAGAATAACCTCCCCATCTGGAAATTCTTAGCGTAAACACTTCTGCAAAGTTCCTTTTGCCATGTAAGGAACAGTCACAAGTTCCAGAGGTTAGGACGTGGACATCTCTGGGGCCATTGTTTAGCCAGCCTCAAGGACTGAGAGGCAGTGGAAGAGATGGAGGAAAGGCCAGTGCAGGGGTTTGAGGAAGAGGAGGAAGAGGCAGTGACCATCAAGGTGACTAGCGCTATCCCTGGGACCATCATAGGGCACAGAGACAAGACTAGCCAGCAGCTCAGATCCAAAGAAAAAGAAAAGCCGTAGCTCTGTGCAACAATGAGAATAAAATATTTCTGAAAGTAATTTGTCACTTAGTCTGCCAAAAGAAAGAATCCCAAACAAATGCATTAAAAGTGTATATTAACAGAAGTTCCCAGTGGCTATCTCTGGAAGTGAGAATACAGGTAGCTTTACTTTTTAATTTTAGTTGCAGGCTCCAGAATTTCTGTCATGAATATGTATTACTTCATAGTCAGAAAAAGATATTTAAAATTTAATACAATTTTAAAAACTCAAAAGCATATTAGAAATGAGGCAGTGTTGGCACTGACAAAGGAGCTCTCCTTCTCACAGACTCTCAGACTAAGCATTTTCAGTGATGTTTCCTTTCTTTCTTTATGTCTTTGATTTTCTCATGAAATATCTTCCTCCTCTATTCAAAGTTTAGAGGGACTTGTAAAGGGGGAAAGGACATATGTGTTACGATTTTTTGTAGGCACCTCAGTGTCCTTAAATAGCAGCCAGGTTTGTTTTAATAGAGGATTAAACATGAAATATATACTTTGTTGGAGAAATTCTTCATCCTATGGGACATGCCCAATTGAAATATACACATATGAACATCACATCACATGTACAAGGAGGTTTATGATTTTATTCCTAATAGTCAAAACCAGAGAACAACCCCATGTAGATGAATAGAGGATGGATTTTAAAACTGTGGCATACTCTACAATAGAATAATACACAGCAATTAAAAAGGTGAAACCATACAGAAATCATGGTGAGTGAAAGAAGCCAGCACAATAGTATATGTGGTGTATGATTCCATTTATGTAAAGTTCAAACCAGGTAAACCTAATCTATGGTGTTCGAATGTGGAATAGTGGTTCCCTTCTCTTCATGTGGATAATAACTAGGAGTGGCAAGAAAAAGGCCAGTAAGGTTCTATTTCTCTCAGTGGTTAGATTTATCTGGTATCGCTTCATCACACTGTACACTTCTGAAATAGGCATCTTCTGCAATAATATTTACTGTAAGATAAAGAATTATTAAAACTTTAACTTTAAGTGTAGAGTCATGATTTATTCTCAGGCATGACGCAGACCCTTGGCTGGGCAGAAGAACGTGTGGGCAATCTGATCCAGGTCAGAACACCAATTACAACATAGAACGAAACTGACTAGTAACCATCACCACAAGCAGGAAAGAAGCAGGCTAGTAGCATTTCGACACCATGGACACCAAGCAGTCATGGCTCGGGTTCTTGCTGCAGCCAGTAACCTGGGACCCCATGACGTATACATTCAATTACTAAGAAGAGTTAGGAGATGCAGGTACAGGGTGAAGTTGGCGAAGACACTGTGTAGATTAAGGTGGGCAAGAGCTTTTATTCTCACAAACAGTAATTGTTAGCATAGGCTGTGAAAATGCCAGATCATGCTCGAATGGTTTAGGTCAGTGATGGCGAACCTTTTGAGCTCGGCGTACCAGTATTTTGAAAAACCCTAACTTAACTCTGGTGCCGTGTCACATATAGAAATTTTTTGATATTTGCAACCATAGTAAAACAAAGACTTATATTTTTGATTTTTTTTATATATTTAAATGCCATTTAACAAAGAAAAATCAACCAAAAAAATGAGTTCACGTGTCACTTCTGACACGCGTGTCATAGGTTAGCCATCACTGGTTTAGGTTTACAATTTCTTGCCAAAGTTATAAAAAAAGTGACAGAAAAGATAAGTGATGAAAAGACAGTAAATGTCACATACTGAGGGCATCTGCTACAGTGTCCTGCAATGGTGGTAAATAAACTGAGAAGCAGCTTTGCAGACAGCTACTTCTTGACTGCATTACAGAAGGCCGTGAAAACCTGTCTTCCCACCACATTCGAAGCTGTAGAGGACACCCAGTCTCTCTCTGCCCTGTGTCCCACCTCACCTTTCCCTCTAGGGAAATGCCCATTCGGTGAAGTTCAGATGGAAACGCATTGCGGGACTCTATGCACAATCCGGGCCTGGCCACCGATTCGTCCCATCCCATTAGCCACATGGCTGGTTCAGGGCCCACCCCAGGCTGGCCAGTTCTTTGGGAATTCTTCTTACTAGCTAGGGAGATGTCTCAACATGCAAGCCAGGGGCTGCCTGGGCCAACTTGACGGCTGCATGGGAGATGCTTATCTAGGAGAAGACAGTTGGAGGCTGGCAAGGACAAGAAATAAGTCAGGGACAGGGACTGACCAGGGGTCTCAGCACACAGGTAGACATCTGTTCCTGCAGCTTCTCCTTCTTCTCTTTGAATCACTGTATGGGTCCTTCCCAGCCATGCCAGACAACACCCATGTTTTCTTAAGCTAGTTTGAATTGGATTTCTGCCCCTTGGCAACCTAAGTCCGAACAAATACACAATGAACATAGGCATAGGAGTACAGTAAAGCTGGCATTCTTTTAGTTACAAGTAATCATTCAAGGGGAAGGGGAACAGCAGGACTGAATGCACAACTACTAGTAACTGTCCTGTTTCTTCCTTAAACTCTTTCCAGGTTTCACTGCAGAAACACACATACCGCTGCCACCCACCTCATTACCGTTCCACTTCCCCAACCCTCAGTTCTTTGTTCCTTTCTTATTTCCAAAGACATTAAACAGGGAATAAATTTCACTACTGGAAGCTCTGTGGGTCAGGGCCTGTGTCAGTGTTATCAACTAGAAGAGTGTCTGGCTGGTGCTTTCCCTAAACTGCCTGCCGATGTGAGGCTCCTAAAGTGTTGGCCGGTAGTTTGGACTGCAGCAGGCTGAAACTGCTGGGTGTATTTTAAACAACTATTTTTCATCACTATTTCCTACAAGTGCTTTGATTCATCACATAGCACTGGAGAGGAAGATGCACACCCCTTTATTACAGCATTTGCTGCCTGGTGTCATTGTGGTTTTATGTGTCTGTCACCACCAGACCATACATATGTCTATGAGTAGAAAGACCCCATCTTACTGAATTGGCACGCTCAGCATTAGCATGGTTCCCCACACGTACAGGTGTCTGATGACTCCCCATCAGGTACAAGCGATTCTTAAAACTCCATAGAACCTTGCTCTCCAAGTGTGGTCCATGGACCAGCATCATTATGATCACTGGGAGAGAGGGTTGCAAACGCAGAATCTGGGTCCTACCTCCAAACTACTGATTTGTAGTTGAGAACTGGCATGCAGGGAGAGGAGACCTGAAGAGATCTTGCAGAGGCTAGAGTAAATTGATGGGTGAGGAGAAGGGAGAAGGGGATGTTAAGGCAGATGAGCCTGCAAGGCTGGGGTAAGAAATTTCAGTGAGCACCTTGGGGAAGCAGGGCGGCCAGAGGAAAACAGGAGGAGTTCTGGGGTCCTGTGTCCTGCAGACCATCTCCACTGTACAGGAGCCCTTCAGTGAGTGTGAAGAAAAGTAGTTGGAAAAACCTTCGCTGCTGACAGGGGAAGACCAGAACATCATGCCTTTTCCTTCTCCCATCTTTAAACTGGGAACTCATCTTTAAATTCAAGATCTATTAGGTGCCTTGTATTTTTGTATCCAGAGGAGAAATAGGCTCATAAGAGCAGCCCACTGTCGGGTTCTTAATTTTAGAATCTATTGATGTGTTAAAATGGAAAAATAAATTAACACTGTTACTCCAGTGCCGAAATGAACTGGTTTGGGGCCAGCATCTGCAGGAAGCTTCTGCAAGAACTCAGTAAATGATTTCCACCCGAAAACACAGCTCAAGGAGCACTTAATAAGTGCAATTTGATATTAATGATGAGTTCCATGGCCGCACCCTATATCCAGTTCGGCCAGTGTTCCGGGGAACAGTAATTAATGAACCAGGTCCAGGACACACTTACGAAGGAGACCCCTTTGGAATGGGGATGCAATGTGGTCGAGGGCAATTCTAGAATAGGCGACCCTGCATCTTGCTGCTTTAAGCTTTGCCCTCCTATCCTGGGCACCCCAAACGCTGCTGTGAATCCTGGGTACCACCCTAAGCAATTCTTTTGACCAGGAATGTAGGTAGCAGTTTAGGGAAAGGCGGGGAGAAGTGGCCTCTGGAGACTGGGACTCTCCAGGGAGACCTCAGGAATGAAATAGGTCACGCGGCTCCCAGGCTGCGCTCCCTCGCCCCCGCCCGCCCGGTGCGTGCAAGCCTGGGACGCCAGCGGGAGTGGGATGCGGGCGGCGGGCAGGGAGGATGAGGGTGCATTTCTCGACCTTCAGCTTCTCTCCCTCCCTGAGGCGGTGCGGGGCTCTCGCTGCATGGGGTACGCGCCTCCTGCCCGTGGGGTCGCGCGCCGGCATCCCGGGCTCCAGGGTGCGGGAGCGCGCAGTGCGGGCGCGGGGCCGGGCGCACGCGCGTGCGGGGCGCATTTGAGCCCGGCCGGCGGGCGGGTGGGAGGCCGGGCGCGCGAGCCCAGCTGCCCGCTCACCTGGCGCCGGCTGCTCACCTGGCGCCGAGCGCGCCCCCGGCCTCCCGCCCCTCCCACGGCCGCCGCCCCTCGCCGCCGCCGGCCACCTGCGACCGGATCCGCCGCTCGCCGAAGACGCACCGCAGGAGCCCCCTCGGCCTGCGCGCGCCAAGGTGACCCCCCGGACGACCCTCGCCCCCGCGGGCCGCGGGCCCAGCGCCCTCTCGGTCCCCGTCGCGTCCGCCGCCCGTCCCTGCCGCTAGGGGAGTGGCTGCAGAGTCTGAGCATCAGTCGGCCGGTCTGTCTGTCTGCCTGTCTCCACACCTCCAGTGCACTCACCGGCCTTTTGTGCACGTGGGGGAAGCCCGGACCCCTCTTTGTTCTGGCTGGGGGTGTGGGTGAGTGTGTGCACGCGCGCCGGGGATATATTTTAGAGGGTGGGAGCTCCATGGAATCGGACGACTTATAAATTCCATCGGGATGACCCAGGCTCTGGACTGTGGCTGCGGCCGGCGTGCGGTGCTCCAGCGGCCAGATGGCAAGTAGCTGCGCGTTCTGGGCTGCGGGAGAGGATGGAGTGTGTCTCCCGCACTTCAGCACACAGACCGCGCCGCCCCTGGGGGCCTGCCTCACTGGCAGCCGTGTTTTGAGGTCCTTTCCTGTGCTTTCCCCAGTGCCACACGGCATTTTTCATAGTGAGTTTTAAATCACGGAGACTTTGGCTTTTGTTTTATTTCATAACAGTTTGTCATTCACGAAGCTTGTGGCATCTGCTAGTGGTGTTTGAAGAGGGGCTGGCTGTCTTTTTGTGTAGTTCTGCATGTTCTTGGACTGTCCCCCTGCTGTGCCTGTCCATTAAAAGACTGTCTTTTTGTTGAAGAGGACGGGGGTTAAAATGACCGGAGACCCGCAGGCCAATCTCAGCGGCTTGCTCCGGGGTTACTTAGATGCGGGTGCTCCTGTGGAGAACGTCTCTGCTGCCGTCTCCTCCCAGGTTCCCGCTGTGGAGCCGGAGCCAGAGCTCGTGGTGAACCCGTGGGACATTGTCTTGTGTACCTCAGGAACTCTCATCTCCTGTGAAAATGCCATCGTGGTCCTTATCATCTTCCACAACCCCAGCCTCCGAGCGCCCATGTTCCTGCTGATCGGCAGCCTGGCTCTGGCAGACCTGCTGGCCGGCGTCGGACTCATCATCAATTTTGTGTTTGCCTACCTGCTTCAGTCGGAAGCCACCAGGCTGGTCACCATTGGCCTCATTGTCGCCTCTTTCTCTGCCTCTGTCTGCAGCTTGCTGGCCATCACCGTGGACCGCTATCTCTCCCTGTATTATGCTCTGACATACCATTCGGAGAGGACAGTCACGTTTACCTATGTCATGCTTATCATGCTCTGGGGGACCTCCATCTGCCTGGGACTGCTGCCCATCCTGGGCTGGAACTGCCTCCGGGACGAGTCCACCTGCAGTGTGGTCAGACCTCTCACCAAGAACAACACGGCCATCCTCTCCATCTCCTTCCTCTTCATGTTCGCGCTCATGCTTCAGCTCTACATCCAGATCTGCAAGATCGTCATGAGGCACGCCCACCAGATAGCCCTGCAGCACCACTTCCTGGCCACCTCGCACTATGTGACCACCCGGAAAGGGGTCTCCACCCTGGCCATCATCCTGGGGACCTTTGCTGCTTGCTGGATGCCTTTTACCCTCTATTCCTTGATAGCTGATTACACCTATCCCTCCATCTACACCTACGCCACCCTCCTGCCTGCCACCTACAATTCCATCATCAACCCTGTCATATATGCGTTCAGAAACCAAGAGATCCAGAAAGCCCTCTGCCTCATCTGCTGCGGCTGCATCCCATCCAGCCTCTCCCAGAGAACGCGGTCCCCCAGCGACGTGTAGCAGCCTTCCAATGACAGGATGCTGCTCACCCAATGCTGCATCTACCAAGCACTTCCACTGCCTGGCGGACCGGTCCAGATGCTTTCCTTAGATTCTGTATGCGGGATTCTCTTTGGAGCCACAGAAACACTTAGCATTCGTGAAACTTTCATTCAGATCAGTTAAGTGATTGGAGTGAAAATAATGTTACCTGTGTTTTCACACTTTAAAAAAAATTGTTGAGGTCTTTGCTCAACGTTTTGTTGTTGTTTAGGAGTGGGGGATTTGTTTTATATTTTATTTGGAGGCAGGGTTTTTGCTTTATATTTTGTTTGGAAGGTTGATGGTGGGTCAAAAAGGAAGGGATTTGACAAGGCCATGATGTTCTAGAAAGTAAACTGGTTCCAGAATTTTTACCTGGACTTTAAAATAAAATGGAGTTATTGAGGAAAATGAAGTTACTCTTTCCAGACTTTTTTTTTTTTATATGTCAAGGTAGATTTTCAATACTACATGTATCTAACAGAATACAGTCTCTTTCATGCCAGTGAAAATATTTTACATGCTTTTGCTTGGAAGAAACCTGATTTTGTAAACATGAACTCAATAATAAGTTACCAGCACCGAAACTGTGAACCCGTTCTTATTCATCCTTTCTTTACTTTCAGCAGTTACTGTTGACAAGAATTACTCTGGTATTTCTATGAATGTTGTAACTCTTTCTGCATGGTTGCCTGTATTACCTGGACCACTATTTTCAAATGTTGTCATGTAAATCCAGAATCAAATGCGTCATTTTTCAACAAAGGTTTTTAATATGTCCTTTAAAAGTGAATTATGACATTTGTTTTTATTTACATAGGAAGTTGGATTCACCCTTGTAGTTTCTCAAGCTACAGTCTTATTGTTTTTAGGAAACAAAAAGAAAAAATTAATAACATCTCTTGAAAGTAGATTAAATATATTTCAGTATATTCTGAAATATAAATCAATGTAAAGCTATCATATAATATGAAAAACATCACTTTTTCCTATCTTCGTCTAAGAATGAATTAAGTTATTCTTGATTGAGACAAATAGAATTAAATATTGTAGACCACATATTTCTGGTTTCTATTATCAATGGTGTAAAATGCATTTGAAACAGGTGGTCTCCTTTTTTAATTATTATTTTTTGTGTGTGTACATAGCACCCATATCTGATAGTGACATATCATTAAGTTCACCAGTGGCTATTCATGAAAAGTTAAGTTTCAAATTCTTTTTCTTCTTTTCACCAAAAAAACAACTTAAATGCAATAAAAACTGTATTGCCTGTTTTCAGAGAGCAAGAATTTCACGAGAAAATTACACAGAAGAACTAATTTTAAACATATTATAAAATCATTGTGTCTGAGCATCATTTCTGTTAGCACAGACAGATGTTTTGGGACACCTTCCCTCCAAGGGCAGTGAACTTACAGCTGTGTCTACACAACCAGATGGCGATAAGACCAGTGTAAGAGCCCCTGGGGAATCATTAGCCTCATTGGTTTGTCCCCATGTTCTGCCCATGGTCTCAGGACCCTCTGGCTAACTGCATACTGATGCCATCTCTCCAGAGCCCCTTCTCGTGTAGCACAAGTTGGAATAAATCTGCTACTCAGACTTGTGTCTCCTCCCTTAGGTTACTTGTGGAAGCAGGAGGAAAGTTGAAATATTTCAGAAATGGAGAAGGATATTTCAATGCATATTACCTTACAATCTAATCAAGCTGATGCCTTTAAAATTTTTTCTTCAACATGTGATTGAGTTGGTAGATTGAACATGATGAGTCTGTTTTTAATCACTTCAAGTCAGTAGCATCTCCAGGCCAGAAAGAATTAAGGTAAGTTGGTTTGGCCATGGGCTGGGAAATATCCAGAAGGAGGTTTGAAAGCAATCAGTGATGTTTTTGTAGTAATGGTGGGTCTCTCTCGCCTTGGCTGGTTAGCTCAGTTGTTCAGAGCATTGTCCCAATACCCTAAGGTTGTGGGTTCGATCCCTGGTCAGGGCACATACAAGAATCAATAATCAATGAATACATAAATAAGTGGAACAACAAATCTATGTTTCTCTCCCTCTCTCTCTCTCTCTCTCTCTCTCTCTCTCTCTCTCTCCCCCCCCCCCTTTCTGTCTCTAAAATCATTTTTTTAAAGGTGGGTTTCTCATAGTTAGAATTATCATGATAATAACATGTGCCTTGTTTTACCACATTTTGTGTCAGTCCCCATGCTGGGTGATTTACCTGCTGTTACTGTATTCACAAAACCACACTATTATAGGCAGGACAACTAAGGCTCAGCGAGGCTAAGAAATGTGCCTGAGGTCCCAGCTTCAAGGGTAGAGCCAGGATGTGATGCAGGTTTTCCAGCATCTATACCTGCCTCCTTTTGCGCACTGCTGCCTTGCTCCCTCGCTGTGAGGGCAGAGGGAAATCATTTATAACATGTTACTGTTACTACCTTTTAGTTCTACAATTAACACATAAAGCTTCTTGTTTAAAATTACATGTGATGTGGTCCTACATGGAATAGGTCTGTTCTTAGCATCCTCTTCTTCTAAGTATTTCCCCCTCTGTAGACAAGAGTGCAATATTTTAGTGTGAAGCAGTGAAGGCCCTCTTACTATACAGTGATTTTTCCTTCATTTATTATTGTAAACTTTATATCATACGTGTACATCAGTATGTAATGGTCTGATACATACTAGTTAAGTGGTTACTTTTTACCCCTATTTTTAAAATCCTTACAGGGGATATGTTTTATTGATGTTTAGAGAGGAAGGGAGAGAGGAAGAGAGAGAGAGAGAGAAACATTGATGTGAGAACACCAATTGACTGCCTCCCATATGCTCCCCACCAGGGAATCAAACCCAAAACCTTTTTGGTGTACAGGACGATGCTCTAACCAACTGAGCCACCTGGCCATAGCACCTCTGTTTTTAAAACATCTTATTTCAGCAAAGATTTTTCAATTCAACTATAACATGTTTTTACTGTTTACATTAAATTGTGAAAGTTTTTGGAAGTCTATATGGTTTCCTATAAAATTTCTTAGTTTCTGTGGGGTTAATTGTTCAATGTGCACAGGTATTGATATATATATATGTAGTTGTTTAGATATGTGTGTATATATCTATATAGATATACTAGAGGCCCAGTGCACGAAAATTCATGCACTGAAGGGAAGGGTTCCTCAGCCTGGTCTGCGCCCTCTCATCATCTGGGAGCCCTCAGGGGATGTCCTAATGATGGCTTAGGCCTGCTTTTCATGGAGAGCAGGCCTAAGCTGCAGTCTGGCCTCCCTCTGTGGGAGGTGACCGGGCAGCCGATCAGGGGGCAGCGCTGGCTGCCGCCGCCCCCCCACCCCCATCACCGTCCCCTCCTTCTTCCCACTGGCACAAGCCTAGGCTGGCCTGGAGCCTCCTGCTCACAGGCCCCTCCCCCCGCCGCCCCCCCCCCCCCCCCCGCCCCAGTAGTTCAGCTGTTCAGTCGATTTGCATATTACACTTTTATTATATAGGGTAGCTTCAATAACATTAACTTTGCAACAAGACTAAATATATCATGTAAAACAGTCATATGTCCAGAAGTCCTGAGATAGCAGGTACGTTTTTACTCCATGTGTTTAAATATTTTAACTATCAAGGTATTTCTGTTATGTCCAGTAGAAATAGTTATCCTTGGACAACTAATTCAGTTACCATACCTGAATCCTTAGTCAAAGCTAATTATCCAGGTTGTGACTGTCCACGGTTTGGTTTCCTTTTATCCCTCTAAGTCTATTTCTTGGTATCAGTCAAGTATGTTTCTTCGTGGTAAAGGGAGCTGTCTCCCTGGGACCTGGAGGCAGAGTGGGCGGAGGGGAGGCAGAGCGAGCGCCTCCTTCCCTGGAAGCCCAAAGCGAAGAGCAGTTCAGGAGGGAGAATTCCTCGATTGACTTGGGGAGCATGAATGGTCTCAGAGTCCCCGGAATTTAAAGCAGGATTAAACAAGTTCAAATGAGTTAAGAAATAAAGATGTTTAGTGCCAATAAAATGTTTTGGAGACTTCTTAAACTGTTTTTTCTTAAAGAAATGCTCATCCATTATTAAAATGATGATTGACTTATTTCATGGTAATATATATTATATAAAATTAAGTTAACTTTCCATTTCAAATTTAAAAGACATTAAATAAATGCCATATCAAATTTAAATTACATATTAAATAAACGGTGCTATTTTAAGCAATGCTTATGTTCTCACTTTGCTTATATGCCTGGTGTAATAAAGAAACAGAATGCCTTCTTGGCCCCTTTAAACTTTTTAATGAATAGTGGGTGGTTTTGATATCTAATTAGAAACTTCAAATCTGGTTAGAACTTTTATAATCAAGAGTAGTCTATATACTTCAAGGAAGTAAAAACAGGAAAAAATATTGGTGATTTTGACTAGGGATCCTCGAATTTTTAGTATTTAAAGGGCATACAAATCTAAGAATCTTATTAAAATGCAGATTCTGTTTCTATAATAGTCTGGAGCATCGCTGCATTTCTAACAAGCTCCCAGGATGCTGGTGTTGGAAATGCACTCAGTCTTAGGCAGCACTCTGATAAGTTATTGCAAAGATAACTGTCACAGCTTCAGCATTCTAAGTCTACATCTATATCTATCTATATATCTATAAACACTTTGAAATGTCTGTTTTAAAAGTGTTTATTCTTGTCAGAGGTGAATACATAGATAACTAGTCTGCATTCAATGGATATGAACTTTGAACTTTTCCTAGAATTTCTAGTATCTAGTAGAGATCTATAAATATATTTATTCTACGCGTACGTCCTCACTTTTAAAATCCTAATTACCATTATCTTAAGGCAGTTCTCTCAGAAATGATGTGTGTGTGTGTGTGTGTGTGTGTGTGTTTCCATATGCCTGTGTGAGTACAGCTAGTAATAAAGGTTCACCTCCATTTTTTCAAAAAAGAAATATTTTCTCTGTGATGTATTTCTGTTATTTCCAGTAGAAACTCAGCTAAAACCTAAGGGAAAATTGGTTTGTATTTGGAGGGCTGCAAGTGCTTGCATGAATTTATCTTGAGATAATTGAGATGAAAAATTTTGTTCTCTGTGTTCTAAAATTCAACTGAACTCACCCTAAAGCAACCTTTTCCTAGCCAGGTGCATCAGAGAAATTTTAAAATATCTCGCCTTGGTTTTGACATTTATCTGTAACCTTTTGTGATTTTTTTCAGCATCAAAAATAGGATTAATAGCCGAACCGGTTTGGCTCAGTGGATAGAGCATCGGCCTGCGGAATGAAGGGTCCCAGGTTCGATTCCGGTCAAGGGCATGTACCTTGGTTGCGGGCACATCCCCAGTGGGGAGTGTGCAGGAGGCAGCTGATCGATATTTCTCTCTCATCGATGTTTCTAGCTCTCTATCCCTCTCCCTTCCTCTCTGTAAAAAATCAATAAAATATTTTTTAAAAATAGGATTAATAATAGTAGTTACAATAGTCATTACATCCACTGTGCTTCTTTGCTTCCCAAAGAGGTGAAAGCATTTTTTAATCCAATAGATTAAATTTCAAATCTTCCAATAGATTTAACTTCACCTATATTAAAGTACATAGGTGAAGTGACTTTAATATGTAGCTTAAATATCTCCATAGTATAAAACATACAGAAGAAATTAAAGAAATCTAGGACATTTTTAATCATAAAAATTCAAATAGTTACATCAAGGACCTGTGAGCAAACGTTCAGCTGAAAATAAGTTTGGAGCAGGAATGAAAACATTTCCTAGGGCCCGGATCTCCCTGGTAGGTGACTATCTGAATATTTCTAAAGGTAAAAGAATATCTTACTGACATTTTCCCAAAGGCTGGGGTTTGTGTTTCTCACCAGACAGCATGGGGTTCTTGTTTGTTTTGGTGAAAACACAAACCCTTCACACCAGGAGGGAGAATGGCCTGTCTTTCATAGACATCGTGGCTACTTGCTAAAACCGAAAGGAAAGTTGGTTCTGATCCAACTATAAACTTACTTCTTCCAGGACCCTTTGGAACTATGAGCAGATGTATTCTTGGAAATTATAAAACCTAACAATTGGATGAAAACTTCAAGAGTGGAATTTCTTATATTGAATCTAAATCAGAATATCTTTGAAACTATAGTACTACACTTCCCCTCAAAGCTTAGCAGTGTGTTAATATCCCTAATCTCAGTTTTTCTTATTACACTCTAATTCTGTTTATTTTGGCCCAGACCATGGAGATACAGAGAACACTCTAGTCACAGTCAACATTTATATATTGGAAATATTGATTAAATAATATGGTTTTCTTTTTTTCAAATAAAATTATCCCAATTACGTGTCATTTTTCTGATTTATTTTAGTTCATATCCTTTTTTTAAATTGTTTTATGGCTTAAAGTATCACAAAGAGTATTACATATGTCTCCTTTTTTTCCTGCCCTTGACAATTCCCTGGCCTCCCTTACCCCCCAATGTCTTATGTCCATTGGTTATGCTTATATGCATGCATACAAGTCCTTCGGTTGATCTCTTACCCTCCCCTCCTGCCCCCCAACCCTCCCCGGCCTTCCTGCTGTAGTTTGACAGTCTGTTTGAGGCTGCTCTGCCTCTGTATCTATTTTTGTTCATAAGTTTATAATGGTCTTTATTATCCATAAATGAGTGAGATCATGTGGTATTTTTCCTTCATTGACTGGCTTATTTCACTTAGCATAATGCTCTCCAGTTCTGTCCATGCTGTTGCAAATGGTAAGAATTCCTTCTTTTTTACAGCAGCATAGTATTCCATTGTGTAGATGTACCACAGTTTTCTAATCCAGTCATCTACTGATGGGCACTTAGGCTGTTTCCAAATCTTAGCTATGGTGAATTGTGCTGCTATGAACATAGGGATGCATATATCCTTTCTGATTGGTGTTTCTGTTTTCTTGGGATATATTCCTAGAAGTGGGATCATGGGGTCAAATGGGAGTTCCATTTTTAGTTTTTTGAGTAAACTCCATACTGTCTTCCATAGTGGCTGCACCAGTCTGCATTCCCACCAGCAGTGCACGAGGGTTCCTTTTTCTCCACATCCTCTCCAGCACTTGTCGTTTGTTGATTTGTTGATGATAGCCATTCTGACAGGTGTGAGATGGTACCTCATTGTTGTTTTGTTTTGCATTTCTCAGATGATTAGTGACTTTGAGCACGTTTTCATATGTCTCTTGGCTTTCTGAATGTCCTCTTTTGAAAAGTGTCTATTTAGGTCCTTTGTCCATATCCTTTTGAGGTTATTTCCTCATTCATCAAGCTTGATTGAACTTCTGCTTCCATTGGGACCAGACCACAACTTTTCCCATATCATCTACCATTTTTCTGCAACAAATTGGGATACACTAGCCTGCTAAATGTAGCGCTACCCTGAGCAGAATGACTGATGTGCTCTGCCTCTGCTTGCCAGGTAGAGTGAGCCTTGAGTGTGGGCCCCACCAGCAGCAGCAGCTCCTGGGAACAAGTTAAAATGCAGTCTCAGGCCTCGCCCAGAAGGTGACTCAGAAGGTGTGAGGCCCCACAACCCATGCCATGTAGCCCTGCCTGAACCCTGACGTGGCAGTAACATAATTAACAGCACTGATATCTCCGAGTAACTGGGACCTATCGGGCTTTCCCGCTGCCTCTGCCAGGCAGGCCTCATGCTGTCCTCTGCTGGGTGACCGGTTTGTGGTGCTGCCCTGCACTGAGAGCTGTTGCTGTTTTTGAGGTTATTTCCTCATTCATCAAGTGCGATTGAACTTCTGCTTCCATTGGGACCAGACCACGACTTACACGGTGGGTGACAGTGAGATGACACCTGACGTGGCCGATGACAGTTTAATTGATATAAAGACAACTCGGTGAAAGGGGAAACGTTAATCAGGCCTCTCAACATGGGAGGTGATGCTCCTTTTCCTCTTTATGACCTATCTGTGAACCTTCGAGAATATGCCACAGTTGGGTCAGCCATCCAGCCATGTCTATCCACACTCACCATCTCCTGTGATTTGTACACACACATGCACACGTGTGTGTGTGTGCATAATACAGTCACACTCATGTACATATTGTCCCTTCATTCTCAATACCCAGATCTGAAGTCTTCAGTGAGGAAGTCCGGAGAACTAGGCCCTCACTGGCGGGGGGTCGAGTGTCTGACCTTCAGGCTCGTTCCGTGGAGTCCCACAGCAAGGCGAGCGAGTCGGCAGGACAAAAACATGCGATTCCCTACTGAGCACGTTTCCTAGGACGCAGGTTGGGTGACATCTCACCCATCCTTACACTAGCTCATGATCCTGTGGTTTACAGTCTAGAAAGATCAGGACATACGGACAAGAGTCAGATTTTCAGCAGGACTTTCGTGAATTCTAGGAACGAGTTCAGATGAGAACCTTAGCAGAGAGGGATGTCATTTTCATGGGTGCTCTTCATCCTTTCATCTCACTAAATTGATGGGTTACCTTTCTTTAGGAATGTTTAAAGCTATGAGAATGTAAGCTATTTTAGATATGCAAAAATGCTTTTTATTAAGGACACAGAATCCAGTGTAAGCAGCAGCAAATCACGCAATAAAGGACACAGAGGGTCCCTCTGAATAGGCTTTGGGCCAGAGGCGGCTGCTCTCCCAGCCCAGTAACCAAATGTTTCTCAGTGTGGATGCATTTTGACTTGAGAATTTGGGATGTCTCCAAGTGAAAATCTGGATATTTCTGAAACACCTGAATCCAGAGGTTAAACTACAGTAACTGAAAAGACTGGTCTTACTGCCCTGACCCCAACCCAGGAGCCACGGCCGAAAGCAGCCAGTCGCCAGTCTCGCCCACTGCACCTCACTTCCTCTGAGTGTTCTCATCCCACGTGAGGTTTGTCACAGGGACAAGGGCTCTCTGCCCCTTTGACCCCTCCCCCCAAACATAAATAAAGCACACGTAGAGTGGAAGGCTGAGCTGGCCTGGGTTTTGGGGCTGTTTCTCATGTAATTGTTCAGCAATGCTGTGAGGCATGTATTGATATTCTCCATTACAAGGAAGGGAACTAGTGTACAGAGACGTCAAGTGACACAGCCTTTGTGTAGGTCACTTTGTTAGGCACTGTGAAATATTGGAAATAAGCAGTGTCTACTAAGAAATGCCCAGCCAGGTTAGCAAAGGGTGGCCTGTGCATGAGCTCAGATGACTCTGAAGGTAGTCTGGGCTCAGTGTCAGAGGACTGGCATAGACACACAGCTGGCACTCCAAGACCTAAACAGTGTGCCCTGGAGTCTAGACAGGCTTCATGGAGACAGTGGGATTCCGATTCTTAAAAAAATCTTATGAAAACTGCATTTAAATGAACTATCATAATCACTAAATCACAGATTTAGGTGCTTTGTAAATGTAAGACTTTAAAAATGTATTGATGTTTATTGATGAAATCCACCAAAGTGTATGTTCAAGAAGGGATTAGTAATCAAAAGCTTGCATTTGTATAAACATGTATGTGCATGAATAAAAACTTCTTTAGAAAGATTTATTTTAAAAAATAGCTAATTTATGTGTAGACTTTTCAAAAATAAGACATAGCATGGATTTTTAATTTTTATTTTAAATGGATTCTTTAGCTGTCTTGGTAGTCACAGAGCCCATGTTCTCAAGCTGAAAGGGACCTTGCACGCACCTCACTTCACTGGCCAGGAAGCTCCGGCCCAGGCCACCTTCCAAGGTCATTGGCTTGGAGGCAGCAAACCCAGGGTGACAAGCTTATGGAAATAATAATGGTACAATTGTTATTGAAAGTGACAGAAAATAGCAAAAGTGACTGGATGATTATTGTTCCAGGCTCTGTACTAGGCGCTTTACATACATTTTCAGTCTTCCCAATAACCCAATGACACTTATTATCTCCATTTCTACAGGTAAGGAATCTAAGGATCGAGAGCCTAATGACATGCCCAGGATCTTGCCCTTGTTAAGTGGCAGGTGTGTCCACCCCAGCAGCGACCTTCTTTGCCACTGACATTCTTCCTTTCCACCTGCCTTGAGGTTTAAACTGGGGTGTCTGTCCTTGACAGGCCTGTCTGCATGATACCGAAGCCAGTTGCTAGAAAACAAGGAATCTCAAAATTTCTTTATTGTAACACCTCTAAATACAAGACTGTCTTCTATTACATGCTTGAGGGAGGTTCCTTGCCCCTGTACACAAGTTAAGTGAACTTCATTCAATGCTGGGGATACATGTCTCTACCCCCACTTCCACCCTCCTGCTCTGCTGCAGCCCCAGTCCTTTAACTACGATATTACTTCATGATTCTCGATATTTTTGAAAAGGAAATATACCTACAAAATTACCTTAAAAGTTATAGGTAACCTGAAGAAACTCTCACAATAAGATAGCAAAAACGGGATTTTTAAAAAAGCAGGACAGTTAGTCGCTTTCTTAGTTCTACTGAAGGAGAAATGCATAGATTGGCTGTTTTCTAGTCTGCCAGGTTTTCAAGCTTTTTAGGAAAATTGTCTATGTTTTATATTTGATAAAATATTTCAATAAAAATGAAGTTTGGCAGTCATTTTAGTATAGCAATCAGCTGACTCATAGAACTTGAAACCCAAGAATAATAATTGTTACTGCAAGTAGCATCTAGTAAAGGTGTACTTCAGTGGTGTGTGTGCATGTGTGGGTGTGCATGCATTTGTACAGACATTTAGTCTATGTATTCTTGTTTAGGTTTTGGCAATGAAAACTGTTGAGGATGTATAAAATCAAGCTTGTTTTTTTCTGCAAGAGATATGAAATAAAATAGTGGGAATGGGGTAAAACGGAAGATTTCAAGAATCCACACTCAGTTTTTCCACACATGAGTTTTTCAAAGCATACAACTCAATAGTTAGTTACTTTTAATGTCAGTGTTTCATGTTGATGTTACATACTTGAGATTATATCATTTTAGTTTGAATATATTTACTATAGAATTATCAAAACTGAATGGTTACATATGTTTAAAAGCTGTATCAACAGTTACTTGTTTTAAAAGCTTTCCTAGCCCTAACTGGTTTGGCTCAGTGGATAGAGCATCAGTCTGTGGACTCAAGGGTCCCAGGTTCGATTCTGGCCAAGGGCATGTACCTTGGTTGCAGGCACATCCCCAGTAGGGGGTGTGCAGGAGGCAGCTGATTGATGTTTCTAACTCTCTATCCTTCTCCCTCCTCTCTGTAAAAAATCAATAAAATACATTTTTTTTTTAAAAAAAAAAGCTTTACTAGCTGTATTTTCCATTTTTAAATTATATTTTTATTGATTTCAGAGAGGAAGGGAGAGGGAGAGAGAGATAGAAACATCAATGATGAGAGAGAATCATTGATTGGCTGCCTCCTGCACAACCCGCACTGGGGATTGAGCCCGAAACCCAGGCATGTGCCCTTGACTGGAATAGAAGCTGGGACCCTTCCGGCTGCAGGCCAATGCTCTATCCACTGAGCCAAACCGGTTAGGGCTGAAAATATGTTTATTTCACCCTCTGTTTCAGTCACTGAGTGATTGTCTCTTATCTCCAAATCAACCTCCCAAACCAGCTAGGGCTGTATTTTCCATTTTGACCACCTAGAAAAACTCTGGAGAAGGGCTGTCTGGTGGAACTTTCTGTGTTGACAGAAATATTCTGTGTGTGCTATCCAGCATAATAACTGTGGGCTCATGTGGCTATTGAGCATTTGAAATTGGCTAATGAGGCCGAGGAACTGGATCTTTTTATTTAGTTTCATTTTAATCCACTTACATTTAAAGAGTCACATGTGTCTAGTAGCTACTGTGTTGGGCAGCACATACCTAGATATAATTTATCATGGAGACAACTATAAGAAAGATCACTTTAAAAATAACTACAGATGTGATTTTTAGAAATCAATTTTCTGCCTCTTAGTTCTTTTTACTATTCCACCAGCTTTAAATTATACACTATGCCCTGTTTTAAGAAAATCTAATGTGGAATTTTTAGTTGATGACACTAAAACATTAGGAGTGGTTATCACTTTGGACAAGAATTTCACTTCATAAGATTCACAATGGCTTTTTAAAAATTAAACAATACACCGTTTTCTCCTGTCTTTAAAATTTTATTTTATTAGTCAAAGGGTAAAAGTTTCAGTTATACGAAAGAAGTAAGTACTAGAGACCTATTGTGTACCCAAACATTTGCTAAGAGGGTAGATCTTATGGTAAGTGTTATAACAATAACGATGAATAGGAAGGTCGGAGGAAACCTTTGAAGGTAGTGGGTATGTTTATGGCACAGATTGTGGTGATGGTTTCACAGATGTACACTTTTATCCCCAAACTCATCATGTTGTACACATTAATTTTGTACAGCTTTTTGCATGTCAATCATAGCTCCATAAAGTGGCTTTTTAGAAACCAAAATGTATTGTACCGATTCTAATAAAGTTTAAAGAACATAACAAATATACGTAATTCATTTATATGCAAATTATCCTCCTACCTGTCCTGCCCCATGAGGCACCCAGGCAGGAGGGATGGGAGAGAGTAGAGATGGGTCTCAGAGCAGTTACTGTAATTATGGCTTCAAAAGCACCAAACTGGTCATTTTTCATGTGGTAGGGTTAGAGAGAGAAACAGTGCCTTTGGTCATGAAGTGTCTATGTTCCAGGACTGGGGGTGAGCTGGGCCCAGCTGGGAGGATCCAAGTAAAAGCGGGCATCAGGTTTTTCTCTCCCTGGGGGCCACAGACACTCAGCAGGTAAAATAATTACTGTCCTCACAAACACAGTCATCTTCAGGTTTGCTTGCAACAAGGAATTCATTTTCTTGATTCTCATACAATACTTTTATCTTTGAAATTGTGTGTTTCCTACATTTCCCTCCCCCGCCCCCAATTGATTTTTGAAGGATGGAAAAAGGAAACTGCAAGATAATTTACAATAGTTTTCTTTCATATAATATTTCAGATATCGCTTTTCCTAGAGAATTTAATTTGCTTTTATCTGAGTAGGTGATTTCAGCTTCACATGAAAGCAGACAGTCATGGCCTTGCTGTGCAGGCCACTTTGTCACAGAAATGCTGACTGATGGCTAATTATGTGAAGATGCTACGTTAACTTCCATATTGCCTCTTGAAACTTGTTGTGACACTTTGAAAGCTAATGTTTAAAATGTCAAATACTAAAAATGAATCGAATTCTTTCTTCATTTCCCCCAAGAACTCAGCTGTGGGTTAAAATCAGCTTCATGTGCCTCGCCTGTGTAGCTCAGTGGCTAAGAGTCGACCCATAAAACAGATCATGGTTCAATTCCCACTCAGGGTACATGCCCAGGTTGCAGGCTCAATCCTCAGTAGGAGGCAGCCAATTGATGATTCTCTCTCATCATTGATGTTTCTATCTTTGTCTCCCTCTCACTTCCTCATCAAAAATATATTTTTTAAAAAAAAGAATGTAAGGAAATACTCTTCAGTGGGAGCAATTGTAAAAAAATATCAGCTTCATGTGGCTCACAGATTATGCACTAGATTTTAATTTTTAAAGTGGTACAAATAATTCTTTGTCAAATATCACAATGGCAGTAGGCTGTAACTCTTGCTAAATTGAACATGTACAGTTTTCTTGCTATGTTATAAAATAGCTTAGTTAAAACAAAACACTTATCTATTAGGTTCATGTCATTTTATATGTGGTACATATGACAAATTTTGTTTTGTAAAAAGTTGTGCATCTCTTACCGTTGAGTAGGTACATTTCTTGATTGTTTTCAATTAACCTAAATGTGCCCTTTAGAAACAAGAGGTTGCCTATGTCTAGAGTGGGGATGTTGACTCTAGAAATTGAGGTTTCAAATCTTGAAAAGGCAACAAAATTGCGTTTAATGACATTTCTATAGAATCCTGATTAGATTTTTGCATAAACTAAAAACTTTTAGAATGTACAAAATCTGAAGCAAAGATTATATGGATTGAGCCAGAGATTAAGCAGCAAATAAATTAAATTTATATGTGTTCCAAAAACATAAATTCTGATCTTGCCTTTGCAGCTTTAGCTTGCTTAGGAATATTTCTATGGCAGCTGTGTGCTGCACTTTCCTTCTGGACTAAGGGAAGCCCGTAGCTTACCTGCAGGCCACAGAGGGAGGGGTACTAGCTTTCTTCATCTCCTATCCGCCTGAATTTCAGCAGGACCTCAGCTCTCACTTTCTGTGTCACCTCTGGGAAGTCACTTCATGTCTCTACGCCTAAACGTCCTCCTCTGTAAGACGCTTCTGCTGAGATCACAGGCACATGGCTGCATCTGGTAGGGCTCAAGGAATGGAGCTATTTTTATTTTTGCAAATGAAAATTCTCCTGAGTGTCAGCATAAACAAGTATCCCTTAACCCAGTGGTTCTCAACCTTCCTAATGCCTCGACCCTTTAATACAGTTCCTCATGTTGTGGTGACCCCCAACCACAAAATTATTTTCGTTGCTATTTCATAAAGGTAATTTTGCTACTGTTATGAATCATAATGTAAACATCTGATATGCAGGATGTATTTTCATTGTTACAAATTGAACATAATTAAAGCATAGTGATTAATCACAAAAACAATATGTAATTACATATGTGTTTTCCAATGGTCTTAGGTGACGCCTGTGAAAGGGTCATTTGACCCCCCAAAGGGGTCAAGACCCACAGGTTGAGAACTGCTGCCCTAACCTAAAAAAGGTCAGATAATATTCACCAAACCAGTAAACAAAACCTAGAGAGATGAAAGAAAAGATCTAAAATCACAGCTGGAGGAAATGCAGTGGGATTGGCGCATCTCCCGCCACCCAGCACAGGGCTCTGTGGAAGACGGTTCTAGAGGGTTAGAGCTGGGGTAATGGGCAGATTTCAGCAAAACTCTGTAACACTGAAGTGAAAGTACTAATTATTGCTGACACTCGGAAAATTCAGAAGAGCACAAAGGAGGACACATATCTGTAATTCTCCTTCCCATTGCTAAACACGTGAAGCTGTGATGTATTTTCTCCCATTACTCATGAATGCTTCTCTAAAACCTCAGCTCATGCTGTTAAAAGTGATGACAGTTAACACTTACAGGCCAGGCAAGGTGCGAAGTGCGCTTCCTGCAGTCTGTCTTACAATGCTTTCCATGTGCACCTGGCACGTAATGTCCAGCGAACACACCTCCATAGGTGAACAGCGTAGTCCTCAGTCACACACGTTAGCGGCTCTGTAGAGTTTTACCAAATGGAAGTTCTGTTGTTTATTTAACCAATTCTCTTGTTATTGGCTACCCAGACCATCCCAATCTCATTATTGCAAACATGCTTCAGGGGATATCCCCATACATGCGCTTGCCCACACCCATGATTTTCCATCAGAAATCTTAGAAGAGAACTTCTGAGGCAAAGTTCCCAACTGCCTTCCAGATAACAATGTGCAATCTACCAGCAACACAGGCAAACGCTCTCCGTGGACTTTTGATTCTATTCTAGATACATTTGCACAGACAAGGGCAGGCAGAATGACTTCGAGGATTCCGTTGAGCGAACGGCTCCCTTGCAGGTCCTACCCTGATAGGAGCTATGGGTGGCTCGGCCTCAACCTAGAGCAGTGGTCGGCAAACCTCGACTCGAGAGCCACATGCGGCTCTTTGGCCCCGTAGCATGGGCCACGAAGTTTCGATCGCACTGTACGTGCGTGCCCGCACGTGGTATTTTGTGGAAGAGCCAGACTCAAGGGGCCAGTTTGCCGACCACAGACCTAGAGCATAAGGAGAGGAGAGGCTAGTGAGGTAAGGCTCCAAGTAGACTCAGAAGGAGGGCTGAGACCTGTCTTTCCTCTCCTCTCTGCACCAGTCATGTTTCTGGAGCCCATTGTGTTCATGGGGGACACTGTATTTGAAAAAGGTTAGAGACAAGTTGGAATAAAGTCCATGTTAAAGGTGATTGAAGGTCAGGAAATAGCCAGCGAGGAAAGATGAAAGGAATTGGGTTATTTGTCCTGAAGAAAAGGAGGCCAGTTAGTGACCTAATTACTATCTTAAAGTTTCAAAGAACTTGAGAGTTTTTTTTTTTCTCAGTATTAATGGAATATGGAATAAGGATAGATCATATTAAAACAGGATTTTTCCAGGTGGAGAGTAGAGATGTTTTATATGCATTTTCTCTTTTAACCCTAATGACAACCTTTGATGTAGGTATCATCTTCAGTTTACACCAGTGCACTGAAAGAAATTACTTACCTTGCTAAAGGCCACACAGCTATCTGCTAATCCGATCGCTGCCATATACCCCAAACTTGCACTGTGCCTGGAAAAGTTTGCAGCTATAAAGACCTGTTTATTGACTGCTGATTAAAGGTGGTAGAACTACAACTTGAACCCCCATCTGCTGGACTCCAAAGCCCGTGCTCTTAGCCACCAGATACACCATCGTAATGCAGAGTCAACACGATGCATTTTGAACCCAGATATCAGCTCTTCCCTTGCAAACGTCACATAAATCTTGGTCTTGCCATCGGCTTCCTTCCAAGCACCCTGTGATACATTTTTATTCACCCAACATTGTGAGGTCAAGGGAAGAGGCCATGGTTCAGTGTGTCCTCTCACTCCAGTTCCCCTTGGGTGCACCTCTTTTCCAAGCCTGCCTTCTCCTCTCCCCTCCCCTGTCCCGGTGAAGGCGGCTTCCCGTGCTGGCTTCCTCCGGGGTCCTGGAACCCAGGGGCCCTCCCTCATGCCCCTTTCAGAAGCGAACTTCTTTCTTGGCTCATCCCAGCTTTGCCAGCTTGTCTCTGCCATGCACAGCAGCTGGCCACAGGCCTCCACACCAAATCTTGAGGAGTTGATGGAAATGGCTGGTGGGGTGCATTTCAGGAGGCAGGGAAGGATTGGTGGACAAGCCAGAGGTCATACCAAAACTCAGAGAGGATAAGCCATTTTATTTTCTAAAGCCTCCTCCTTGGCTGAAATTCAGTTGCAAATGTGGGCTTTTTGCACATAGTGTGGTTTTGCACATAGTGTGGCCCTCCTGATTTTCAAAGCTGAGCTGCGTCAATGTATGTACGGCACTGGCTGTGCTCCACCTGTGAGAGCGTCTCAGGTAGCCTTCCTGCCCACGTCAGGTAAGACACAGGGCCCGCGGGGGTTCTCTGTCCACACTTGTTTCCATTTGTTCTTTCTCGGTCAGTGAGGAGTATTTTCTACACAGAGAACGCTGCATGAGACTGTGTCTTGAAGTCCGAAGGAACTAGAGCGTGTCCCCAGCGCCCGTGGGGGCTGATGCTCCCCGTGAAGCGCCCTCCTGAGCCGTCACTCACACGGAGGCTGTAACTCCTCCCAGTTCCAATTCACTCAAGGAAACATCCTGAGATGTAAGTGGGGGTGACAGTCACTCTGGAGATAACCTTGACTCTGTTTTAAATGGCTTTGAAAGAGTAAATAATTCAGGCTCCAGCTCTTCCTAGCCAGTAACAATCTGCTCAGCACACATGGAGGAATGTTACACTGTTATTAAGAATTTCTGGGGAGGGGGTGGGAGTGGGGTGGAGGCGGTCAATGAGGGGAAAGGGGGCATCTGTAATACTTTCAACAATAAAGATAAATTTTTTTTTTTTAAAAGAACTGAAACACAAGGTAAGATTCTCAACTCTCTGGAGGGACAGAACTCGCACTTAGTGAAAACAAGGCTATTTCCACAGGACAAAACCTGGGCAAACAGCAACATGCTGAGGACAGAAGGGTCTGTTGTTGCTGATGGAGGGGTGGGTACCCCAAACTGGAAAAGCTGAACAGAATTTGGGGAAGGTGTACCTCATCTTGGTGGTGATGTGCTCATGTGCTATTTCAAACCCCCCACCCAGGAGACTGAAATGAATGCTTTGGACTAACACTGAGTGGAACCCTTGCTGTGCAGGAGACGAGGTTTCTCAGGACTCTGTCCTCCCCGTGCCCGCCCCTGCTAAAGACACTTGAACTCTGCTGACTCAATTCCAGCTGCCCCCACTCCCAGCCCAGGAGGACTGAAGAACTGTAGAGGCAGGAGGTATGGGAAGAAAGCGACAGAAAAGCCCTGTGGGCTGGGGGTGAGGAGTCAGAGTTGCGGCAGCAGGAGACGTGTGCTGAGTCTTTTCCTGGAGTCTTGCTGTGGGTTCATAAATTGGATCTGCTTTAATGTTCTCCAAACGATGCAAGTAACTATTGGAATTGTTCCCCTCCTTCTGTTGGTATTATACCCAAATTTTAGCTGGGCATATGACTACCGACTAAGAACTACACTTCCTTACCTTCCTTGTACCTAAAGTGGCCAATGGGCTGTAAGCCCATTGATTAGTGACTATAAATACCTAGAAATGTCCTTAAAAGGAAGAAACACACCCTTTCCCCCTGCTTCCTCCTAGCTGGCTGGAATGCTTATGTGACGGCTGGAACTACAGCAGTTATCTTAGTTATGAATGAAATTCATGTGTTGAGAATCAGGGTAGAGCAATGTGGCACACCACACCAGTCTGTGCTGATTATACTGACTAAACGGATTCCTCTGATTATTGGCAAATTTCTCTCAGCTACCAATTTACAGTTCTATAGTCATGTATGCACTGCCCTCAAATGACTTTTGATTCTGACTAGTCTTTAAATAAATAATGGAAGGGGTTTTTTGTTTAAACCATTGTTTAAACCATTGTTATTTGGGATTACATATCCCTCACCTATCACCTTAATTGTAGTTAATATTAGCTCATCCAATGTGTGAGAGAGAATGTAACATATTGCTGAGTGAAAGAAGTCAACCCAAAAAGGTTACATACTGTATGATTCCAATTATATGACTTTCTCAGAAAGGCAAAACTATATAGACAGTAAAAAGATCAGTGGTTGTCAGGGGTTAAGGTAGAGGGAGGATTTTAGGACATGAAAATCATTCCATATGATACTAATGGTGCACATATGCCTTTATAGAATTATCAAAACTCATAGAATGTACAATACCAAGAGTGAACCCTAATGTAAACCATGAACTTAGGTTAATAAGAATATATCAATATTGGCTCATCGATTATAACAAGTGTGCCACACTAATGCAAGATATTAACACTAGGGGAACAGTGGGTGGGTGGGAAAAGGGTATATGGGAATTCTCTATTTCCTGTGCAATTTTTCTGTAAACCTAAAAATGCTCTAAAGAACAAGTCTTTAAAAAGTTTTAATTTTTTTTTAGAAAACAAACGTTGGTGGGAAGATATGGAATCTGGCCATGTTGTCATTTCCCAACATGGCAGGGAAAGGAGGCTTGAATAAGGAAACCAAAAGCATCTTGTGCTCGGAGCTCAACCAGGTATGATCCTCACTAGAGCAGCGACATCCCTCCATTGCAGACCAGGACTACTGATCTCAGACACGTCACTAACTTGCGCAGGCCCCACAGTTAGTAGGTAGCAGTCATTATTGAATCCAGCTCTTCTTACCTCAAAGACCTATTATGCACCACTCTTTGACCCACCTGCCTAATGGGGCTGAGGGGAGGATAGGAGAGGCACTCATGGGCAGTGAGATATACAAAACCAGGTACTCTGATATGACTTACACATAGTAGGTGCTCAATATATTATTGTTTTATATTAATTGGGGGAAAATGAAGGTTCCATAGAATAAGCATTTGGGAAAAACTCATATCCCTGACTCTTGTAAAAAATAAAATGAAAGTACAGGGCTGGGAAGCACAGCAACTACAGCCAAGGTAGTCTAAATACTATTCAGGGAAAAGTAAAGCATAGTCTAAAATAATCCCAATACCAGCAAGTGTTGGCTGTGCAGGCCACCCACCCCTCCTGACCGCCAGCTCACACAGACCCAAGTATGAGGCCCCGTTGCTCAACACGAATCTCTACTATTAGATCCTTTCCTTGGAAGTCACAGCTGAAAGGCTCGGTTCGGCCATTAGAACAAGGCCTGCTGTGTTTCTGAGTACATCCGGTATGGGGAGAGCAACGGGGCTAAAGGTGGGAGCTCAGGCCACTCTGCAGAGTGCCACCGCCCACCTCCACAGTCACCCCTCGTCTGCCTCAGCAAGAAGTAGGTGATACCGGCCAGACACAAATGTGGTGGTCACATTGAGCCCTCAGGGACCAAGTTGGGTGTGGGGTTTTTTTCGGTGTTTTTTTTTTTCTTTCATTTTTTTTTTAAATTAAATCTTTATTGTTCAGATTATTACAGTTGTTCCTCTTTTTCCCCCCATAGCTCCCCTCCACCCGTTTCCCACCCCACCCTCCACCCTCATCCCCCCCCCCACTGTCCTCATCCATAGGTGCACGATTTTTGTTCAGTCTCTTCCTGCACCCCCCATTCCCCTTTCCCCCCCAAGAATAGTCAGTCCACTCCCTTTCTATGCCCCTGATTCTATTATAATCACCAGTTTATTCTGTTCATCAGATTATTTATTCACTTGATTTTTAGATTTACTTATTGATAGATGTGTATTTGTTGTTTCATAGTTTGTATCTTTACCTTTTTCTTCTTCTTCCTCTTCTTGAAGGATAGCTTTCAGCATTTCATATAGTACTGGTTTAGTGGTGATGAACTCCTTTAGCTTTTTCTTATCTGTGAAGCTCTTTATCTGACCTTCAATTCTGAATGATAGCTTTGCTGGGTAAAGTAATCTTGGTTGTAGGTTCTTGCTATTCATCACTTTGAATATTTCTTGCCACTCCCTCTGGCCTGCAAAGTTTCTGTTGAGAAATCAGCTGACAGTCGTATGGGTACTCCCTTGTAGGTAACTGACTGTCTTTCTCTTGCTGCTTTTAAGATTCTCTCTTTGTCTTTTGCTCTTGGCATTTTAATTATGATGTGTCTTTTTTTCAAAAATATATTTTATTGATTTTTTACAGAGAGAAAGGGAGAGAGATAGATAGTTAGAAACATCGATGAGAGAGAAACATCGATCAGCTGCCTCCTGCACATCTCCCACTGGGGATGTGCCCGCAACCAAGGTACATGCCCTTGACCGGAATCGAACCTGGGACCTTTCAGTCCACAGGCCAATGCTCTATCCACTGAGCCAAACTGGTTTCGGCGATTATGATGTGTCTTGGTGTGGTCCTCTTTGGATTCCTTTTGTTTGGGGTTCTATGCACTTCCTGGACTTGTCTATTTCTTTCACCAGGTAGGGGAAGTTTTCTATCCTTATTTCTTCAAATAGGTTTTCAATATCTTGCTCTCTCTCTTCTTCTGGCACCCCCATAATTCGGATGTTGGTACGCTTGAAGTTGTCCCAGAGGCTCCTTACACTATCTTCTTATTTTTGGATTCTTTTTTCATTTTGCTTTTCCGGTTGGGTGATTTTTGCTTCTTCGTATTTCAAATCTTTGACTTGATTCTTGCTATCCTCTAGTCTGCTGTTGGGAGTCTGTATAATATTCTTTATTTCAGTCAGTGTATGCTTAATTTCTAGTTGGTCCTTTATCACAACCTCGAGGGTCTCATTAGATTTCTTGAGGGTCTCATTAAGTTTATCGGCGGTTTCTAGAAAATTCTTGAAAAACCTTAAAAGTGTGGTTTTGAACTCTATATCCAGTAGTTTGCTTTCCTCCATTTCTGTCATTTGTGTCCTGTTTCTTTGTCTCTGCATTTTTTTATGCTTCGCTGTGTCGATAGAGTGGTTTTCTGTACTAGGTATCCTATAGGACCCAGTGGCTCAGCCTCCCCAATTACCTGAGGTAGACACTCTTGCTGCACCCCCTTGTGGGCTTTGTGCACAGTCTTGTTGTAGTTAAGCCTTGATTGTTGTAGGTAACACTGGGAGGGATTGACCTCCAGGCTAATTGGCTGTGAGAATCAGCTGTGTCTATGGTGGGAGAACTTCTGTGCTGGAGACACCCCTCCGGGGCAAGACTTGCTTCAATGGAGCTTTGGTGCTCACTGAGTCTGCCCCCTGAGTGTGTCCTTTATGAATCCGAGGAGCTGGAATCTGGATGGTCCCACTCTGACCACCGGGCACACTGGATCCTGGATCTCTAAGGAGGTGGTAATCTAGCCTCTGCCTGAGGCTATCCAGCAGGAGCCATCTGTGACAATGCAAGTTGCCCTGGGGCCTTGGCCCAGCTGCAGTTTGTTAGGTAATTATCAGATTGCAAAGGGCCAGGCCTTTCATATGCAAAAGCCTCCGTGGCTTGGGCAGGCTGGGGTCCCAGGGGATCAACAGGGCAGAGCGAGCAGTTATGGCTGCTCTCAGTCCTGCCCTCAGAGGCCCTACTTCTCAGTGTCCCAGCAATTGCTGCAAGCACCCCTGAGAGAAAGCTGCCCTCGAGTTCTGACCGATGCCAGACAGTCCAGCTTCTCCCGTATGAGTCTGGGTCCCTCCTGATTGAAAAAGACAACCGTGTCCTCAGCCGCCAACCCTCTCCCCATGCGCCTCCGTACCTCTGTATTTTACTTCTGCACCACACCTCCTCTGAGTCTTGGTATGCTTTTCTCTTTCCTTCTAGTTGTAGAATTTCCACTCAGCCAGCCTTTCTGTGGTTCTGGATGATGTCCGTTCCGTCTTTTAGTTGTATTTTTGAAGTGGTTGTGCGAGGCAGCAATCTCCAGTGTTTACCTATGCCGCCATCTTGGTTTCTCTCTGGGTGTGTATTTTTGCAGAACAGTGAGAAGTCAATTCCCCAGCCTGTGTCCCCCTGGAGAAACATGCTGGGGCTGCTTGCAACTACCCACTCTTAGCAAACTGGCTTTCTGTGGGGAAGGCGGGGCCGCTGTCTTTAATAGCCAGTTCCTGGAAATGTCTGAAGCCACACAGAGGGGAACTGTTCAGGGGCTCAGTGTTGTCCTACCACAATCTAGAGGCAAACAGGGGAGGTGCCCTTCAGTGCCTTACCTTGATCCTGGGAATAAGTGCCTCCTGGAAGGGCCTCCCAGACTGGAGCTGGCTCACTGTAAGCAGCTTGCCTGGCTATGGCACTGATTCTGCTATGGACCTGAGAGGGGTGTCAGGAGGGCTGGTGCTTCCCATCTGGGCAGTGGTGGGTGCTGCCTGCCCCTCAGGCTCCTGAGGAAGATTGCACATGTGTCTGGCATGACCAAGATAAGTTCCAGAGTACAGCAGGAAATAAGCAACTCTCCTGGGTAACATGTTGTGACCTCAGTGTTAATAAAATTGCAGAATCCATGCTGTGATTCCAGGACTTTATCCATTTCACCTACATTTTCAAATGTATTAGCAGAATTACTTTTAATGATGGTGGGATCTTTAGCAAAAAACCCCTTTATAATTCCTGACATTAATTTTTTTCTTCCTTTTCCCGTCAACAGACTTGTCATGGGGGTGAGTTTAATATTCTTCTTAAAAAAACAATCTGTGGCTTTCTTGATCCTTTTTGCTATGCCTATTTTTCTGAGTTATTATTTTTGGGGTTTTATCCTTATATTTTTACTTCTACTTTTTGGTGGTCTATTTTTTCCTGTTCTTTTTCAAACATCTTGAGATAGACTTTTAGCTCATTGATTTTTAGCACTTATGCTTATCTAATAGAAGCATTTAAGGTTACAAATTTTCCTTCAAGCATGGCTTTAGCTGCATCCTAAAAGTTTAGATACATAGTATTTAATCATAATTTAACATAAAATATTTTCTAATTTCCATTATGATTTCTTCTCTGTCCCATAGGTTCTTTTGAAAAAGTACTGCTTACCAGCCAAATAACAATTACCTTTTTGTTATTGATTTTTTAAGCCTAATTGCATTAAAGTGAAAAAAAATATCTTCTTATGATTTCAGTTCTTTGACATTTTGAGACTTACTTAACAGTTCAGCATATGGTTGATGTGTCAATGTGTCCTTAAAAAGATTGTGTGTTCTGCAGCTGTAGGGTGCAGTGTTCTGTATATATTCATGAGCTCAGTTTTGCTAATTATATTGTTGTTCATACTGTCTATATTCTTACATTTTTATTTGTTTTATTAATGTCTGAGAAGAGGATATTAAAATCTGCAGTGATTGTGAGCTTTTTTTTTCACAATTTTGTTATATATATATATATTTTTTTTAATATATTTTATTGATTTTTTACAGAGAGGAAGGGAGAGGGATAGAGAGTTAGAAACATCGATGAGAGAGAAACATCGATCAGCTGGCCTCCTGCACACTCCCTACTGGGTATGTGCCCGCAACCAAGGTACATGCCCTTGACCGGAATCGAACCGGGGACCCTTGAGTCCACAGGCTGACGCTCTATCCACTGAGCCAAACCGGTTAGGTCTGTTTTATATATTTTAATGCTGTATTATTTTATACACATAAATTAAGAATGATTGTATCCTTCTGGACTGTTAAACCTTTTATCATTAAGAAGTATCCCTCTTCATCTATGATAACACTATGTAGCTTTTCATCCTAAAGCATAATATGTCTAATATTAATAGACCAACACCAGCTCTTCTGCTTACTGTTTACAAGCTCTCTTTTCTAATCTTTTTCTTTCAAAATTGATGTACCTTCCTTATATTCCAGATGTGTCTCTTATAAATAGCATATAGCTGGATTGTGTTTTTATCCAGTCTGACAAGCTTTGTATTAATTGGAGTATTTATCACATTTATAATTAATGGTATTGTATATAATAGATTTTGTAGATTATTTTTATCACATTTTATTATCTAATCTTTATCTTATTATGTACTTTTTCATATTCTTCTAGTAGTTACCATAGAGATTGCTACAACATTCCAGATGTGTCCAAGTTCAGTATTAATGTGTTGGTCTGCTTATTTCTGTTGTGGTCTGCTTCCTGTTCCTTTGTGTCCTCAGCCCAGTCTGTTGAATGTGTTTGACCAAGTATCCTGGCTGGCCCAGAGCTCAGGCTCAAATTGTCCTGCAAGTAGAGTCCGTGCTGCCTCAAGAGTCTATTTGTTTCCACGACTCTCAGTTAGAGGAGACACTCAACCGTTGTCTACGGCCAGCACTCAGACATCTGCAGGCCCACATGGCATCCATGATGAAGTGGCAGATGGAAGCAGATTTCCATGAGAGATAGCAAGGCTCCTGAGGGAAAAACGCACCATGGGAGGAGGTCAGGCAGAATACAGACTCCTCTCCAGGTCAAGGTTCAAGAGGGTGCTGGGTACCTAGACCCTCCCTCTCTAAGACTTCCTGGCCACACAAGTGAACCCTGAGGAGCAATATTAGCAGATTCTGGGCTGTGCTGGGCCACCTCCGAGGGTACCATCAAAGGTGGGTGGGTTCTCTTTTTTCTGTAGGTGTCACTGACTGGGGGGGAATGGCAGGGACCTGAGATGAGGCCAGAGACAGATCTGCCCGCCGTGTGAAACACTGGTTACCTTGCCAGTCGCCTGCAAAGGACAAGTGAGGCACGTGGGCATGCCCAGAAACGCCCAGGGCTGCTCCACGAACTCCGCTGTGAGCGTCTGTGTGATGGGTTCTAAACTCGCCAGCAAGGAAGCCAGGCGCTTGGGAGGTTTGTGGGAGAGAGGAGTCCACAGTCTCAACAGGAAAACCCACACGGGATATCTTGTCTGACAGACTGCAGGAGGGGAGCTTACAATCACCAGGCAACAGGCTTTGTGACTGGATGCAACAGACCCGAGGCCATGTTCTAGTCAGATCTTCCAGGGAGCTAATCAAAACCACATGACTGCTTCCTCAGTCATATTTTTCTGAGAATCTCTGCCTCTTAAATTGAGGCAGCAATTTCTCAGCAGAGACATTGCTCACTGTCCCCGTGTCATAGCTACCCTGGCAGAGCTCATTTCCAGAGTCATCCCTCTCCCAGACCCGCCACAGCTATTCCTGGGATCCAATTAAGGAAAGCTGGGATCACTGCCCACCAGCCACCATGCCTCAAAGTAACTCAAATCCCAGCTCCCTTTGCGGGCAGCCATGGTGGCAAAGAGAAGACCTAATTCTCAGCTCGGGTGTTGGGAGGACAGTCAGAGCCTTTCCCTCGGAAGACAGGGGCTAACAGAGGCCTGGATGAGTCGGACTCCAGTTTCTGATGGGTGAATGCTGGCAGCTTTAAGTCTGTCTTCCCCCGCCCCCGTGCTGTCCCCCAGCTGGTCAGGAAGCCCCAGTGGTCTTGCCTGAGATTCAGAGCTTGCGTGCCAGACCCTCGCCCTGGCCACACTCTCTAAACCCCACAACCCCCCAGCCAGTCTCCTTCCTCTGCTCTCAGGTGCTTTTGGACCTGCTCAGGAAGCCGGCCCTGCTCCCGGAGGAAGCCTCATCGTGTGAGTACTGAGCCTGTGCGGGGTCATCAGTTTAAACGACGAGCTCAGCTTCAGAGGAGAGTCCACGACTCCTGTAGGTTCCCACAGCCAGGCCAGAGGGGGGCTGCGCCAGCACAGGGTCTGGCTGCGCTGGCTCCTCAGCCAGTGAGCCAGCAGGAAGTCTACCACAGGAGCGGGTGCTCGTTCATCTCACGGCTGCACATCGGGGACCACGGAGAGCGGGGCCTCAGCACTCGGGTCAAACAGCTTCCAGCCCCAGGTCCACGAGTGTTTCCAGTGAGCGTGGGTGATGGGACACTGCATGGTTACTCAGAAGAGGCAGGACAAAGCCAGCGTCCCCTACAGAGCCACCTGTGCTAAGTGCTATAATGATGAACATGAAATGTGACCCCTCCCAACTGGAAACTCCACTAGGCAGTTTCCTATCTTCTGACGATGCTCCAGTCCAAGCATGTCAAACTCAAAGGCTAACACGGGCCAAATAAACAAGGTTTAAGTTTATGTGGGCCACAAAAAAACTAAAGCTTCAATTTTCATAGAAACATAGGTTTATTTCGATAGAGACATGCTGAATACAAAGGGCTGAAATAAATGAGTAATCGTTAACATAAAATAATAGGACATTTTCATAAAAATTATTATTTTTTTCTTGAACATTAACTTACTGGACACTGAATAATTGCACAAATTAATAAGCGTAACACAAATAAACCTATTTTTCTTGTTCTCCAAAAGCAAAATATTTCCTGTTGCACACACCAAACAAGTCAGTCCAAGAGTAATGATATGGCAATCGGCTGCTAAAATATTCACTGCTAGTATTAGTGGAGAGAAATGGTGCGCCTGTGCGTAAGGCACATAAGGGAAATGAATACAACACGATTATAGTAGTCAGTCATTAGCAAATGTTGTAGTTCGTTATTAATAATTATGTATAACAGGATATTGTAAATATTAAGTTATGACATTTTTATTAAAACGTTTCTTACATACCGTTTATTGGTTGGGTCACAAAAATATTCGTTGTGGGCCAAATGCAGGCCACAGGCCACGAGTTTGACATGCTTGCTCTAGTCCCTTCACCATGTTTTCCACTACACACACACACACACACACACACACACACACACACCTGGCCCTGCCAGCTGCCCTGAGGGCTGAGGGAGGAAGAGCTCAGGCCCACCGGAGCCTCCGGACACCACTCGGAGCAGTACTCAGAGCAGTACTCCGGGGAAAGCAGGAGGCTGGGGACCCAGGAACCAGCGCTGAACCAGCCTGGCACTCACCAGACACGCCGCTCAGCCAAGTCCTGCCCCTGCCAGTCTCAGTTGCCTCCTGTCTCCGTGGAGACGCACAGAGACAACATGTGCCGGCACCTGAAATTTAACACACCATCAATTTTATTTTTTCCTTCCAGACACTATTTTCAAAAGAATGATTCAGCTGATCTGATCTTACAGCAGACATTCTCTCTGACAGCCCCACCACCTCCAGATGGCACAGGACCCTCCCCTGACTCCCTGGCAAGGACACATTGAGGCTCATGCCTGGGCCCTAAGTCCTTTTTGTCTTCTTTGTGTCTCAAGCAGGCGTGGCCATTGCGCTAATCAGGAAGAAGCATTACATGGCGCAAGTGGAGTTTTCAAAACTGAAAAAAAATGGTAAGACTTTAAAAATATTGTGAAAAGAATTTGAATGGTCTCCGTAAGAACTGTGATGGAGTCACTTGTGCCAAGCTTCATGTCAGCTAAAGAAGACGTAATACTTACCTCATTGCAGTGTCCGCTTCCCAGGAATGTCCCCTTTAACCTGCCAACATGGAGTTACCTGGTCAGCACCTTCCATTCCCCACAGGAGGGCGACCTTGCTAAAACAATGCATTCTATGCTAATAATTTTCCTTTTCCATATCCTTTCTGTCTTTAAAACCTTCCATTTTGTGGGGGGTAGGGGAGGCCAGGGGATTGTCAAGGGCGGGGGGGGGGGGGGGGGGGGGAGGAGACATATGTAATACCCTTTGTAATAATTTAAGCAATAAAACAATATATATATATATTTTTTTTTTAAAAACACACACACACAAAAAAAAAAACAGTAAAAAAACAAAACAAAACAAAAAAACCTTCCATTTTGTACAACCCTTTGGAGCTCTTTTGTCTTTGCTAGATGGGATGCTGCCCAATTCATGAATCAGTCAATAAAGCAATTTACTCAGGTGAATTATTTAACACTAGCATTGAAAAAGGGTTCTGAACCTCCCTACACTGCTTTCAAGGAAAAAAAAACACCCAAATATCTTTTTTGGGGGAAAAATCTTTGGGAAAATCTATCTAGATCAGGGGGTTGATGTGGAAAATGGAACTTTTGAATTTGGAAGCCAACCTAGCTCTGGACTACTTGCCTTGGCTTGAAAGTAAAGTAAATCTCACTTGATGTTTTGGGTTTTCCCCCAGCTCACAACTGAACCTAATCTTATTGGTACAGACCCACAAAACTCTGCCCTCGCATGCTGCAATCATCCAATTTGCAAGACGAAATGATCCTGTAGGTGTGAGTCCCATGGGGCAGGCCTCAGGTTATGAATCTATCTAATCTAATAAAAGAGAAACATGCAAATTGACCGCACCTCCACTCTGACCCAAACAACGCCCACCAGCCAATCAGAGTGACTATATGCAAATTAACCCAACCAAGATGGCGGCCGGCAGCCATGGAGCTGGAGCAAGCAGGAGGCTTGGTTGCCCCGGCGATGAAGGAAGCCAAGCTTCCCGCCTGCCCTGGTCGGCTGTGGCCTCCGCTCAAGGCAACAAAGTTTCAATTATAGAAGAAAAATAAATCCCAGATACCTATTTCCAGCCAGCCTCCACTGGGAGCTTGGGTGACTGGGGGCTGTGGCCAGCCTGCAAACAGCCATCAGCCCCTCACCCAGGATGGCTACACCCTCATGGGGTGAGGGTCCCCACTGGGGGTCTTGGCCAACCTTCAAACAGCCATCAGCCCCTCACCCAGACTGGCCAGTCACTCCAGCAGGACCCCCACCATGAAGGGGCTGTGGCCAACCTGCAGCCATCAGCCACTCACCCCAGCAAAACCCCCCTCCCTGAAGGAGGTGTGGCCAGCCTGAAAATGGCCCTCAGCCCCTCACCCAGGCTGGCTAGGCACTCCAGCGGGGACCCCCACCCAGAAAGGGGTGTGGCCAGTCTAAAAACGGCCCTCAGCCCCTCACCCAGGCTGGCCAGGCACCCCAGCGGGACCCCCACCCTGATCCGGGACACCCTTCAGGGCAAACCAGCCAGTCCCCACCCATGCACCAGGCCTCTATCCTATATAATAAAAGGGTAATATGCAAATCGACCCTAACAGCAGAACGACTGGGAATGACTAGTCACTATGACACACACTGACCACCAGGGGGCAGATGCTCAGTGCAGGAGCTGCCCCTGGTGGTCAGTGTGCTCCCAAAGGGGGAGCTCTGCTCAGCCACAAGCCAGGCTGATGGCTGCCAGTACAGCGGTGGTGGTGGGAGCCTCTCTCGCCTCCTCAGCAGCGCTAAGGATGTCCAACTACAGCTTAGGCCTGCTCCCCGCTACCAAGTGGACATCCCCCATGGGCTCCCGGACTGCCAGAGGGATGTCTGACTGCCAGCTTAGGCCCAATCCCCTGGGGAGCAGGCCTAAGCCAGCAGGTGGTCATCCCCTGAGGGGTCCCAGACTGTGAGAGGGCACAGCCCAGACTGAGGGACCCCCCCAAGTGCACAAATTCTTGTGCACCAGGCCTCTAGTTAATTAAATAAAAGACAAGTGCAGATGGAAATGCAGGTGGGAACCCTTCTCACCCCTACACTTGTTCGACCAGCTAGATTTCAATGAGGTGAACCAGTGTGCCTCATAAGACATTTGCATAATGCCTCATAATTAAATTTGCTGGTTAATAAGCTGCCTCAGCATGGGCAAGGAATGCTGCTGCCAGGTCTTCAAGGCAGTCTTTCGGGCTCTAACTGAAGTCTTGTGACAATCTATTGGTTTGTTAGGGCCACCAATACAAAGTGCACAAGCTGGGAGGGTAAAATGACAGACACCATTCTCTCAGTGCTGGAAGCTAATAGTCCAAAACCAAGCTGTGGGCAGGGCCACGCCCTCCCTGAAGGCTCCAGGAGAGGGTCATTCCTCACCTTTTCCAGCTTCTGGTGGTTCCTGGCATTTCTTGGCTGGGGCAGCATCACACTAACCTTCGCCTTTGTCTTCACACGCTGTCTCTCCTGTGTCTCTGTGTCCCTCTCCTCTAGGCAGTGGTCCATCTCACAGGTCCAGAGCCTGGGGGGATGGTCCCAGGGTGATAGGTTTTCATGGCCCTGAGCACACAGAGCTGGAAAGGAAATGCCAGGCTCTTCCTGGTTCCCTGCCTCTGCTCCCTCCCCACCTGACCGCCAGTCTTTGCAGCTATGAGCTGAGACCCAGGGGCCACCCTGGCTGCCGCCTGGGCCTGGCAACCAGACTCTTGCATTGCTGCGTGGAGCCTGAGTCCTTGTCTGAGTCACTTCTTTCCCGGAGTTTGTCATATTTGCAAAAATAGAGGCCCAACTCTGACCAAGTTCAGCAGAAAGGAGATTTTCTTAAAAAGGATATTAGGAAGCTCCCAGAGGGCCAGAGAACCAGGACTGGATGCTACATGCCAGGGGTAATATCTACAGATTTTCAAAATCTCCTCAGGTGACTCTTATGTGCAGCCAACATTGGTGACCATGGCCCCGGGGCACCTCAGACACCCCGTTCCTATGAACTATAGCTGCATGGGGGGTGGGGGAGGGGCAGGATCCACATACAGCTTTAAATGATGATGACATCAAGTTTGCATTATGCTAAGAAAATTCAGCTGTCTTGTTATTTTGCTTATCCTAATCATCATGAAGTTGTCCCGAACGGCATCATTTGGAATCTTAATGAGAACTGCTTTCTTAGTTTTAATTGGATTCCAAATCCTTTATACAAATCTCTCAATATATTATGCTTACTATGCCAAAAATATTTTGTTAGCACTGCATTTTTAATGAGAGAGAGAGAGAGAGAGAGAGAGAGCAGATAGCTCATTTTAAAATACACTAAAAGGTAAAAGCATACACCAGCAGTGCAGACAGGGTTGTCATCTAAAACACAAAAAGCAGCGGTACTCGGAATGAGATGTGACCCTGCTTGTCTGTCACCGCAAGCCCCTGCTGAGGCCACTTAACCATGTGAAGCCTCTGTTTCTTTGGGGCGAGAAAGAGAACTCATGTGACAGGCCTGGGCCAGGTGCCTATGTTTGCTTCCCCCCAGTCCTCCCAGCAACACTGTGAGAGAGATATTATAAGACTTGCTTTAGTTCTGGGGAAACAGAGGCCCAGGCATCTCAATAAATAGTTTGAAATCATACAACCAGGAAGGGCAGAGGAAGGACTCTAAACCAGGCTCCTCTGAGGCTACAGCAGTGCTCTTTCTGTCGACCTAACTCCAGTAGAACAATTCTAAGGTCAAAGCCAGTTCAGACTTGAAGACATTGTGCCAAGTGGAATGAGCCAGACACAAAAGGACAGATACCGTGTGAGTCCACTGATCAGAGGAGTCACATTCAGGGTCAGAGAGTGAAATGATGGTTGCAGAGGCTGGGGGGTGGGGCTGGGGGGGGGGTTGCTGTTGAATGGGGACAGAGTTCAGTTTGGGAAGATGGAAAGTTCTGGAGATGCATGGTAGTGATGGCTGCACAGTAGTGGGAATACTTGATGCCACTGAGCTACACTTAAAAATCATTAAGATGGTAAATCCAAAATTAGTGTTGAAGATGTTAACAGGCCTCTAAAAATAACTGATATAATCATTTTTACCCATCACTGCATAACATACTAGTGACTAGAAAAGAGATCTTCTTAATGCAGTTCTTCCATTATGTACTTTCTTCATGAAGGAAAAAAAATTATATAACTCAGGTGTGGGAAGGCCTTTCTAAGTGTACACAGACCAAAGAAAAACCTTTAGCAGATTTTATAATAAAAATTATTTGCACTTCAGAAAATTCCCTTAAGAAGATGGAAAAAGTAAGGTGTCATTGGGGAAAAATAATTTAAAAATTTTAGTTCAGCTCAGCCAGTGTGGCTCAGTTGTTGACTGTCAACATGTGAACCAGGAGGTCATGGTTTGATTCCTGGTCAGGGCACATGTCTGGGTTGCGGGCTTAATCCCCAGTGGGAGCATGCAGGAAGCAGTCAATTAATGATTCTCTCTCATCATTGATGTTTCTATCCCTCTCTCCCTCTCCTTTCCTCTCTGAAAATATTAAAAATATATATTTAAAAAACATTTAGTTCATCATTAGCTAATGTCCATAATATTTAGTTACTGCAGATCAGTAAGATAAAAAAAATAACAACCTACCAACAGGACATAGACAATTCAAGAAAGAAGGAATACAGTCAATTCCTGAAAGAGTTAACTGCATGAGGACTCAAGGAATGCAAATTAAAATATTCAATATCATTTTCACTTGTCATATTGGCATATATTAAGCAGAATCATAATGTACCATGTAGTTAATAGTTTTGAGAATGACATTCATACATTGCCGGTGGGAAAGTTAGTTGACATGATCTGTATGAATGTTTTTGGGCAGTATGCACTTCCTAGAATCATCCTAAGGGAATCATATGCATATAGTCTAAACCAGCGGTTCTCAACCTGTGGATCACGAACAATAAAAATACATCCTGCATATCATATATTTACATTATGATTCATAACAGTAGCAAAATTACAGTTATGAAGTAGCAAAGAAAATAATTTTATGGTTGGGGGTCACCACAACATGAGGAACCATATTAAAGGGTCAACGCATTAGGAAGGTTGAGAACCACTGAAACAGATGTACAAGGACATATGTCAAGGTATATTATTTGTAACAGTGAAAAATTAGAAACAACATAAATGTCCTACCGTGTATCCACATGCTACTATGTAGCAATTTAAAATAATTTTAGAGCAATATGCACAAAACATTTAGGGTGATAAAAGAAAGGTACGAAACAGTATGTAATATGTAATTTCAATTATTTTAAAATGCATAATCAGGCACAGAAAATATTATGAGAATAATATATGTAAAAATATTAAGTAATATAGATGTTTTTTCTCTTATTTTTAACTAAGGCCTGGTGCACAAATTCATGTGTATCAGGCCGAAACTGGCTCTCCGACATCCCCTGAGGGGTCCTGGATTCCGAGAGGGCACAGGCCAGGCTGAGGGACCCCACGACTGCACGATCAGGGCCCAGGAGAGACATGGGAGATTGACCAGCGGGTGAGGGACCGTAGGAGGGCTCCAGAGTGTGTCCGTCCCCTCTCGTTCAGTCCCCATCAGCCAAACCCCAGCAGCAAGTTAACCTACCTGTTGGAGCATCTGCCTCCTGGTGGTCAGTGCACGTCATAGCGAGCGGTTGAGGGGCCTTAGCATTCGTTAGCATATTACGTTTTGATTAGTTGAACAGATGACCGGATGACCAGACACTTAGCATATTAGGCTTTTACTATATAGAATTACTGTATTTTACAAGTCTCCTAAAATAAATCAATATTATTTTTGTGCCCACAAACAAAATATTACTTAACTCTCTTATCCACTTTTCACTGTGACATGGCCCCTGATGCTGTGTCAGAGTGCAGTATCCATTATAGTGGTGCACTGCTCTGCGTTCAGTTGCAAAAAACCGGAACCAGGTCTGGCTAATTTTAGCAGAAGGAGTTCATGAGAGTTATCATTGCTCTCATCTAAAGTCACTCAAAGGGCTGGAGACGCCGGCTGAGGCTGTGCTTTCGGACCCTCCCAGAAGAGCATTCTGAGCTGCCCACTGATAGGCTATTGCCTCTGCCCCTGAGAGGAAGCTGATGGATGGGTAAGATGCCACCACAACTGCTGGCTCCACTCAGCCTCTGCTGTGACCCATGACTCCACAATGCATGGAGCTGGGGACAGATGCCAGGACCTCTGCTACCGTATCTGCGCGAACTCTGAATGCCCCCACCACCTTGCTGGGACACGGGGAGAGCACGGAGTGGTCTCGGTCTCTAATGTCCACTTTCTCCTACAAAATCTTGCAATTCTAGATGACAGAAGCAAAATCCTCATGCAAAACCTGACCTGTGAGGGGGCTTGGGGGATGCAGTCTTTGGCAGTCCAGCTTCTGGCCACAATGAGACACTCCTGGGAGAGGAAATGGAGGTGACTGAGCCAACCTGCTCTGCCTTCCACAAATGCGTTTGGCTGCATTAAAGAGATCACACAAATTAAGGTGGCTTAAATAGTAAGGACATTTGTTGTCATGCTTATATAATAAGTAGTCCAGAGGGAGGCAGTTGCAGGATTAATGAATTCAGTGGCTCAGTGAATACAAAGCTCTTGTCAAGAACTGGGAAGGTCTGATATTTTATGCTTCTTGCAAACTCATGCATTAGCCTGCCCGTGTTTCATGGACACTGGTTGCCACAGCTCCTGCCTTCACACAACGTTAACTAAAGATGAGAAGAAAGACAACCAAGGTCTTTTACAGGGCTGGAGAATTGATGCAGTCTTAAGTGCAAAAAAATATATAGGTGAATTACTAATAACTTTAATAACTTCTCCTCAAGTAACTCAATCCTTTTATCAGGAAGTCAAGCTATTCTCATGAATTCAAAGCTGACTTCCCCCAGACTCCAACCCTAACCGTTCCTCCAATGCTAAACCATTGCTCCAAGGCTGTGTTAGCTCTGCTTCCCTGGAGAGTCCTGACTGATACAGGGGATGTGAAGACACCAGCAGTGATTCTGCCCCTGGGCAGGCGCCCACTGTGATACACACCTGCTTCTCCGGGTGGTGGGAAGAGGGTTGCTCATGTCTCATAGCAGCCATCGAAGTCTGAGCAGACATAGGGAGCTCGCTGACCCTTGGCCCCAGGGAGCTCTATGGGGCCCTTTCTTCAGAGAGTCACTGCTCTCACATGCAGACGGTCGCTTAGCTGGCTGGCAGAGAGATCAATACCCCCTGCTTCAGCTCTGTCCTCTCGGTCAGTGCTGTGGGATAGGAGGAGGAGCAGACCTGGCTCCTGGGAGGCCTGGAGCTCCCAGAATCCCTCATTCCCAATCCTGCATTCCCTGGACTGAGAGTCTGACCCAGAACAGGCCCCAGCTGCTTTGCTTTGCTTTTATCTGCTTGAGCTTTCTTCCTGAGCTCGGGCCAAAAGCATAATCCTTCTCACAACACCAGACGGCCACAGGAGCTTGGCCCTGAGGAGTGTGTTTTCGGTTGGTAGACTTGACTGTTCAGAATGAATGAGCTGAAGCTCCCAGGATGCAGAGAGCTGACATGGGCAATCAGGAGTGTGCTCAGCCAGGGAGAAGGCGGCCTGTGGAAGGTGTGTGTGGTGAGTAGGTGAGATCATGTTCAAGAGCAAAACTGAAATGTCAGCTTCCTAGAACCAAGCTGTGAGGAACCCTCAGTGCAGGGCAACTTCCTGTTAATGTTTGTTAACGTTGACTTCCATAGGCAGGTTAGCTTCAAAAGAGACTAGAACTTGGAACTGATTAAGCTAATCTCAGTTGACCTTGCCCCTTGATAGAGCTGTGTTGTTACTGAAGCTGTTCAGTTGAGATTTCCACACTGTGATACACTGAAAATCAAAACCATTGATTCAGAAAAAAATCCTCCAAAACCTTAAATAGAATTACCCAACCTGCTGCATTCATTTACATAAATATAGCTTTCCTCCAACATCAGATTGCCTGTGAGTGTACACGTGTGTAATTCTCTTTCTAGGGGAACAGGACAGTACCCCAAATCTTCAACAAGTTGAAGCACAAAACCGGAGAACCCTAATGAAACAGCTAAAGGGAAGAGTATATTGGATACAGAGAGTTTTCTTAGATGCAAATTTAAAAAAGGTGAAAGCCAGTTTGTTCTTCTACTTGAACTGCCTCTGGCCAGAGTCCCGAGGGAATGAATGCACAGCGTGCCAGGCTGAGAACCGCCTCTTCCCTCCCCTCCAGTCAGCCCGGGGCACGGGTGGGTGCAGGGGGAGAGGGTGGGAAGGGACAGGGATCCCTGCTGCTGCAGCCACAGCTGGAATCCTCCATAACCATCCGTGGAGGCTGGGGGTGGGGTTGCGGGGGGGGAGTGGAGCCACCCCTGCTTCCTCCACCTCCCTCTCCTAGCCCCCCAAGAAAGTCTTGGAGGGAGGACCCAAAGCACAGATGCAGATAAGTCTGTGACTTCTCACCTTCGCTCGCCCCATCCCCACCCAGCAGGAGCTGCGGGGGCCGTGCTGGCTGCTCTGGCTTACTCTTGCCTCAGTTCCTGTCTTTTGCAACAGGCTGGCAGCTCCAAGCACTCACCTTACTGACCATGCTTCTTGAGACTTCTTTTCTGAGTCAGCAGCTCTTGCCCAGCCTCATGGAACAGGGAGGACGCTGTGGGAAGAAGCTTCCAGGGTAGGAGAGGCCACGCCCCGAAGCTGCTGTTTAGTCTGAAGTGACAGGCACCACACATTTCAGGTGCAGCTCCCTCCGTACAGGCCCCCCGCTCCGCCAGGGTCCCGCTGCACTGTCACCCGGGCCTGTCAGCCAGCATCCGGAGAGCACGATGAGGCGCAGGGACACGCCATGGACACGCAGCTCCGCTGCTGACTATAAAGATGCCTCCCTCACCCTCCCGGGCTCCAGGCACAAATGTGAGTATTGGAGGTGTGTTAACTCCTGTAAACCTCACATCAGCCCTATTCAACACCAGCAAGGTCCTGCCGGTTCTGCAGACAGCAAGGCAGTGGTTCTCAACCTTCCTAATGCCGCGACCCTTTAATACAGTTCCTCATGTTGTGGTGACCCCCAACCATAAAATTATGTTCGTTGCTACTTCATAACTGTAATTTTGCTACTGTTATGAATCATAATGTAAATATCTGATATGCAGGATGTATTTTCATTGTTACAAATTGAACATAATTAAAGCATAGTGATTAATCACAAAAACAATATGTAATTATATATGTGTTTTCCGATGGTCTTAGGCAACCCCTGTGAAAGGGTCGTTCGACCCCCAAAGGGGTCTCGACCCACAGGTTGAGAACCGCTGCAGTAAGGCAAAGGGGTGAGGTACTTGCCCGTTTTCCTAAGTACTGAGAGGCAGAGCTGGGATCCAAACCCGTGGTCCTGGCTCCAAGCCCTGCCAGACATCGCTCTGCTTGACCCGGGGCAGTGATCTGACAAACAAGTATCCTAAGGCAGCGGAGGTACCTGCCATGAGAGAAGGCAACCAGAGCGCTTACAGTTCTAACACCAGAGAAGCTCTGTCCAGTGGCGGAGTGGAGGGGAGGGGTGGGGGCACGGGGGTAGGGGGCTTCGAGGCGAAAATGGTAGACATAGTCATGGCCATATTAGTAGTAACAGCTAATATCTCTCAGCACTCAGTACATGCCAGGCCCGTCACATGGATTAACTCCTTCAGGCCTCACGCTCGCACTGAGGAGCAGGTTATTCCCAGTTCACTGATGAGGTTGGGTGATCCCTATTGATGGCATGAAATCACCAGGGTGGGACTCAACAGACATTGGCAAAAACTACAAATCAGGACTTTTTAAATTCTCTGTTTTTATTGAAGACCCAGCCATTATTCATTTGCCAGCACACCCCGGAGGCCAGCTTGCCCAGTCACCCCATAAGCCAGCAGCATCTGCTCCAGAATGGCTCCCCGTGGACAATAAGGGCGTCTGAGCCGGTAAAATGTAATCCAGAACTAACGGCTTTCAGGGGACAATTGGTAAACACCTGCTCCTCTCAGGTGGGAATACAAGTCCCATCAAATAGACATTCCATTGGGTGGGAAGAGCAAATATTCAAGCAGAGATAAACTTGGGAAGCAGAAGTTTTAGGTTGAATTACCCTAATCACATGCCCGGCTCAGCTGATGGGCCGGCAGGGAAGCCAGGCAGCTGCAGGCCTGGGAGGACAGACCCCGTGGCAGCGCCCACCTGGGGGCAGGTGGGAGGGCCCCAGACACCAATGCTGGACTTCAGGGGAACTGAGGGCCCCTCCTCCTCCTCCTTCCCAACACATCCGGACACGGGCGTGCTGAGGCACCACTCACACCCGGTGGAAAGCCTCTGCACTGCTCTTTGTTCCCAGAAAGGCGGCCCATCAGCTGAGCTCATCCAATGTGCTCAAGTTATGTCTCGCATTTGCAGGGCTCTCTATTGTCACCGAATTCAGGTTCATTGGCGCTCACAGCCACCCATGGGGTAGGTATCATTCTCACCGCTTTACAGATGAGGAAATTGAGGCTCAGAAATGGTAAGCGACCTGCCCAGAGCCGTGCAGTCAGAGACGGGCAGATGAGGAGAGCTCTGTCCCAGGTCAGGGCCTCTTCCTTTCCATCCTGTTACCTCCACAGTCCCTGCCCCCTCGTGCAGGCAGAGCACGTGGATCTAGTTGCCTGTCCTTTCCCCAGGACCACTCTCTCTCGATGACCAGCTTTAGAGTGAGTCTTCAAGCCAGGCAGTGGCAGTCCTCTGGCCTTGTTCTCCTTCAACACTGTGACGGCTTTTCTGAGTCTTTTGCCTGTTCACCTCCATGGACCAGCACTGGCCCATCCACACCCGCTACCCACAGTGGCTGTTTCCAGAGGCCAGCCTCACCGCGTCAGCACTCTCTAGCCAGGCCAGGCAGCTTCTGCAGAATCCTTCTGGCCTGCCCTGGTCCCCCAGGCATGGTGGGCTGCCCTACAGCACCGGCCTACAGTCTCCGACCAGAGCCTGTTGGTTTTCGCCACCAGCAGCTGCATGTTCTCATGGCAGCCATCCCCTCTTTGGAGAGGCCTCAGCCTTGTGGGTGGGCCCCTCTCTCAGTCCTTAGTTCTTCACTGTCTACTCTTGCTCAGCCTAGAAGTCGTAGCTGTTCTTTCATGCCTCCTACCTCTGGGCTCCCTGAGGTCTTCTTGAGCCCTTATTAGTAACTAATCACCTTAACTATTCCACTTAATAATTCTTCATATTAAAATATCCCTGTTCAAATAACCAGTATAGTTTCTGTCTCCTGGTTGGACCCTGACTGACAAAGCCCCCCAGCAGGGCCAAACAAGGAGCCACTTGCTAAAGCAGGCTTGTCACTGGCAGAGTTTGGGCTCCAGGGCACAGAGCAGAGTATATGTTCCAGGCACAGAGCATGGTGTGTGTGTTGGGGGGGGGGGGGGGGGGGGAGAGGGAAGGGACATTGATTTGGAGATAATAGACAATCACTCAGTGACTGAAATAGAGGGTGAAATAAACATATTTTCAGCCCTAACCGGTTTGGCTCAGTGAATAGAGCATCGGCCTGCAGACTCAAGGGTCCCAGGTTTGGTTCCAGTCAAGGGCATGTACCTTGGTTGTGGGCACATCCCCAATAGGGAGTGTGCAGAAGGCAGCTGATCGGTGTTTCTAACTCTCTATCCCTCTCCCTTCCTCTCTGTAAAAAAATCAATAAAATATAATTTTTTTTTAAAAAAAAGGTATTTTCAGATGAACATAAGAGTTTTACCATCAGCAGATCTTCACTAAAGGAAAATATAAAATAATGCATTTAAGGAAAAATTCAAAAAGATCCCAAATGGAAAGTATGAAACACAAAAAGTCATGAGCAAAAATAATAAGTATTGGGGTAAATCTAAAAGGACAATGACTATATGAAACAATACCATTTTATGAAGTTAAAAAAAAAGAACAGTCTATAACAACTATCTATGGTACCAGATGGGTACTAGATTTATTGGGGCGATCACTTAGTAACTTATATAATGTCTAATCACTGGGTTACTAAAACTAATATAATATTGTATGTCAACTGTAATTGAAAAAATTTTAAAAAGTATCTAGCCCTAACCGGTTTGGCTCAGCGGATAGAGCATCGGCCTGTGGAGTGAAAGGTCCCAGGTTCAATTCCGGTCAAGGGCATGTACCTTGGTTGCGTGCACATCCCCAGTGGGGGGTGTGCAGGAGGCAGCTGATTGATGTTTCTCTCTCATCGGTGTTTCTAACTCTCTGTCCCTCTCCCTTCCTCTCTGTAAAAAATCAATAAAATATATTTAAAAAAAAGAAAAAAAAAGTATCTAAAGTAAAGAAGAAGGAGGAAGAGGAGAACAACAACAACATGAAAGGCAGACAGGGGTTGCTATGGACCAAATCATGTTCCTCCAAAATTCATATGTTGAGGCCCTGACCCTCCATGTGATGGTATTAGAAGGTGGGGCCTTTGGGAGGTAGTTTGGATTAGATGAAGTCATGAGGATGGGGCCCATGGTGGGATTAATGCCATTGTAAGGAGAGATAGCAGAATTCTCTCTGTATGTATCTGATGAAGGTTTAAAAAAAATTACATACCTACAGCAATCATTATGTATAGTAGGAACCCATTAATATAGTAAGGCAAGAAAAAGATAGAAAAGTTATGAAGATTAGAAAAGAAGAAATAAAGCTGACATTATTCAAAATTGATATGAATATATACATCAATATAAATATGTACATGTGCATGTAAAATATTGAACACAAAAGATAAAGTTTTTGAATATATCCCAGACAAATACAAACCAAAAGAAGGCAAGTGTAGTGATTGTATCAAATTGTTTTAAAACCAAAATTTTAAAAATCAGGAAAAGAAAAGAATATTATGAATAAAAAAGACAGTAAAAATTGAGCTAGAGATTTTTAAATATTCTTTTTGAAACTGATATAACAAGCAGACAAATCATAATGAAACATGTGGAAGATTTGATTAAGGTGCCTAATAAGCTCGGTCAATTAGATATGAGAGAAAGAATGTTTATTTCCTACAGCTGCACACAGAACCTTCACACACGCAGACACACACAAGGCCACAGAGGTAGCCGCAGTGCGTGGCAGAGTCAGCACCATTCAGATCATCTTCTCTGACCTGATGTAAAATACAACAAACCAATATTAAAGGATCAATTTATAAAATCCCATATGAATGAAAACTGTAAACAAAACACAATGTCACTAAATACTCTTTGGAATAAAACAGAAATAAATGAGATTATTAAATATTTGCAATGGAATGACCACATGTCAAAATGTATAGCATAAAGGAAGCTAAAGTTTTATTTAGATGTAAAATTAATTTATTAGACAAGTGAGTTAAGTTCTAATTCAGTAAGTTCCAAAAAGAATAAAAATAAAGCCAAGTAAGCAAGTAAACAAAGAACAGAAAAGAGAGAAAGGTAGAAATAAATGAAATAGGGAATTAAACAAAAATAGAGAAGATCAATAAAACCAAATAACTTGTTCTTTGAAAAGACTCCTAATATAGACAAGCCAGTAGTAAAACTAATCAAGAAAAGGAAGATTCAAATAACCAAAAACATGAAGTAAAAATAGAAAATGAAACAGACAGATTTCTATAAAAATTTAATATGCTTAAATTAAACAGAAAATCTGAATTGATCAATAAAGGGCCAATTGTCAAAAACTCAATAACCCCTTGAGATTAGGCCTATCACTCCCCACTGGACAGAGGAGGAAATTGCAGAACTGGTTCTTGGAGTCACTTGCCCAAGGCCACAGAGCAGACCCAGGCTCTGAGCCCCGCAGTCTGATTCCAGAGGCCTCACTCTACCCGCGCGCTCTGCTGTATTGCCAGGATAGTAGAGCCATAAGATACATTGTATAATGGTGAGCAGGAGCTATGTCCTTCATCTCTGTGTCACCAGGTCAGCACATCAAAAAGGCTACATACATTTAAAAATGATGCCAATTTGTAAGATAGGTGAACATTCACTTGGTTATGAAATGTGCAGGGACTGCAGAGCATGCAGTAGAGACTGCCCCCCACCCCCTCCTCATCCGGGGAGATACCCAGGGGCCCTCCCCCAAGGTAATGCAATTCTTTTCTTGTGGAACCTTTCAGAAATATTTTATGCATATATAAAGATATATTATTTTTCCTCTTTTATCTAATGAATAGCACATATGCACATTTTTCTGCTCCTTTTTTTCACTTTCACAATGTATCTTGAAGATCATATTGATTCATTTTATTTTTTTAATTTATCTTTATTGTTGAAAGTATTATAGATGTCCCCATTTTACCCCCATTGATTCCCTTCATCCAGCTCCCACCCCTCCCCAAGCCTTTACCACACTATTGTCTGTGTCCATGGGTTATGTATATATGCATATAAGTCCTTTGGTTAATCTCTCCCCACCCCTTCCCTCTGAAATATGTCAGTCTGTTGCATGCTTCAATGTCTCTTGTTCTATTTTCCTCATCAGTTTATTTTGTTCATTAGATTCCACATACCAGGTGTACTGGTTAATAATGAGGATTTTTTTCAATAGATGGAGTTACACATATGTTGATATATATGCAATTTGATATGTATGTTATTCTGTTGTATTGACAACAAGCTTCAAAACTTCATATGTCAAATTTTCTGAAGGTGTTAACCTCATAGATATTTTTACACTTAAAAATGTCGGATTTTGTGCCAAAAAAAGAGCATTTGTGGGAAGTTTTAATTCATTATTTTGAAGAAAAGTGCTGCTGAATACTTCTGGAAGCTTATGGTGAACATGCTCCATCTCAAGATACTTGTGAACGCTGGTTTAAATGCTTTAAAAACGATTATTTCTATGTAGAAGACAAAGAATGCCAGGTCAACCGAAAGAGTTTGAAGACCAACAATGACAAGCATTATTGGATGAAGATGCATGTCAAACTCAAAAACAACTTGCAGAAAGATTAAACGTTGCTCAGCAAACAATTTCTGATCGTTTACAAGCAATGGGAAAGATTTTAAAGGAAGGGAAATGGGTGCCACATCAACTGAACGAAAGACAAATGGAAAACCGAAAAGTCATCAGTAAAATGTTGCTTCAACAGCACGAAAGAAAGTCTTTTTTGCATGGAATTATTACTAGCGATGAAAAGTGGATTTATTTTGAAAATCCCAAACGCACAAAATCATGGGTTGATCCAGGTCAACCATCAACATCGACTGCAAGGCCAAATTGCTTCGGAAAGAAGACAATGCTCTGCGTTTGGTGGAATCAGGAAGGTGTGGTGTATTATGAGCTTCTAAAACCAGGTGAAACCATTAATACTGATTGCTACCGACAACAAATAATCAATTTGAACCATGCTTTGATGGTAAAACGACCAGAATGGGCCAGAAGACACGGCAAAGTCATTTTGCTTCATGATGACGCACCATCACACATTTCAAAACCAATTAAAGACACGTTAAAAGATCTAGCCTGGGAAGTATTAACCCACCCGCTGTATTCACCAGACCTTGCTCCCTCAGATTACCACTTGTTCCAATGGATGGCACATGCACTTTCTGAGCAGCACTTCAAAACATACAAAGAAGTGGAAAATTGGGTCTCTGAATGGTTTGCCTCAAAACAAGAAAAGTTCTATTGGGACAGTATCCACAAATTACCTGAAAGATGGGGGTAATGTGTAGCTAGCAATGGACAGTACTTTGAATGTTTCTCTTGAAATTATTGTGTTTTCTTTGATTATAAAATTCGCATTATTAATCGGTACACCTAGTATAAGTGAGATCATGTGATGCTTGTCTTTCTCTGACTGGGTTATTTTCCTTAGCATAATACTCTCCAGGTCCCTCCATGCTGTCTCAAAGGCATATTGACTCATTTTAAAAATCCTCATTCTTGGTAAGTTTGCAGAGTATTCCATTGTGTCTTTACTATGACTTACCAATATTATATTGATAGAACAATAGGATGTTTCCCATCTTTTGTTATTTCAAATAATGCTGGTGACTAGGTCACATAAATTTTTTGCACATGTGCAAATAAACCTGAAATTCATCTCAATCCCAGTTACTAAAATCTCAATTACAGAAGCTGTGTAACAAATTATCTCAAATCTGAGACACCTAAAATGATGACAACATTTATGTTTGTTCACAAATCTGGTAGGTTTGGCAGGCAGGGCTCCGTGGGGATGCTCTGTTTGAGCTGCAGCACCTCCCGGTGGGGCTGGAGTCCCGGGAAGTCCAGCCCACTCACGGGGCTGGCAAATGATGCCGGCTGCTGGCTAAGACTTTAGTTAGATCCACACCCTTGCATGTGGCCTCTCCAGGTACCCTAGGCTTCCTCATAACATAATGGGTGAGCCCCAGGAGCGGCACTCTAAGAGAGATCTAGGCCCCCTGCCTTTTAAGACCTAGACCGGAAGTCAGACACGCAGCCAGGCAACCCCCACATCTCACCCAGCCTTCGGGAGTGCGTGGGAGACAGAATCCACCTCTTTACCTGGAGTGGCAGAGTTCTGGAAGAGAACGTGGGCCCAGTATTACTGCCATCACGCTTTGGAAAATCAATCTGCCATGAACATGTTTCTAAATATGGACTTGTTCCATCATGGGTATGTACAGTTTAAATCCCCACCCCCTCCTACCCCTGGCCACCTGGGGACCCTGTCTCCCACCAGACTGGCCATCCCTTCAGGCGCTGCTACCTCCAAGACCCTACAGTTTAAATTTTGATAGATGTTTGCTAATTGCCCTTTAGGGGCTGGGTGCCAATTCACTCTCAATAGAGGTGCATGAGAAACACATATTTGTTTAAGGAAGTACTGAAAAGAATAGAGAAATGCAAATTAAAACCACAATGAGATACTACCTCACACCTGTCAGAATGGTTATGCTATCTAGTAAAGAGGAAATATGCTAATTGACCCTCACACTATTGCAAAGATGGCGGCATCCACAGCCAATAAGGAAGGAATATGCTAATTGACTGCCACGTCCTCAAAGATGGTGGTGCCCACATCCACAAGATGGCCAGCAGGGGAGGGCAGTTGGGGGTGATCAGGCCGGCAGGGGAGCAGTTAGGCGTTGATCAGGCTGGCAGGGGAGTGGTTAGGGGGTGATCAGGCTGGCAGGGGAGTGGTTAGGGGGTGATCAGGCTGGCAGGCAAGCATGGTTAGGAGCCAGCAGTCCTGGATTGTGAGAGGGATGTCCAACTGCCAGTTGTGGGATTGGGCCTAAACTGGCAGTCGGACATCCCCTGAGGGGTCCCAGATTGGAGAGGGTGCAGGCTGAGCTGAGGGACCTCCCCTCCCCCCAACCCCCCACCCCAGTGCACAAATTTTGTGCACCGGGCCTCTAGTCATCAATAAATCAACAAAGAACAGTGTTGGAGAGGATGTGGAGAAAAGGGAACTCTTGTGCACTGCTGGTGGGAATGCAGGTTGGTGCACCCACTGTGGAAAGCACTATGGAGTTTCCTCAAAAAATTAAAAATGGAACTGCCTTATGACCCAGTGATTCCACTTCTGGGAATTTATCTGAAGAAACCAGAAACACGAAATTGATAGAATAGATGCACCTGTGTGTTCATTACAGCATTATGTACGATAGCCAAGATTGGATAGCAGTCCAAGTGTCCATCAGTAGATGAGGGGATGAAATAGCTATGGAACATTTAAACCATAGAATACTTTTACACAATGGAATACTATTCTTCCATAAAAAGGAAGACAATCTTACCCTTTGAGACAGCATGGATGGACCTGGTGAACATTTTGCTAAGTGAAATAGCCAGTCAGAGAAAGATAGGTACCATATGATTTCACTCATCTGTGGAATTTAATGAATAGACTGAACTACCAAGCAAAATAGAGATAGAATCATAGGTAGAGAGCAGGTAGGCAGCTCTGGTGGTGGGGGATGGGAGTGAGTGTGTGTGTGGAGGGATTGAGGGGAAAAGAAAAAAGAAAGAGAACTCATGGACATGGACAACAGTGTGGTGATTGGAGGAAGGAGGGAATAGGTGGAGGGCACAGAGGAGATAAATGGTGATGGGGAAAAAAATAACATTAATAAATTTTAACCAGAAAAAAAATAAAGAACAATCGAGTGAACCAGTGAGTTGAGTGAATGCACTATGAAGCTGGTCTTCAGAGAAACAATCATCTGGCCACTGGAGGGCGGTGTGTTCCCACAGAAGCTCAGGGCAGGGCCCTCTGAAAGGAGCTTCTGAGGAGGAGGAGGCCAGGAGTCTCCGGACGTTGGGGGTGGGTGTTCCGGTTTTGTACCTCGCTGGGTGCCCTGGGCGAGGGAAGACAGGATCACAGCTTTGCATTTCGTTGGCTCTTTACGGTAGAGGAGGCCTCTGATCCTTGTGTCAGTCAGTCCAGAACCACAGGCCCAGAACTCAGAACAGACCTGGCTTCTTTGGGGGGCCTCAGAGGAATTGAAGCAATTCCTTCAAAAAGCAGATTTCCAAAATGGCTTTTTTTTTTAAGGCTACAAATGCCAGGGCTGGCACAGCCTGGGAGCACTGATCCCACCCCTGTGGCACCTCCGCAGGGGGATCCCCCTTCACATAAGACTCTCAGCAGTTCCAGGGACGCCTCTCAGTCACCAAGCCCCGCACCTTGCCTGCCTGTCCCCCCTGCGCAGGGAGGGCCGGTGGCCCTGGGCGTGGTATCCAGGGGCGCCAGGCAAGATTTTGCCATCTCCATGGCAGAGCCACCTGCTTCTCTGTCTGTCCATATGGTGTGTCTGCTGAACTTCACATCCTGAGTTCCCCAGGCCCGCTCAGGCGTCCAGTCTCCTGTCCTGACACACCCAGCTTCCTGTGTCCCTCTCCATCCCTGTGCCCTGGCAGAGAGCCATGACACCCAAGCACAAGGGTGCCTGTGTCAGGCTGCGCAGCACGCACTTCCCACAGGGCGAGGACTCCCACAGAAGGGGCCAGGCTGAGCAGCCGTCCCTTTCCCAGCAGGTCCGAGGGGCCACACCCAGCTTCCTGCCTCCCTAACACCACTTCCCACACCCTACATGGCAGGAAGCAAAGCAGGACATTTTGACAAGGCAGCTTGGGTGTCACAATGATTCCACTGGGTGTGAGTTTCTTAAAAAACCAAGTGAGATGGCAGATGTCCTCCTACCCATCTGGAATGTTACCTCAACTACTGAAGTCCAGACAAAGCTCAGAGAGCGTGTGGGGAGTCAGGGACAGTGCCCGAGAAGCAATAAAAGGTTTCTGGACATAACTAATTTGCTTTTAGTCTAAATTAGGGGGCCAGCAGGCCTCTGGCTCTCCCTGCAGCCTGCAACTAAGAGGCCATGTTGTCACTTGCATTAAGCTCATCTATTTGTGGGAGTCCATTTGGGCTCCAACCTACCACTTTGCACTCACAGCCCTGCTTCACTCAGCTTGGAGGCTGGCCAGCTGACCACGAGTCCCCTGCGAAGTGCCCCCCAGGCCTGGGTGGGCTGAAGCAGAAGGAGCCCAGTCACATCAGGAAGGCCTGGCTTTGGCCTCAGTTCTGTGGCCCTGGGCCGGTGGCTGGGTCTCAGTTTCCTCTCCTAAGGACCAGATGACAGTTCTCACTTCATAGATTCGCTTTGTGAATTACATCAGAGGGCAAATGCAGCCAACTCAGCATGATGCCAGGCGCAGAGGGGCAACCACAGGGCGGGCGGTGCCACCACACTCCACTCCACTCCTCCCTCCACACCCACACCCCACACCCCGCCCTGCCCTTCTCTGACCTTGAAGCCCAAACTCGGGCTTCCAAACAGGAAATGTAGGCATTTTGGCCTCACTGGGGGATGCAGTGACGGCTTGTTCCACGACCTGTCCCTCAGGGGAGCATGGTCTCAGGCACTGAGTGCCCTCGCCAATTAGGGCCGGTCACTGGGTCATTTTCTGTCCGATTGCATGGGATGCTGGCTTCATCCTGCCCCCGCTCCCGAGTTGGTGGCTGCAGGCCACAGAGGGCTGGCACTGTGTCCCTCTCCTCCCCCTGACCTCTCACTGTTCCCTAGCTAATGCCACTAAGGAATTTGAACACAGGGAGCCCCACCTCCTGTCCCCACAGTCCTGAGGAAGACGCTGGTGCCAACCTACTTTCAAAATGTCTTTCTTTCAAGGGCCTCAGAATAGACCGTGCTGCTCCCTGGCTCCGTGTGTGGCTGGGAATGAGTCCAGCGGGTCAAGTGGGGGAGGGTGGGCAGGCTCGGCTCCAGGCCGCTCCACCACATGGTCCTGGGTGTGGCTCTGGCCACCAGGCTGAACCCGACACCGGTCTTTTTCGTGGGAGGTCGAGGCCCACCAGGGTATACGGCAGTCTCTTTGGCCATTTATGTTAGCAGAGGGCAGATAACCAGGATTGCCAGGGATGGGCCGCCCCAAGAATGTTTATTCTGTTTCCCATTTAAAGTCAGTGAACTAACTGGGAAAGGGCACCCGTAGGGAACCGCGAAGGGAACCAGTTAGCTCCACAGACTGACTACCCGTGAGGGAGAGGAACCTTCCTTCCCCACTGCCCAGCGTCACAGGCCGCTGCCCGCCCCCCACAAAAGCATCTTTGTGAAGTGCTTTGCTGGCTTTCATGCCTCCTTTGGTGCAGCCTGTCCCAACGGGGGCCAAGGGTCAGAGTTCCTGCCACTGTGATTTATTGCCTCCTGAACCTCAACTGCTGGGGAGGAGGACCCACGCAGCCGGGAGCGGCTGGATTGGCAGGAAAACCCTTCAGCAAACAGACCAGGGAGAAGTCAGGGGGAGGAAATAAGGGCCGTGGAGAAAGATGAGGGAATTGCTAAGTGTGTGCTGATGGCATCCATGAGAGAAGCCCTGAGGTCCTGAGCTGCGTGTGCCACACCAGCCCGTCCCTGCCCAAGGGCTCCACCCTGGTAGGATCAGAGTTCCACCCCAGCTCACTTTGGGACAGCAAGATCTGCCCAACAGTCCTTGGTACTGAGGACAGGAGCTGAATGGAGTCTGTGAACCATCTGCTCCAGGACCATAAATCCCCCCGTGCTGTGTGCTGCTGAGACCACCATGAACAGGGAGGAGCTGGGGGAGCTGGGTCAGCACATGGGCTGGCAAATGAAGGGAGAGCTGCCCTGGCCGGAACATGGGCTCAGGCCATCAGAAGAGAAATTAAGGATGCAATTCTGCATCCCTGCACCTGAAGTCCAAAGATGGAAAGGACCAGGCCATAACTCAGCCACCTCTGTGGGCCCCAGGGGGGCTCAACTGCCATCAACCAGGCATTAGTGGTGGATGGCTGCATGCTGTGGTGCAGGTGGCATCTCTGGGCTCCTAGCGACCACACAAAGGCAGGTGTTTCTTAAACTTCGGGATTCCTGAGCATCACTCCCAGTTATGGAGTGATCTGTGCATTCCAGAGTCCCACGCTCAAGATTTAATTCAGTAGGTTTGAGATGGAGCCCAGACATCTGCATTTTACATGCAACCCAGGCAACTTCGATGCAAGTGGTGTCTCGCCTGGTAAGGCCGTTCAGGAGACGTCTGCCTGGCTCCTATCCCGGCCTTCAGGGGCATTTCAGCTCAGATGCATTTTACAGCAGCGTCTGACCGGGCTCACACCTCTACTGACTTCCTTGGGCTTCTGCAGCCCTAGTGTTGTCTCAAAAGTCCAGTGTGGCAGGGTCTGGCCAAGCAAGAAACGGAAGCATAATTTTAAGTGTAATATTACAAAATGGAAGCAAGTGTGGGCGGGGTGGGGTGAGAGGTGGGGCGTGGGGCAGAGGAAGGAGCCACAGGTGGAAGCTCCAGGGGATGGATGGTGATGGGGTGGAGGATGACAGGCTCTGTGAGGATAACAGTGTGATGAGGGGGAGCATGACTGACAACAGTGACATGAGAGCCACCAGAGGCAGGGAAAGGAGGCCCAGGGCTGCTGGAGCTGCGCCAGGGCCCAGCCCAGGTGGACCTGCGACAGAGCTGCTGCCAGGACAGGCCTGCGGCCACATGGGGGTGCTCACGGCAGGGGGGGACGGGGAGGGTTGGGGAGTGAGCAATCAGCGGTTCTCTGGGGAATGAACCCTCCTTGACTCACTCACTGTGCTATTCTTGGCCCCAGTCCTGCAGGCGGATGTCCTTGTAACTCTCTAACTTGGTAATCAAGTGAATGCCTAGGTCCTTGAAATATTAAAAGACATTTCAAAGGAGCTGAAAATTGACACCCTGACTTAATTAACAAGATTGTAGGGTTGATTTCAAAAGGGCAGAGGTACATTTTGAGCCACCATCAAGTACACACACGAAAGGCAGCGTCTCACCCACGTAAATGCTAAGTTACACTCACACTTTCAGGATGTGTAGGCCACATACTCTCAAATTGCTTGACTTCTATTTAAATTTGTTTTAGGCCAGAACAGCTGAAGCACATCCTAGAATATTAAATGCTTTTAAATGTCACTTTATGGCAAGTACCACTTGGTAGGTTTTATTTTATTTTTTGTATTTAAATGTTTTATCTTTTATTTATTTATATTTTTTCAAGAAAAAAATCTTAAATACATTACATGCAATAAGCACCAATAATTAAAGAAAAATTATCTTACATATAATATTACATGCAATAAACATTAATATTTCAAGAATAAGAGGATTTTAAGTATATTACCAAAACTGTACTAACATAGTATGATATCACAAAAGTTGTAGGAAATATTAAAAATCTGCAAATAACGGGATTACTTCTATTATATTCTAAAATATTTTTTCCTTCTGGCTCTATTTTTGTACATCAGTTTATGTTGTTCATTATATTCCATTCCACAAATGAATGAGATCATGTGATATTTATCTTTCTCTGATTGGCTTATTTCGCTTAGCATGATGCTTTTATTTATTTATATTTTTTTAAAATATATTTTATTGATTTTTTACAGAGAGGAAGGGAGAAAGATAGAGAGTTAGAAACATCAATGAGAGAGAAACATCGATCAGCTGCCTCCCGCACATCTCCCACTGGGGATGCGCCCGCAACCCAGGCACATGCCCTTGACCGGAATTGAACCCGGGACCCCTCAGTCCGCAGGCCGACGCTCTATCCACTGAGCCAAACCGGTTTTGGCTAGCATGATGCTTTTAAAGTCTATTTTGTTGGATATGAGTATTGCTACTCCAGCTTTTTTTTTCTTTTCCATTTGCACGGAAAATTTTTTCATCCCTTCACTTTCATCCTGTGTGTGTCTTTTATTTTGAGGTGGGTCTGTTGTAGACAGCATATAGTTGGGTCATGTTTTCGTATCCATTCAGCTACTCCACCTTTTGATTGGAGCATTTAATCCATTTACATTTAGGGTTATTATTGAGAGGTACTTATTTGTAGCCATTTTAATTCTGTATGGCTAGGTTTCTCTGTTGCTTCTTCTCAGCAGTCCCTTACAGCAATCCCTTTAGCATTTCTTGTAATGCAGGCTTGGTGGTGATGAACTCTTTTAGCCTTTTTTTTTTTTTTTTTTTTTGGTCTGGGAAGCTCTTTATTTGACAGTCTATTTTGAATGATAGCCTTGCTGGATATAGAAATCTTGGTCTCAGATCCTTGCTTTCCATTACCTTGAGTACTTCATGCCATTCCCTTCTGGCCTGTAGAGCTTCTGATGAGAAATCAGGTGTCAGCTATATGAGAACTCCTTTGCAGGTAACAGTTTTCTTTTATTTTGCTGCGTTTAAGATTCTCTTTGTCTTTAATTTTTGGCATTTTAACTATGATGTGTCTGGGCATGGGTCTGTTTAGGTTCTTCTTGTTTAGGATTCTCTGTGCCTCCTGAACTTGTGTGACTGTTTCCTTTACCAAGTTAGGGAAGTTTTCTACCATTATTTTTTCAAACACCTTCTCTATTCCTTTCTCCCTTTCTGCCTCTCTGGTACACCTGCTATTCTAATATTGTTACATTTCATGTTGTCCCACGGCTCCCTTAAGCTGGCCTCCTGTTTTTTAATTGTTTTTTATTTTTGATTCTCTAATTGAGTGATAGTTTCAACTCTGTCTTCTAGTTCACTAATTCAACCCTCAGCTTCCCCCAATCTGCTGTGTATTCCTTCCAATGTGTTATTTGTGTCATTTCATTCTTTATTTCAGACTGTTCTTTTTTCATAGTTACTGTATCTTTTTTCATACTGTTGAGCATTTTTAACATCATTACTCTGAACTCTGTTTCAGATAAATTTCTTATCTCTGCTTCATTTATCTCATCTTCTGGAGAATTTGCTAGTTCTTTCATTTGGGGGTTGTTTCTTTGTTTCCTCATTTTGATTGTCTGTTTGGGTTTGTGACTGTGTATCAGGTAGATCCTCTACACCTCGGTAGGTTTTAAATGACTCTCAAAGGGCATCCTATATAATAAAAGCCTAATATGCAAATTGTTCCCTCAGGCGGTCGTTCAACCAGGAGACCAAGAGTTTGACTGCTCGCTATGATGTACACTGGCCACTAGAGGGCAGCACAGAACATAGTGTGCATCAGTGACGCATCGCTGGCAGCAGGAAGCAGTGGAGGCACTGCTGGCCCTGACGAGAGCGGGACCGCGGTGGGATGGTGGAGCAGGTGAGCGGGTGGCACCAGGCCAAGGTGGGTGCAACGGGGGCCCGATTGCCCCACAGACAGTGACCAGTGGTGGCAGCGGGGGGCCTGGGCTGCCACCCAGCTCCCAGGCACCGAGGGAGCTGGGCATGGGGACCTGGCCCCAAGCGATTGCCCTGCAGAATGGATGGTGGAGCAGGTGAGGGGGTGGCATCAGGCCAAGGTTGGGTGCCAGGCAGGGCTGCAGGGCTGCGAGGCTGGGGGCATAAGCTGGGGCCTGGTCTCTTCAGGCCACCTGAGGGACCCATCTGTGCATGAATTTGTGCACCGGGCCTCTAGTCTGTATATATATATATATATATATATATATATATATATATATATATATGGCTAAGCAACCGTCCGACTGTCTGGTAGCTATGACACACACTGACCACCAGGGGGCAGACGCTCAACACAGGAGCTGCTGAGCTGCAGTGACTTGGCAGTGGCAATTCTCAAGTGATGCACCTGGAACCAGAGAGAAGGGAGCCCAATTCTGGGGTGCATCACCTGAGAACCGCTCTCTCACAATCTGGGACCCCTTGGGGGATGTTGGAGAGCTGGTTTCAGCGCGATCCCCACAGGCCAGGCTGAGGGACCCCACCTGCTGGGGGGACCCTGGGTCACTCCGCAGATGACCTTCGAGCTACAGCGCCACCCCAGGTGCGGCCGGGGAGGGACCACAGGTGGTTGGCTCCAGGGTGTGTCCAACCCGTCTTGCCCAGTCACCTTCTAGTTAATTTCCTTTCAATGTGCATGAATCCATGCAGTGGGGCACTAGTATTTTCATAATTTTTCTTCATGGTAAACCATCTACCAATTCACCACTTTAATCATGGTGCTGTATTTGAAGCTAATTACTCAGATCACAAGCGCAGGGGTGGAGAGAGTGGATGTTAGAAAGATAACATGCAAATATTCACAACAGAGAGCTATTGTGTTTTGGCAAATAGATGTGCAATTGTCAGCTCTGTGAAGAAACATACTTTGAAAGTAAGTCTCTTTCTCATTAAGTCCCTGTCAAGATACTTCTACAAGTTACTCACACCTCCACATTAAACATGTACGTCTCCTCACGCTGCTGACACACCTCTGTATTGTGTGTGCTCTCTTCTTTTCCAAGATACAAAGTTAGAGTGCAGTACACTGTGCTGGCATAGGGAGAGCACTTCTTGCTCTACAGATAAGAAATCAGGGAGTGATGATGTCAAGGAGTGGTTTTCAAATTTTTAGGCAGTGGGACACTTTTATCAAACGAGCCCCAATAAAAAATACAAATATTATTGTATTTATACAGATTTATTCCTAAATTTAAAATGCTCTGTGATATTTGGTGGACATGAAAATTTGAGACTGGAAGTAAGGCCAGCAATTTGTTGAAGTAGTTTCAGTCTCCACATTATTTATGTATTGTGTTATGCTTGCAGAGTTTCAAGGCTATTCTGATTCATAGACACAAGGAGATGCAAAACGTACCATGCAATCCTTGGAGCCACTTAAATAAGTTTTCAGGATCCTTGCAAAACAAGTCTGCCTGGCATAAAAACTGAAATGTTGGTACCTATTATAATTTGGTATTTAACAACAGTCTGCATTTTTAAAGTCACATTTAAAAATGTTTTTAAAATAAACATTGTATCAAATATTTATTTATAGAACAAGGCTCCTGGGAATGGAATACTAGCCCATTCCAGACCAACTCTTTATAGATCCTTATAAGCTGAACAAAATATACAGCACAACTACTTACTGCACTGAAGAGAAAGAAAAAACCCAGGAAGCTACCAGAGGAGAGTTGATGCTTGGAAGAAAAAATCTTTGGGTGCATTTCCTGTTTTTAATGGCTTTTTGCTTGAGGACAGGCTCTATTCCACCAAGCAGAGCAGCTAAACTTAAAACAGTAAACCCACTGCTGTGCTGGCTTACCCCACAGTCTTAATAGCTTAAAAAACAAAAAGACCAAGTGTAGAGTGACTAAAGTAGATAGAAACTGAAGGGAGGATCCTAGAAAGTAGAACCAGAGAGGGGGACCCAAAAATTCTGTGTAAAACTGCCCAAACCTCTAGTTGATCTTGTAACCAGACATGAGCAAGGCAAATTCAAAGCAGCCTAGCTAAGAACTTGAGATTTCTACTGCTATATATTGCAGGGGGTTAGGGTTGGGGAACTTAAGACTACACATGTTAACTGTCTCCCTTAAAAAAAAATTGGTACTTTTTCGAGGAATGTAATAGAATCCAGAATCTCTAAAATGCGTGATTCACAAAGTTATGATACAATCCAAAACTACTGGGCATGCATTCAAGAGAAAAGGTAATCAATAGAGATTAATCCTGAAAAGATCTAGATGTTTAAATTAGCAGCAAGGATTTTAAAGAGTATACTTATTCTCAAAGAGTAAAGGAAAATAAGCTTGTAACAAGTGAACAAGTGAGAAATCTAAGGAGAAACAAAGCTATAGGAAAGAACCAATAGGAAATTCCAAAATGGAAAAAAACAATGTCTGAAAAAAGGATTTACTAAATGAGCTTTAGAGCAAATTATAGATGACAGAATAAAGAGTCTGTGAACCCGAAAATAAATAAAATTAGCCAACCTGCAGAACAGAGAGAAAAATAAATTTTAAACTGAAAGACCCTCAAGCAATTGTGGGCCGACTTCAAAAGTTCTAATGTATGTCACAGGAGTATAAGAAGAAGAGGACAGAAAGGGGCAAAAATACATTGGAAAAATAATGCCAAATGTTTCCCAAATATCATAACAGACATAATTTTACAGTCAAGCTCAGTGAACCCCAAGCAGTATAAAAACAAAGAAAACAACATGTAAGAATGTGAAGCAACATTGCTGGTGAGTGTGAACAGTATAGCTACTTTGCAAAACGTTGGCAGTTTCTTATAAAACTAAAAATACACCTAGCCATGACGTAGCAATTTTGCTCCTGAGGATTTATCCCAAATAGGATGAACACAAATGTCCAGAAATTACTTGTGTGGGTCTTATCCAAGAGAACATACACCCACCATGGTATATACTACAATGGAACACTAGTTAGTAATAAAAAGGAATAAACAATTAATGCATGCAATGATATGAATTAAAAAAAAATGATGTCAAAAGAAGCCAGATGCAAAAGGATACATAATATTTTATTCCATATCCTATATAATAAAGAGGTAATATGCAAATTGACCTTCACACCCTCACAAGATGGCTGCCTATGACCGGGCCGGCAGGGGGTGAGTGAGGGACGACCAAACGACTGAACAGCAGGCTGCGTGGGGCGACCAGGCTGGAGGGGGGAGGTGCAGTTAGGGCGACCAGGCCGACAAGGGGGGCAGTTGGGGACGATTAGGCTGGCAGGGGGGGCAGTGACGGGCAATTAGGCCAGTGAGGGGGCAGTTAGGGGTAACCAGGCTGGCGGGGGGGGGGGGCAGTTAGGGGCGACCAGGCCGGCAGGGGGGCAATTAAGGGTGACCAGGTTGGCAGGGTGGGGGGCAGTTAGGGACGACCAGGCAGGCAGGTAGGTGAGTGATTAGGAGCCAGTGGTCCAGGATTGTGAGAGGGATGTCTGTCGGACATCCTCCAAGGGGTCCTGGATTGGAGAGGGTGTAGGCTGGGCTGAGGAGATACCCACCCCCATGCACAAATTTTATGCACCAGGCCTCTAGTATCCTATATAATAAAACCCCAATATGCAAATTGACCAAACAGCAGAAAGACCTGCAGAATGAACGGTCGCTATGATGGGCACTGACCACCAGGGGGCAGATGCTCAACGTAGGAGATGTCCCTGATTAGGGGCAGCTCCTGTATTGAGCGTCTGCCCCCTAAGAGGGAGGCGACCAGCAGTGGCGATCGGGGGGCAGGGCTGGCCAGCAGGCAGCTCCAGGCCGCCAGCCAAGGAGGGTGCCAGCGGGGGCCCCCCGATCGCCCCACCTGCAGGTCACCCCACAGATGGCCCTGATCGCTAGCTAGGCCTAGGGACCCTACGCTATATGTTGGGAACAGTCTCTTAAATTTAAAAATTAAAACCTGGCAAGGCTACTCTAACACTGGAAAAATGGGATGATGCTGCGATGACATGCATGGACTCTGGCTTGCACATTTTGTAGTCAGCTCTGATTCTGACACTTATAACTGTGTGAAAAAGCCAATTACATTTTTTATAATCAGGGAAAAAAAAATGTGGCTGCCCATACAACAGCAAGATGTCTTTCACTTGTATGAAAAGTATGGTCACTGGTGCATGCAGCGTCCTGGGTTGTGAGAGGGTTGTCTGACTGCCGTTTTAGGCCTGTAAACTAGCAGGCTGGGCTGAGGTCTGCCCCACCCCCTGCACAATTTTGTGCACTGGGCCTCTAGTGTGTGTGTGTATGTGTGTATATATATATATATATATATATATATATATATATATATATAATCTCCCAAGAATAGACTAATCTATGGGGGGGTGGGAGGGAATCTGAATAAGCTGCTCCAGAGACTAGACTAGGAGAGACAGGGCATGAGGGAGCATTCTGAAGTCACAGTAACGCTGTCTATCTTGATGGGATTTGTGTTACATGAGTGTTACATTGTTAAAATTTGTTGAATGGTATTAAGATATGTGTGTTTCACTCTAAGTTATCTTTTACCTTAAAAATATTAAGTGCAGAGAGAGAACTGACTTAAGACAACCATCAAAGATGATATATATCTAGGAGAGAAACCAAGATGGCAGCATAGGTAAACACTGGAAATTGCTGCCTCGCACAACCACTTCAAAAATACAACTAAAAGACAAAACGGACATCATCCAGAACCACAGGAAGGCTGGCTGAATGGAAATTCTACAACTAGAAGGAAAGAGAAAAGCACACTGAGACTCAGAGGAGGTGCGGAAGTGAAGTGCAGAGGTACGGAGGCACACATGGAAAGGGCTGGTAACTGAGGACACGGTTGTCTTTTTCAATTGGGAGGGAGTCTCAAGCTCCCTACTGCTCTGAACTCTAGTTCTGGGCGAGTCTCTGGGGACCCAGACTCATAGGGGACAAAACTGGACTGTCTGACATTGGTAGGAACTCGAGGGTGGCTTTCTCTCAGAGGTGCTTACAGTGATTACCATGGGACACTGAGACTCGGGGCCTCTTAGGGCAGGACTGAGGAGTAGCCATAGCTGCTTGCTCTGCCCTGTTGATCCCCTGAGACCCCGCCCCACCCAAGCTGTGCGCAGAGGCTTTTGCATATGAAAGGGCCGGCCCTTTGCAATCTGAAAATTACCTAACAAACTGCAGCTGGGTCAGAGAGACCCAGAACTTCCAAAAGAAGGCCCAAGGCCCCACAGCAGCTTGCATTGCTTCACAGCTGGTCCTCATCTGGGCACCTCCAAACCCCAAACAAAGAAGAGGAATCTGCAGATCTTTCCATAGCTCCATAGCACCTCCTTAGAGATCCAGGACCCAGTGTGCCCAGTGGTCAGAGTGGTACCATCCAGATTGCAACTCCTCAGATCCATGGGGGACACACTCGGGGGGCAGACTCAATGAGCACCAAAGCCCCACTGAAGCAAGTCATGCCCCATAAGGGTGTCTCCAGCACAGAAGTTCTCCCACTGCAGACACAGCTGATTCTCACAGACAGTTGGCCTGGAGGTCAATTCCTCCCAGTGATACCTACAACAATCAAGGCTTAACTACAAGACTGTGCACAAAGCCCACAAAGGGGTGCACCAAGAGTGTCCACCTCAGGTAATTGGGGAGGCTGAGCCACTGGGCCCTATAGGACACCTAGCACACAAAGCCACTCTATCAACACAGGGAAGCAGCCAAAATGTGGAGACAAAGAAACAAGTCACAAATGACAGAAATGGAGGAAAGCAAACTACAGGATATAGAGTTCAAAACCACACTTCTAAGGTTTTTCAAGAATTTTCTAGAAACCGCCGATAAATTTAGTGAGACCCTCAAGAAATCTAGTGAGACCCTCGAGGTTATGAAAAAGGACCAACTAGAAATTAAGCATACACTGACTGAAATAAAGAATATTATACAGAGTTCCAACAGCAGACTAGAGGATCATAAGAATCAAGTCAAAGATTTGAAATACGAAGAAGCAAAAAAAAAAACAAAAAACACCCAACCGGAAAAACAAGAAAAAAGAATCCAAAAATATGAAGATAGTGTAAGGAGCCTCTGAGACAACTTCAAGCATACCAACATCCAAATTATGGGGGTGCCAGAGAGAGCAAGATATTGAAAACCTGTTTGAAGAAATAATGACAGAAAACTTCCCCTATCTGGTGAAAGAAAGACTTCCAAGTCCAGGAAGCGCAGAGAACCCCAAACAAAGGGAATCCAAAGAGGACCACACCAAGACACGTCATAATTAAAATGCCAAGGGCAAAAGACAAAAAGAGAATTTTAAAAGCAGCAAGAAAAAAAAAAGTCAGTTACCTACAAGGGAGTATATCCTGCCCAGCCGGCATGGCTCAGTGGTTGAGTGTTGACCTGTGAACTAGGAGGTCAGGTTCGATTTCCGGTCAGGGCATATGGCCAGGTTGAGGGTTCAATCCCCAGTGTGGGACGTGCAGGAGGGAGCCAACCAATGATTCTCTCTCATCACTGATGTCTCTCTCTCTCTCCCTTCATCTCTGAAATCAATAAAAATATACTTAAAAAAATATTAAGTGCAAATGTTAAGCTCTAATTTATGATATGGACACTGAAGTGTTCAGGGGTAAAGTATACTGGAGCTTACTTTGAAATGCATAAAATATGGAGACTTGATAGATGGACAGATATGGGTATATGGGCACTTACTCAACAATTTTCTTGTAGTTTTAAGTTTTTTCATAATAAAATACTGAGGAAGAGGGATAAGTGCCTAATTCTTAAAGGTCTACTGTGTAACAGGAGGATCACAGAAAATTCAGGAATTAAGAGACCAAGCTTTGAGAGCCAAGCAGTGCAAGTAATGGTGTTTCCCATCTTCAGCATTAGGGCTGAACTAGCTGAACACTAGGATGCCTTCTAAACAGAATGGTATGTCTGAGGCGTGAGGCTGTAAGATCCCTGAAGAATCAATAGGCTGCACATATGGAAAGCTTTGCCGTACATCTGTAGCTGCCGCTGTGGTGGTAGCCCCCATTCTGAGTGCAGAGGACGTGGAGATTCCCACCACCTCCTTCTCCAGTCTCACAGCACTTCCTCTTCCTTTTGCGCCTTCCATTTCACTGACCTTTGGTTCCATTACCATCCATACTGTCCTTCCCACCTTAGGGGATGCAAATGCTGCCCTTCCCTGCTGTTGAGGAACTCCTTTTCCTACCGTTGGCCCCTCGCTAATTTCTGTTCATTCTTAGACCTCAGCTTCGTTAGCCCACAGACCACACTGGGCAGTCCCACTCCACCCCCAACTAAAGCACATATGAAATGATCCCAGTTACTTTCTTTACAATATTTAATGTCTCGCTCCTTAAACTAAAAGCTCCATGAGGGCAGAAACTGGCCAGCAGGTGACTTGTACAGGACAGTAACGGCTTACCTTCATAACACTGTCATAAATAAGCCCAACTTTTTAGGGTTAAAAGTGTAATTTTATTTAGATGTTACTTGTACATAATCTATAGTAAGATATACAAACAGATAAAAATTGTTTAACAGGAATTTTTTTAAGACCACTTTAAATTTAATTTACAATAGCATTGGTAACAGTGCAGGATGACAGATACTCTGAATAGAACACAAAAAGTCCTTGTTACTCTGGCGGATACAGTCCCACTAGCCTTTAATGGATTAAAATGTATCATGTATTTCAGTTGCAAATTATTACAAAACTCTCACAACCTAGCCACTGGGTGCTAAGAAAAGATTTTGATATTCTAAACATTTACTAAAATGAAAATGTCAATTCTTTAACAGTATACTTTTCCTAAAGAAAAATGTAAGGGTACCAAATCCTATGGTGTGGTTTTAGGCTAACAACTGAAAATCAATGATATCGTGTTTGTGTCGCTAATGTGTGACACTAACTGATGTTCTCATCCCCTCTGCCTAACCTATTAATATGAAAGAAAGCTTGTAAAATATTAAACTAAAATATACATGGGGGGAAGACTGGGGACAATTTAAAATAACCTTACAATAATATATAACTACTTTACAATGTAAAATTCATAGGTATGAAGTAAGTTTTTAAATGTTCTTCTCCATTTGTCTTGGTAAATACTTCTTGAAAATGAAAACTGAAAATTCAAAATATTCACTTTTTCCTTTTCATGTAATACCATGTTAGAAAAGTCTAAATTTAAATTTTAGAATCAAATTTATTGAGAAAAATACTGCAAAAATAACCTAAATTGAATTTTAGTCCTTTTCCATTCTTTTGAAGGCTACATTATACATCAGGGCAAAAGCTTTTTCACTACAGAAAATCAAGTTGAAATAACTTACTGATTAAACTACAGGCAACTAATAACTAATAGGCTTATGAATATTTATGAATAAAGTACCACTGATTTCATGGTAATGAGCTCTAAACAGAAGAAATCCTTACTTACTAGAAGATAGTAGCTTTATGTATCTTCTCCATCCTGAGAACAGAAAGGACAGGAGAAACAAAGAAGCATCACCAGATGTGAGTGCTAGAATTACACAGGTTACTCCTAATCCAAAGCACAAAAAACCAAAATACTGTAATAAAGACAAAATAAGACTAGAAAAATGAAAAGTCCAAGAATAATGCTAAGAGAGTAGGCCTCTACATTGAAAAAAAAAGGAGAAATTAAAGAAAGAAATTAAAGGTTAATAAATTATTTCTTCTATTTAATAAAATTATGCTGAGAGCCAAATGGTGACTAGCTCCAAGAAAAAGAACCTCAACAAGCATGTGCTGATGAAAAGACTCGACGACCTGGCATAAGCATGGTCTTCGAAAGGGGGTGCAGACATGAGGCTTTCAGAGTTTCAAAATTTATGTGACTGAAACCCAACGTACAGGCCTTCTATGAGGACCGTGTACAAGCCACGCCAATGTCCCACTCAGGGACACAGACATGCTTTGGGGGCCGGCTGATTTCCTCAGATGAACTTGTTAGCACGACTCTACTAGCTACAGTCCTGTTTACATTCCTACCATCAACCCAAACAACTCTTCAGCTAAAGATTCCTTCGCCACGTCTGAGCGTCACTAGTACCTGCCACCTGTTTGAAATGTGGGGCCTTGGCACAAATCCCTAGTAAGTAAAGTGTCTTAGTGTTTTGTGCTGTCTTATTTATAGTCAAAGCCTGGGTGTTTGTTTATGCTGGATGAGCAGTTATCCTGCATCCAAAATTACGGAGCATAAGCTCTCATTCATGAGTCTTCCCACGGTTTGCCTTCACCAGGAATATGAACCCCATGGGACGGTGTGGGGAGAAAAGTAGGGAGGGAAAGGGTAAAGGAACATGACCTGCTACAGCTACAGGTCTAATCTAACCTGAGGTGTTTTTTAAAATGTCATGTGCTGACAATGTGAGGAGAGAACCTCGTGCTTCCAGGACAGAGTGAAAGCCCGCTCCTGTGATGGATCCCTAACATGGCCACAGCACAGGAAAAGCAAAGAGCTCTCAACACCTGCATTCGCCTACACCTAGGCTTTTGAAGTTCAGACCAAGGGGAGCGGGGTGCCATCTGGAGCGCACAGAGCTCACTTAGGCCCGGCCTCCCGGGAAGCAAAAGGCGAAGGTCTCCTTCGCACTCAGAGCCCACACTCAGCGGCTCTACCCAGCAAGGCCGTGGCTCCCAGACCGCTCAACCTGGCTGGTGCCCACACGGAAGGGCTGTCGAATGCTTCGAGTGTCATCGCCAATAGCCCCGGAAGGAAAAAGAACCCTGCTCTTCATTTTTATTACGACTGAGCTGCTTACCTCTTACAAAAAGCATCCACAAGCACTGACTAAATGCCCACCGGGACGCCTGCTGAAAAGGCCCTTCCAATTTCACCTTTTATAAGAGCGTGCAAAGGCAATGAAATTATTCAACAAAACATTCAAGTTCACAGAATGTACCACTCCAAGAAAATGAAAGCAGAAGCATTTGATTCTCCTTATTTGTTAAATCTTTCTCTCTAACCAAATGTTTCTCTCTTCTGAAACACACACAAAAATTTGAAACAGTATCACTTACTGATTGGAAGACGTCAACGCATAGTCATTAATCTTGCTGAGGCCTAACACTAAGCAGCTTCACAAACACACAGCAAGTCTGCAGAATTGTAAGGTACGAGTAAACCCAAAGTGCACTGAACACTTTCATGGCCAGGAAAAAGGAAGCAAGATGCTGTTTTCAGGACAATGCAATAGTTACAGCGCTATTTCCTCAGGTGCAGCACGATTTCTCTATGTGTGGTGGCACTTAAGTATTACACAGTAAATACTGAAAGAACCCAGAAGTTTTGGATGTGCAAAAGCAATTATCACATTATTAATACAAAAGTTGCTAAGCTACAGGATTATAATACCACTATTTGGGTGTTGAGACCACGTAAAATTTTCAATACACTTCCGACACGGTTTCCTGGCTGGCCACCAGCCTCGTGGCCAGGCTGCCCCCGCCACCTCAGTCAGACCAGTCGTTTTCATCCAGCTCCGAGTCGTCGTCCGAGTCACTGTACTCCACGGCAATGCGTCTGGACAGGATCGTGGCCACGTCATTCCCAACTGGCTCGCGCTTGGCTTCTTGCTCACGCTGCTCTTGTACTTTTTTCAGCTGAATTCCTAGAAGACGCAATGCATGGTTTAGAATTAAATCCTTTGCGTGCTCCAAATTAAGGAAAAAACAAACTAGTAAGTCTACTTGACTTTTTTTTTCTCCTATTGACATTAAGGATAAAAACAGTTTTGGAAACTTGAAGGGAGAAAAGCTTGGGAAATAGGAGTTTCATGACTAATAAAAGAATGTACATAACAATTTTTACAGCAAAGTAATGGTGTGAACACCTTTAAAGAAAACCCGAGAGCTACGCTGTCCAACACAGGGTCCACGAGCCACAACAGCTGCTTCGGGCAAACTGACAGTGGCTGTGGCCACCTCGCGGGACCGTGTGAACAGGAGACATTTCTATCATTAAAGAACACTTTCCCGAACAGGCGTGGACAGCTCTTTTCTAACCCGCGGAGGTAACTGAGAAAACTTTGCTTCAACAATTATTGTTGAAAATGGATATAAAATAAAAACATCTCTCTTACCTAGTAACAAAATGGATTATATGATGATTTAATGTGCAAATTCTTTTGAATTAATTTCAGATTTATAGAGTAACTGTAACACTAGTATCAAAACGTTCCCATATGACCTGCATCCAGATTCCCCAATGGGTAACATTTGATCACACTTGTTTTAGCAATCTTTCTCCATCATTGTTATTAATACACACAGATACTTTTTGCTGGACAATTTGAAAATAAGTAGCATATAATTTGCTTTTTTGCCCTTTACCCCTAAAGTACTTTATGTGTAATTCCTAAAAAACAATGATCAAATTCAGATCAGCGTAGATATAATGCTACCATCCAGTCTACAAATTTTATTTAAATTTTGCCAAAAGACCTAATATAGCAAATGAAAAAAGTTTCCACCAGGTTTGGGATTCAATACCGATCACCTATTACATTAGTTGTGTTTCAATAATGATCCTTAATCTAGGCAGTTCTTCAGCCTTGGTGATTTATGACTGCAGTTTTGTAGAATGCCCTCAATATGGGCTCCGCAGAGGTTTTCTCATGGAAAGATAGTTACAATTATCACTCTTCCTGGGCAGGGCTCACAGTGTCAAAAGTCAAAACACTGTCCTCTTGTGACCCCAAATTTGTTATCTCCGAGGCATTAAATAGCTGTGGGCATTCAAGATAGATGAGAACCCTGGGATCTGTAGGAGGCCTGACCCGGGTGCTGCAGCCAGGCGCAGAGGTGTCTGCAAAGGGCATCACAGACACTCCAGCTGCTCCCTCAGTCACCTCCAGACGGGAGCAACTAACTGCGACCAAGCACCTGGGCGGCTCCTCAGCGTATGAGAAGCGTTTAGAGTACACGTACTTCCACACCCTGGCAGTGACCCTCAACCAAGCTGGGCTGGGACCTGAGGTAAAGAATACATGGTGTGCAGCAGGGGTTTAATGTGGGGTTCTGTAGGGAGGCACAGTGGGGAGGCTCCCCACTCTGATTTGACAGAGATGTTCTGCCTTCTTGGTTCATGTTCTGGGGGTTTGGTGTAGGACTCCCATCTGACAGAGTTCTGCTGCTATGTAAATGCTGCAAACTACTGGCTTAGCACATCAAGCCAAAAATATGGAAAGTCTAGGACATATTAGATATTTATAAAAACAAAATCACTAACATGAGCTCATTTTCTTTCATTTATACTTTCACCATTAGAGTAGAATGCAGACAAAATAGTCAATATTTATTTCTAGTCAAGTAAATCTTTCCTGAATTCTCAGTTCTTTATCATATGTTTACTTTGCACAGACAAAACTACATTACTATTTTTTAAAATAGCAAATAAAGGTCCTTTAACCATATTCTAAAAAACAATCTTGTGTAGCGAGGAGTCCCCTGAAGACCAGGCTATAGCTGGTTGGAGACAGAAATCTCTTTCTGAATGGAAGATGGCACATGTAGGGGATTCACTTACCCATTCGAATAGCAGCAAGAAGATCACTGCGCGCATCGCTTATGGGTGGTTGTGCAGTTTCTTGTCGTTTTGCCTCAGCTACTGGAGGGCCATGCATGGGGGAGGATGAGAGAGAAGAGCTTGTGCCAGGAGGGCCTGGCGGGGGAGGTGGGGGGCCCGGAGGAGGCGGGGCTGTGACCACCAGCCCAGTGGAGGGCGGGTGAGGAGGCGCCGGGTAGGAGGACCCAGCTGCTGCTGGGAAGGAGGGCTGCATGGGAATCTGGAGAGGACTGACGAAAGCAGTTTGTGCTGAAGGGATCATGGGGGGTGGAGGGGGCGGAGGTGGTCCCGAGGGGTTGTAATATTCAATGATCTGGGCTGGGAGCATCCTAATGAGAGAGGAAACACAGAGTCATTAAAGCAGCAACAGAGGGTCACACCTGAGGTTCTGACATGGCTAGTACAAAGGTCTTCCCCAAACACAATACATAGTGTCATTTGGATTTAAGACACTGCAGGATGCAATATCCACTGTTGGGTCAGTTATTTCCACAGGTTTACATTATTCACTACGACAGGGTTCACGTCATTCACTGAAATGCACCCAAAAGATAACCACTCAAAGAGGAATTTCCTGTGAAATGCTAGGTAAGAGGAGCAACACAAATGCCTCCTTTACATTGGGCATCTCAAAAGCAGGTGGCTCACAAACTTGTCTTATAAGGGTTCTGTGGCCAATCAGATTTGGAAAATTCTGTATTTTGTATCTCATCTCCATGGAAATTCCCCAAGCCCACAATGTTCATCAGAATATCAAAAGCTTTGAAAAGTCCTACAGCGAAGAAATCCGAATTCTATTAGTCTAAGGCTTTCCAAACCAGCTGGACCCCAGACTCTCTTCTTACCTGACAATTAGAGCCTCAGAACAAACTTTGGGAGTCCTGACTTAACAAGGACCAACGATGGGAAACAGCCAGGGCTGTGTGGTCAGGGAGGATGCCCCCGAAAGCTGAGGGATGTGCGTTTAGAAACTGATACGTGCTGTTCTGGATACATGCTTAATGGAAACACACATTCGACTTTCCTGGGCACTGCCTCTGAGGGGTAACTCTTCCATATTAAAAAGGGAGTGCTAAGGCAGCCCATGAAAATATAGGTTGGTGCTTAAATTACTAACCACCCAAAGATGAGGGTCTTTCCTAGGGCGGTTTGAATTTCACTGCCAACAGGGAACAAGGTGGGAGAATGATGAGTGAGCACGAAGAGGTCAAGAAAGATTATACAGCCAAGTGTAAGAAGGGAGGCAGGGGGTACTGCACTGCATGGTGCTCTCATCTGTGGTATGAATTCTCCCTGGTTCACCCAGGATATACTGGTATAGAGAAATTTGAGGATTTGGGACAGGTTCACAGAATCGGAGTTCCATCTTTTATCAATGCCTCTGCTTAACGATCCACTCACACATACACAAATACGTGTATTAATGAGTATACACATGAATACAGACACAAACCTGAGATTTATCTATAATAAGAAAAGGGAACAGCACGACACTGTATTTTTTAACAGAACTTGTCATAACCAATAGTTTCCACATTTAGTCATTCTGGGCTGGCCTCTGGCCTCTAAAGTGTGACTATTTAATTAAAATTCTTAAACACACATAGCAAGATTCCATTGCAAGAGTGAGTAGCAATTAGAGTACAAGGAATACGAAATTACCCATAGTCTGCTGGAGCCATGGGTGCCGAGGCCTGGGACCCCTCTGCGGCCTGTGGTGGGGGTGGCGGAGGTGGCTGCTGAGGTCTGTTCAGGGCCATGTGTCTCACCGAGGCAGAGGGGGGTCGGTACTCATGCTCGGGGGCCTGGCTGGCTGGCCCAAGTGGCAGGGCGTCACCTGCTGCGTATGAAGGGGTGACGGGCTGCGGGTGCAGAGAATGGTTGGGAGTCGCTGGATAAGAGTAATCTGTGACATCCGATGCGTGAGACCTGACATTCAAGAAAAGGGTGGGAGAAATTTAAGTTCAAAAGATTTCCACTAACCAGCATATAAGCATATATTTGAATAATAACATTGCCAATACACAGAAATCACACATTTATTTCCTTTACTGTAAACTAGGCCCAACCTCATGAGAGCTTCCAAGCAACAACGTAATGACTACGTTAGCAGCGAGCCCGGTGTTACGTGGAGTCAGACTCACGGCTTTAAAGTGAGCATGTCAGACAGATGGGCAAGCAGAGCCCCATTTCACACCACATCAGCATACGGTCTTAAGAGAGAAGGCCACGAGACAAGTCCCACTTAATTCAAAAACAGAGGACTTCGGGGGCCAGGAAGCTGATAGCGCATCATTAGAAATTACAAAATGGCAGATAAACTGGGTAAATATCAACAGTAAGAACAGAAAAAGAAAGCAAGAATGCAGTGCAGTGAAAAATTGTTTTCTTGAACAGAAGAAATGTGTTTAGCCAAAAAGAAAGACCATGGTGCAATATGGAAGGGCCTTCCTGCTTTCTCTGAGTGCACAGTCATAGGCGAAACTCTGAAAGGGATGGAGACTGTATATTAGTTGACGGAGCTCAGACAGACAGAGGCCTTTGTGAGGGGGCACGGGGACTTGTAAAGGTCACAGCTGCACAAAATGGTGTTAGTAAGGGAGGTGCTCCTGGCCCGGTTACAGGACACGTGGTCAGTATGGGGGCTGCACATCCTCTCATGATGGCGAAAGCAGGGTGGGCAGCCTGAGGACGGCAATGCAGAGAGCAAAACGACAAACCCTCTGGGCGCTCTGTCCTCTTTCGTGCTCCCTGCCTGTTCCAGTGTCCTGGCATCACTCATAAACTCAATGCCCATTTTCCTCCTCTCCCACTCTTCTTTTCTTGTTCTGACTTTTCTCACGTGTATCTGCTGGCTTCGGGTAGGACTCAGCTTGTGTTTCTCTCTCTGAAGGAAACAGGCAGACACACAAGGGGATGTGGAGGAGCAGGGGAAACACCAACTGAACTTGGATCTTGGAATCAGACAGTAGCTTCCCTTAACTGGAGCATCTCAGACACAGAAAAAGCTCTCCATGTGACGAGAGACTGCCCCCCGCCCCAATTGCAGTGTAATAATAATAATTCACTTTTCCTTCTCTAACGGCAGTATAAATTCTATATTATGATGTGCATATGATTCTATCTTTTGAACTATACAAACTGCTGGCAAGTAAGTTAAAAACATTTTTAATGGGGGAACAACCTAGCATATTTTCACAACGTAAATACCTAAAACCCTGGAGTCCTTGGTGATGTATGTTTGACTCTGTATGTGACTATGTCATACGCTATGTGTACAATTTCTAAAGGAAACAAAGTGATCTGGAAAAATATAGAGCACTTCTCATGAGATGGGGAGCCAGAAATTATAAATATTCTGGAATAATGTAGAGTGCTGTCCTTATAACTACCTTTGTGACACAGCCAAAAGGAGTCAATATAAAGGAGGATAACCAGACTGGTGAGTGAATAAAGGAACAGGCAGTGAATGTCTGAATTCGAGAATTACAGCAGGAGGGCTGTGGAGGGCAGGACTTGGAAGGAGGGTGGGCAGGACAGAGGACTGGTTTAAGAGTGAAGGCTCATTTAAAGGGGAGCCCAGTGGCTGGAGGAGAGGTGAGGAGTGGGGTGACTGATGGAGACAGAGACCCCCATGCGGGAAGGTAGAAATCAGCTACAGAGACACACACCAATGTGGAGATGAGAGGACTGGTCTTGTGACCTCCTGTTACAGGAGAGAGAACTGGTAGGAGTGAGATGATATGGAAACAGGAAGAAGTGTAAGCAGTGGAGACGTGGTGGGAGAAACCAGGGACTCCCAGGGTTTTGTGGGTGGACAGGTGGGCAGAGTCAGAGCTGTAATACAGGGCCTGGAAGAGGATGAGAAATAGCTCAAGGACAGCTGGGCGTGGAGGTCTCACTCTCCCAGATCATAGTGAAGAGAGCTGGGGGGAAGCATTTAATCAATTTTCATCCCGAATTTACACTTAAAATCAAACCACTGCTGATAATCTACAGAGAGAGCAAAAATGTATCATTAGTGTATATGAACCATTTTTATGTACAAAATATATTACTTATATGAACAGTTTTATTATATACAAGCCATACAACTTAATATTCAAAATTTCCTCAGTTATTTAAAAACCGTGATTCTAAATAATACTTAAAATATGAATACAAAACATTAAAAAGTCAAAAGGCAAAAAGTATAGAGCATGATTCCAATTGTGTAAAAAACATATACATCTTTACAGAAAAAAGACAAAAGGGGGGAAAGTACACTAAAATGCAGATAGTGGTTTTTCTGGATAATAGGATTATGGATAATATTTTAATGTTTTCTGTAATTTCCAAATATAAAAAATTACTTTATAATAAGAAAAAGTGATACACTTTAGTGAAATAAAAAATTTCTAAATTAATTTAAGGGATGTAATCCAAGTACAATATTAATTATAATCTACTTTTCTGGTACATGCATATAGTGAGAGGCCATGAAAAACAGTATGAGACAAAAGGAAATTCTAAAGAAACGAAACTGATTAATCTATTTGCTTTTTGAAAAAGAAGTAAAGATATATCTAAAAATATAAAAATTCAGATACTAAATCATCTGCATAATTTTATACTCAGCATGAAGCAATCTAATCTCAGATGTTAGAATGAGCATCAACCATTCAACTGAGGGATTAAAAAATCATTTTTTTTTATCTGTACATATTGAAATAAGAGTGCACACAGAGTATTATAAAATAAAGTATATGTTTTGCATGAGTAAACAATACAACTAAATTAGCTGGAAAAAAAACCAACAAAAAGCAAACGGACATATTGGGAGCGCTCAGATTTAAGTGCTTCTCCCATCCAAAGAACTATGCGTAGAATTGTCGACAAAAACAAACTGACATAAAGATCCAACCTTGAGACTAGAGCTCAGTTAAAGCTCTAATAATTCTCTAATATTTAGCAGATAACAACTTCTACAGAAAAATTACCTAGAACTTGCCTCATATCCAACCAATGACTTATAGCCCTTCTGGGGCAGGAACATTCACAGTCCCTGTAACTACCAAATGTTAAGCAGCTTCTGTATGCAGTCTGTGCTAAGCACTGAAATTATAAAGACAAAATTTATTTTAAAAGGACACAGATCGAAGGCCAGGTCCAGGTTGTTGCTGTTTTTGAAACATCCTTCAATCACATAGGAATTCTCTGTTTGGATTTTTAAATGCTGCTGGAAGACTTAGAGAGATTATGCAAATGCAAGACAACAACTTTACAAGAGCAGAAATAGGAAATTAAACCGTAAGTTAAAATTGACTGGTTAGTCCCTGTTGTTTAATGAATCCTTTCTGTGACGAATGTGACTTATTGATCGCATCATTCACACCTGAAAGAAATATTTTTACTTAATTGCTAACATAATTTTAAAGTAAACACCAACAGAATTCTCCTGAAATCAGAGCACATAAGATTAGTGAACTGAAAAAATAAATACCTTTTGCTCGTCACTTTTTACAAAGGTCACCAAAAAGCGCAAAGAAATTATTCCTTGACCACATCAATTACTACCTACCAATCGTTTTGATATCAAATAGCAAAAGAAATTCAACTCTAAGCTAAAGAGTAAGACAAAGGATTAAATGATTAAAGTAAAATGTAAGTCATTGGCAGTCATTAAGCCCAAATTCAGAATCCATGTTAACACACTACATACCTAGATTAACTGAACAAGAAAGTAAGTCAGAGATATGAAAAATCATACAATGTGACCCAATGCAAAATAAAACTACTTTAAAATATTATTTCAAAATTCATGTATATATATAAAATTTATTTTTAAGAAAAGATGTGAAACATTCTGTGGCCTTATAAACACCAAAGCTACTATTACCAGTCATGTCCAAGGAATAAATAAAATGAAGCACTACTCAGAGGCATTACTGCGCGCGCACACACACACACACACACACACACACCTAGTATCTGGGGACAGGGATCCCTCGGAAGACGCTCCGTGGTACACACTCTGAGACAACCTGTTGTCGGGTCTGAGCTCTTTGTCATATGCCATCATATTCCACTCCTGGCGCCTGTTTCTGGCTTTTCTAACCTTTTTCACCTCACGGGTTGTGCCATCTATACGCTTTTGCTCCTGAAGTCCAAGAAAAGAAAGCAAGCATGCCGAGACAGGAGAGAAAGGACAACAGGTTAAATGCAGTTATAATGCTCAGGACATAAGCATGATGTGCAGATAATGTTAGAAAATTCTAACACAGTGCCTACTCTTACCCAACACAGACCCCCCAAAGGTAACAAATACTTAACTATTTAACCCAAATAAATGAAAATTACTCTGCTGCAACTACCAGAATTACTATCATTTTTAGTAACCAATTTTCATCTTACTAGGCATTTAGCTTATTTTAAATATACTATACCTTTTAGATCTATATTATACAGATGAAATGTCAGATGGCACCATTCAGAGAAATCATTTCCCACCCCTATACAATTTTGACTGGCTTGTTAACATGCAATCTTTCAAAAAAAATTCAAAATGTTCTATTTCCAGTTTCTAAAAGAAATATTTAAGCTAATCCTGCAATGAGCCAAACCCAAAACAAAAATAAGGTACGAACTTACCTTCCCATACAAAGACTCATTCTTGTCCCCGCCCTACTTTGCCAGCAAAAATGTATCCAATAAATAGTTGTCCTACATGGGTACTTCTTTAAAGGCAAGAACAATTTATTTCTGTTGTTTATATATTTTTCCCATTTCCCTCATTAAATTTTATGATCTCTAAGGACAAGAACTATGTGCCTCTAAGTTCTACACTCCTCTTACAGTCCCTCCACACGTCATTTACCTAGGGTGCACACTCAATCAATGCTGACTAAATGATCAAATCCAGTGAGCTTACAGGGCATGCTGTCTCAAACATGCCAGGCATCGATGATACAAAAGGAAAACAACAACAAGACGGGTGTCTGCCCTCATGGAGCTTGCAGTCCGGGGGGGGGGGGGGGGGGGGGGCGGGGGGGGGGGAGCCTACAACATCACAGAAATAAATGTATAATTATAAAATGTAGTAAAACATAAATGCACTATGTGTAGAATGCTGTCTAGGCTGGAAGTCAGGGACAGCGTCCAGGAGTGAGTGGGAGGAGGACCTACGTGTGACTGGCATGGATTGCAGGGAGCCCGTCAGAGCAGGTAAGAGGGGACAGAGTGGGCATGGGCTCCCAGGAGGAGGAAGAGCACCACTTAGGAGAAACAAAAGGTGAGAGGCAAATGAAGGTTAATGGCCCCAAAGAGCTGAAAGGTAAGCAAGACCTTAAAGCAGTGATGGCAAACCTATGACATGCGTGTCAGAGGTGACAAGCGAACTCATTTTTTTTTGGTTGATTTTTCTTTGTTAAATAGCATTTAAATATATAAAATAAATATCAAAAATATAAGTCTTTGTTTTACTATGGTTGCAAATATCAAAAAAATTCTATATGTGACACGGCACCAGAGTTAAGTTAGGGTTTTTCAAAATGCTGACACGCCGAGCTCAAAAGGTTCGCCATCACTGCCTTAAAGGCTACGTTAAAAATGTTGTTCTTTATCCCAAGAATAGTGGGAAAGCACTGATGAATAAGAAGGGATGGGCTGACATACTGAAGAAGAGGCATTTGAAAAGATCCCTCTAGGCTGGGGAGCACAGACTGAAGGAGAAAGGTAGAAAGCTATTCAGGTGGTCTAGTGAGGACGGTAGGCGGCTCATGGTGGTAGTGAAGACACAATGACTAGACTGCTTTTGGGTAAAAAGGAGGTACAGACAATGTGTTGGCAAAGAAGGTAAACATGAAATCCACAGAACATATATAAAGGGTTAATAAAGATGAAAAGATGTGTAATGCAAATTAGATTTTTTGGAGGAAAGGAGGGCTCATAAAAAAAAAATAATATCCAGGACTGGAGGAGGCCTGTTAAGAGTATAGACTGGTTCAGTGTTTTAAGGGTCAGGAGCAATTAGATGATATCTTTCAAAATTTAAACCTCATATTCGACTTCTATGAATTTGCTCTGAAGAATATCTGCACATGAGTACAGAGATATTTACTACAGTATTGTAAATAGTAACAATTTAGAAACAACCTAAATATTCATTACTCTAGTAATGGGCAAATAGTTTATGATAACTATTAAAATGCTACATAACTTCATAAAAAGAATGAAGTACATCTTCAATTATGGCAATATATGTGTATGTCTGTGTGTATAAGTTGTGTGTGGTACAATTCTATGCATATAAAAATACTTTGTGAAATGTATATGCATATATTTATGAATAACTGAAAAAAAATCTAAATCTAAAAATATGCGTGCCAAGCTGCTAAATGTTAACGTAGTTATGCCCATGGAAGAAAAACATATCCCCAATTTACTTTGGTGTAATTTGAGCATTTCACAACCTGCATGTATTGTTTGTATACTTAAAACACACACAAACAACAAAAAAAACCCACTACCACCAACAACAACAAAAAGGAGGGAGATTTCAATGGATCCTAATACACATCCTAATTAAGAACCACTGTATTAAATTAATTAGACTATCCCCCTTACTTTTAAGAGATGAATGCTGACATATTTAGAGACTGTTATAATAACTCTCTTTGCAATAGTTCAGCCTCCAAATTTACCCATCAACATGCACACAACACACACACAGAAACCACATATGACAAAATGTTAACAGTGAAGCATCTATGCTCCAACTACACTGGCCTACGTTCAAATCTCTAGAAAATGCCAAACTGTTCCCTAGACCAGAATGATCTTAGCTACTTCGGAAGCATCCCGCCTCCTCTGCCCTCCACTCCTTCAGCACCCTCTCACCTACATGTGCTCGCACATGTGCCCACGAGCACACCTGCACCCACACAATGACTTGAGCTAACTTCCATCCATGGTTGGATCTGTGAAAGGTACCCCGAGGCTGTCCTTGACACTCCACTTCCTCCTCACTGTCATCCCCACCTTGTCATCTCACTCCCAGAACACCATACTTCCTCATAACACTTACCAGCATTGTAACTGCATACTTCCAACTACATATTTATTTGCATAATTTAAAAAATGTTTTTAATGGATTTCACACCCAAATTTTCTAAACAACTTTTTCCTTCATATAGACTTGTCAATTCCAAATTGAAAGTGACTTGCTTCCCAGAAACCCTAGAGGATTTCCAGAATGAAGGATATCTTGCCTCATTTTCTGCTCCTATATAAAGGAGATTTGTATTACAATTTCTAATTTCTTTCCCTCTTTATGAGTTCCAGAGGGCTGCATGATTATTTAATGCTTGTTTCCCCCACTCTATTGTAATCTCCATGAGGTGGCAATTCTGTCATTTTCACCACTGTTTATCCAGCATTAAAAGACTTCTTTTTTTTAAAAGAGAATCTTAGAAGCATTGAACAGACTGTTGAATCTCAGAAGGAAAGCAGGGTGGGGGTAGGGAGGGAAGCGATCAACCAAAGAACTTGTATGCATATATGCATAACCCAGGGACACAGACAATATAGGGTGGTGAAGGCCTGGGGTGGGAGCAGGGGAGGGCTAGAAAGGGTCAGTGAGGGAAAAAGGGGACATATGTAATACTTTCAACAATAAAGATAAAAAACATAATCATTATATAAATGAATGAATAAAAAATCCTTCACAGAATTTTATGTGTTTGAGCAATGTGGAATGAGACAAAACTGCCAAGGAAATGATACTAAATTTGATGATACAATAATCATATGTAGATTAAGACTTTTCCCCTGAAGAACACTGGTGAAAAATTAAATATTTTTGCCAAAAGTATCACTGAGAAGGGAAACCTAGAAGGTAATTTAAAAGGACTTTTGCCTGGTTACTATCAAGAGGTGTGGGGATTAAGACCAACATGACTAAGTATCTGTTTTTTTCTTTCCCAGACAGTGGGATCTTCCTTTTTCCCACTTGAATACTTTGTAGTTTCTTAGCTTGAATAATCCTCCACTTGAGTACTCAGCAACTCTCCCAAGATTTCCCAGTTAATCCCAACCCATGAGCACAAGAAAAGAGGAAAGCAAGCCTTTGGAATTCTCTCCTAGAATTCAGTGGTAACATCTTATACTTACAGTCTGCAAATTGTTATCATGTACTCTGTTGTAAATCCTAGTTTCAAATTCTCTTCCATCTCAAATTGTCGCTCCTATTGAGCTAAGACACCTAAATGCCTCAACATCTTAAGACCTCGAACCCACAAAAAGGTAAGCATTTCTCTTAAAGCACTCTATTATTTGTCAAGCAAACCAGAGGGTCATTTTTAAAAAACATAGCTTACATATAAAAAGTCTTAGCAAATATTATCCTTTGGAGAATTAACTCTTCTCAGTGGCTTAAACCTAATTTCTGGGCCCCAAAGGAACAATTTTCAAAATATAAGTCCTCACACCTGCAGAGAGTGAGCTTGTCCCTCCAAGAGTGCTCACAACCTTCAGACGGTGCTGCGCAACCTTCAGACTTGCAGTGACCTTGCCTACCCCTACCCACCAAAGGAGTCTCACGTCCAGTAAATACCATCTTCTGAACTTGCCGATCACACACTTTTCAATCCAATATGAACAGCTCACTAAAGCATTAATTACAGCTAGGTGGCAATCCAGTTATGAAGAAAGCTTTAAAATGATGGAAGCAAATAATTATTTCTGATATGGAATATTGACTACATTATGAAATTTGAAAGAACAGGAGAAAAGTTCTAAAACATGGTTAAAAACAAAACTGGAATTTTAGCCACTACTTTTGTGAAGCAAAGCAAGTGTTAGAGAATAAATCAAGAGTATTTACAGAAAAATAGTATTACTGTGTTAGACGGACTTATCTGTATCTTCCTGTATAAACTATAATCTCTAAAAAACCTTCATCACTAAAGCCAACATCTCAATCATTCAAGTAAAGAATTTACTTATTTCTTTCCAAACAAGAATCCATTTACACATTTGTATGCACAGTTCCCCTGATGGAATTATTTACCTTTTGACGCCTTTTCTCTTTCCTTTTGTCTTCTGTGTCCTGTAGCATTTTTTCTTTCCAGAGGTCAAAGAAATAGGAAGGATCAGTATAGAACTTCAGCCCATCCTTTTTATCATCTCTATAAACCAAGATATTACAAGTCGGGGAGGGGGGCGGGGGAAGACTGTTAGATATCTTCATATGGGAATAACATAATTCACTTTTTTTTGAGAGAGAGAGAGAAACATCGATGTGAGAGAAACACATTGACTGGTTTCCTCCTGCACATGCTCCGACCAGGGCTGGGAATGGAGCCTGCAACCTAGGTATGTGCCCTTAACCAGAATTGAACCTGGGACCCTTCAGTCTGTGGGCCAACACTCTTTTCAACGAGCCAAACCTAATTCACTTTTAACTCATGAGATTATAGCATCTGCAGGGGGCATTTTAACTGTCCTATACATTATTAAGTTTCTCAGATTTCCTTACTTAAAAAAAAGTGTAAATATTTAAGAACATAAAGGTTTTCTAGAATAATTAGGTAAAAAGTACTTTTGCAAATTTAGATTTAAATATAGAAAAGTGTTCCTAAAAATCACAATATGGCTCAGAAACAGTAATATTCAATACCTCAATTACTTTAGGAAATGTTCTGTTTATTCCAACAGGGGGCTATATACACAGAAACAGATGAATTCTTTATACACACACACATTTACTTTTACTCTGGAGTGTCGATGTTATGAGGATAAAGATTAGTAAGTACTTTGTCCCCTTTGCTCAATCAGTTTTGCCCAATATCTAAAAATTCACGTAGGAAAAAAGAAAAACATTCATAGTGTGTAAATGTGACTAAGAAAAACAGTAATGAAATATTTTTAAAGTGGAAGTAACCAACAAAGAAAAATCACTTGTAGTCATTTCATTTTCAAGCACTGCCCTTATTACTATGGTCTAGAGAGAATATTTCAAGTCTTTGTATAAGTTATTCATTAAAATAATGCAGCCAACATGTTTTCAAAGTATAATATAAATCAATAAGAAATCTAAAACTAATCATGGTATGAAGTAAATACTCTAGTCTATCATGCTTTAAAAGTGTCTGGCCTATAGATTACCTTCAAGAGGAAGAAAAACACATTTCATATCAGTATTTCACTAAGTCATTTAAGGCACGGAGAGGAAGCAAGAATTAGTGAAATAAGTATAGGAAAGAGTTTATGCCCAAATAGTCAAAGAAAGCTAAGTGAATTATTCAAGGGGCAAAGCCGTCTGTCCTTGCACCTCCTGCTCTGCCATGTCCTGTAATCTCCTCATCAAATGAAAAAGGCCTCGTTCCTCTGAGGGCTACTCTGGCCCCTCTCTGAAAACCACTAACAAACCAGGGCACTGTACTCTACACTTTAACCTCAGACTACTTACAATCCTTTCTTTTCCAAATTTCTAACTGATAAGCAATGTGCAGTAAGAGATTTCATTAAAAACATTATTGTGAAAAACATGTTTCCCTACCAGACCTTCAATATAGATAACAATATAGAAAATTTGAGCATGAACTTGCTGCAAAATTTAAGATGTACAATAAATTCACATCTTAAAAGAATGAAGCTAATACTTAAATGAGGTCAGAAACTCACATAAGTAAACAAATATTAACCTTGACATAAAAATATAAGCAGAAATGTCCTATGTTCATAGAACTAAACATTTGATTTTTCAGTCACATTGTATTTCTCATATATTAACTGTGTTAGGACAGTGTCATACTTAAGCTCAAATGCAAAGTTTGTGCTTTACATACCCCAAATATTACTGTACTGAGCAAAAAAGAAAACAGAGAATTCAGGGACATGGACTAAGCAGTGGTTCTCAACCTTCCTAATGCCGCGACCCTTTAATGCAGTTCCTCATGTTGTGGTGACCCCCAACCATAAAATTATTTTCGTTGCTACTTCATAACGGTAATTTTGCTACTGTTATGAATCATTATGTAAATATCTGATATGCAGGATGTATTTTCATTGTTCACGACTCACAGGTTGAGAACCGCTGGACTATAGTGTGGTGATTATAGGGAAGGGGAGGAGGAGGAGAAGTGGACATGAAAAAATTAAATTTAAAAATTTTTATAAAGTAGATTTGAATTGGTGCTGCTATTCTTAAACACACTATTAAAAAGTCATGGAGATTTTTATTTTCCATAAAACTGAATACACACATACAATATATATATATGTGTCAATTTGTTTTTTATGCAATTAAAATTTTTAGATCATCACAAATATTTCATCTTGATCCTAATTATTCACATATAAGTGTAAGTGGTTAGTTGAGCACAAGCACAATTACAAGTTAAAACTTCAGCTTACAATACCACTATTTACATATATCATTAATTTTAAATAAGTGTGCTAAAGCCTCCAGAAAAGTATCCTTGTTCCTTAGAAAAATGTGGCATCTTGCTCCTCTCCCATCAGTGTTTCCATGGGCTCTCACATTTTTTTTTTTGAGAGAACCTTTCTCCCCTTCCTGAAAGAAAGGGATGTCATGGGAACTGCTGCTTTACCAACAGAGCTATAGGTCCAAACTGGGACTCTTGGACCATGAGAAGGTACAGGAATTCAGACCAAGAAAAACTCTGGGCATCCCTGAGGACCAATGGCCCATGAAGGCAGTAAAAAGAAGCTAAAAACTCACTGAAATCTGAAAGGCCTGCGTAGGACTATCACCCACAGGGCTAATCCTGGGGCAGTGAGGGCCACCCCCCACCACCATCTGCTCATCAGAGGCTGAAGGAATGAGCTCCACAGAAGGTAAAAAGATGGGAGAGGAACTTGATGTGCAATGAGAAAGCATATGAAAAAAGGGAGACAGACAAAAAAGTGACAGGAAATGTGGAAAGAAAGCACCGATGTGATGGGAGGTAGTACAGGTGTTGTAAAAAGCATAGTTTCTTAATGTTAATTTTTTGCACTATTTATTTTTCATTCTTTTTCTTGGAAGTCTGGTCCTGATAATGTGTCCTACCATTTTACAATAACAGAAAGTTAATTTGTTGACTATATTTTCACTCCTGAAAATCCCAAATGCTGCAGAATACATTTTTCTAAATTAAACAACAAATGTCTCTGCAGTGCTGACGTGCTGAGACGGCTATTTTGCTGCATTCTAACTGATTATGCAGTCCCTTTAAGAGTGACTTTGAATCTGAGGAACAACATAAATACACACAGTACTGTTATGTAATGTGTTCACTTTCACTTATGATGTCTACATTTAAAAGCTAAAATTAGAACTCACACTTTTCTTGATAAGTTTATCTATATTTTGAAATATTAACACTTTAACAATACTGTACCAATGACTAATTTCATTCATTGTAATACTGCAGTTCTTATCTTCAAAGTTTGAAAGATACTTTCACAGCACTGTCACCCTCTTTCGACTTATCGATACTGACAAGGCCCCGGGAACACCTGACGCCATACCTGTACGGTGTCAGAATGTTCAGAGGAGGAGGTTTATCACTCTGGTTGTAGATGTCAGCGACAGGGTTAGGAATGCTGTTCTTCGAAACCACCTGCTGGTCTTGGACTGTGGAACTTTTGAAAGCTTTTTTCATGTTGATATCCTGCAGTGACACTATTTAGAGAAAAGTCCCCAAGTTGAGTAACATCAAGATAGTTTAACTGTTTACAAATAAGTACAATTTGAGTCACAATCATAAACATCTCCTAGTAAAATCAAATAATGTGGTTGTTGTTTTCATTTAAAGACATGCTAAAGTAGCATGTGAGTTCCTTCCCTCTCATAACTCACAGTGACCTCTGTGAAGGCATGTCTTTCTTCTTTTGTAGCGATCTAATTACTCCATTCAACCTAATATTATAGCATTGTTATTCATTTAAATAGGACTTATTGGAAATCATACAGAAATAAAGTTATAAGTATTAACAGTCATGTAAATACATAGATCTGGGCATCCTGGGGGGAGGCATTCAAACACTTAATACCATGTACATATATATAAAGAGCCAGGGGCTGTCACTTCCGAAACAACCAAATGGACGACTGAATAGGCTGAGTGGGGGAACCAGGCCGGCAGGGGGGTTAGTGAGGGACGACCAAACGACTGAACAAGCAGGCTGCGTGGGGCGACTAGGACAGCAGGGGGGTTAGTAAGGGATGACCAAACAACTGAACAGCAAGCTGTGTGGGGCGAACAGGCTGGCAGGGGGGCCAGTGAGGGATGACCAAAAAACTGAACAGCAGGCTGCATGGGGTGATCAGGCCGGCAGGGGAGGCAGTGAGGGGTGACCAGGCTGGCAGAGGGGGGCAGTGAGGAGCAATCAGGCCAGCAGGGGCACAGTTGGGGGCAACCAGGCCGGCGGGGGGAGGAGGGGGTGGCCAGTGAGAGGCTACCAGTCTGACGGGGGGGGGGGGGCAGTTGGGGACAACCAGGCTGGCAGGAGGGCAGTTAGGGGCAACCAGGCTGGCAGGGTGGGGCAGTTAGGGGCGACCAGGTTGGCGGGGTGGGTAGTTGGGGGTGACCAGTCCGGCATGGGGGGCAGTTAGGGGTGATCAGGTCAGCAGATAGAGGCAGTTAGGGGTGATCAGGCTGGCTGGGGGCCAGTTAGTGGCGAGCAGGCAGGCAGGCAGGTGAGCAGTTAGGAACCAGCGGTCCTGGATTGTGAGAGGGATGTCTGACTGCCAGTTTCGGCAGTCAGACATCCCCCAAGGGGTCCCGGATTGGAGAGGGTGCAGGCTGGTCTGAGGGGAAGCCCCCCCGCCCCCCGCATGCATGAATTTTGTGCACCAGGCCTCTACTTTACTTATAATACATGTAGGAAAGATTTCTGCAGAAAATTTAAAAACTGTAAAAAAAAAGGCATTACTTTTTTTCTGACACTATCATTAAAGAGAGACAGCAAAGCTTTTCAACAGTAAGATTTAAATTTAAGACATTAAAATTTAAATATTCTAGAAATTAAGTACATGATACAAAACTATACTAAGGAGTAAGAAAATCAGGACTGATTATGCTTACTTACTTCTTATGTTTTTACAACTTTATATCTCATGTACTAACTCATTTGACTTTGACACAAGTTTTCAGAGGTGGGCAAACTGGTCCCTTAACCCACTTGACCAATGGAGCTAAAACTCAGATACACTGTAAAATCTCAAAAAATTTAATCCACAAGTTAACTTTTTCCAGTGTAAGGTTTATCACAAGACTTTCCATTGTAAACAAAAAACAAAAACAAACAAACAAAAAACCAGAAACCTGAAGAAAGATAAATATTTAAAAATCAATTTGGTAGCAATCTGAAAAATGAATGATTGATTTAAGATGTTAAAAATTCCTTCTCTGAATAAACCAACAGGTATTAAAATTTTAGTTTTTTACATAAAAGATTAATTTTAAAAATCAAATTAAAAAGCTCCACTATTTTTGTTGGAAAAGTCAGTAAAATTTAAATTTAAGACATTAAAATGTAAATGTTCTACATTTTTGTTAAATTTCTAATTCACTAATTTAATTCTGACCTTTAAAAAAGACATTTTTAAATTAGGGATGATTTCTACAAATAACCACATTTAAAAAAAACCTTCACTTTTTACTAATACTACTATTATACATCTATAGAAAAATCAGATGCTAGGATTATTTTAATGCAATAAGAGAAACTATAACTACCATTATATGAAGGTAAAATAATTTTTAAGCTGAACATTTTTCTCAAAGTAAACATGAAATGGCATTTCTTATACCTATTTACAGATTTTCCCCCCAGTCTAATCTCAATCCTTCACTCAAAAGATATTGAAAATGAAATTTTAAAAAAGGAATTGAGTTTTCTGTTGAAACTGCCACAATTTCAGGGTGCATCATCAAGCTGATTACAGTGAACTATACAGTGCTTGCCAATATGAACATTATTTTAAGACCCCACAGTCTAAAGGTTTTCAGTAAATGCTATTTCTAAGAAGTTAAACCACCAAGATCATTTAAAGGCATCAACCCTAACAAAATATGGGGTAGAAGCCTTCACTTGCACACTCTGTATGTATAACCTGCTCTCTTAGTTGGACCATATCTTTGGATTGATTCTGTAATTTTTAGGTAAGAAAGTATCTTTAAAAGAACTACTAATAGCCTAAATTAGGACTTCTAATACTGAATGCATTCAAAAAAATCCTTTAAAACAAATACTAAATGGGTAAATTTTTTTTAAAAAAAGAACGTATAGCATATGAGATATGATATGAATATGAATCTTTTTAAAATAATTATTTAAAATATATTTTATTGATTTTTTACAGTGAGGAAGGGAGAGGGATAGAGAGTTAGAAACATCGATGCGAGAGAAACATCGATGAGCTGCCTCCTGCACACCTCCTACTGGGGATGTGCCCACAACCAAGGTACATGCCCTTGACTGGAATCGAACCTGGGACCCTCAATTCGCAGGCCAATGCTCTATCCACCGAGTCAAACCAGTTAGGGCTAAAATAAATTTTTATTGATTTCAGAGAGGAAAGGAGGAGAGACAGAAACATCAATAATGAGAATCATTGATCAGCTGCCTCCAACATTCCCCTCATTGGGGAACGAGCCCGCAACCTGGGCACGTGCCCTGAGTGGGAATCGAACTGTGACCTCCTGGTTCATAGGTCGAAGCTCAGCCACTGAGCCACAGAGCCAGGCTGACGTGAATCTTTTAGTTGCTAATTAACACAAAGTCGTGGGTTGTGCCCCCCTCACTATTCTTCTAGAAAGAGACAAGATGAAATATCAGCATAGTACCCCAAGGAAAAAGCAGTAATTGCCCTGCAATTAATTACTACTGTGTTGTCAAGATCACTGCTAGCTCATTGCTTTTGTGCAATTACATACCCTCTTCCACTGTCGAATCCAGCTGGGTAACTTTGACAGCAAGGCGATCAATTCTGTCTTGAAGAGAATTTGCTCTGATGTAAAAGTTGTTAGCCTCATTAAACAACTCACCAAATATGTCTTCAGCATGTTTGCCTGTAGGAGAAAATGAATGGAGAGAGCCATCTGTTAAGAACTGCTGAGGCGGCCTTCACACGTTCTCACACTGCCGATTACTGTTAACACAGGGGATTTTGTGCAAATGATTATAAAAATAAAGTGTCACAGTCAAGGGTCTTTAGAAGTTTTGAAAATTTATTAGGGCTGTTCACACATATCAGAAATTGATCCAAAGTTGTAAGAACTTTAAAATACTGCAGATAATATAGAATTTTTACTTAATTGCTACATGAGCTATCACGCAAGTTGTTTCCCATTAAATTAAACTTCTTTTGAAAAAATTACTCTGATTTTGCATGCTTTATGTATAAATAGAATCTCAGTACCTAAACTTTCCTTTTACTTCCAAGGATAATTCAATAAGTCATGTTGGTTTCTAAATTTAGGATGTTATCTTATTCACAATTAGAAAAGTTAGGTATCTTACACTGCGCCTAACACTTTCAAATGGCATTAAATTGTTCTAATTCATATTTAAAATCTAAGTATATAGTGCTGACTCTGTAACTCTCAAATAATCAGTATTTTGTACTCTGAGTTAAATTTTTCTGTATGGATCACTTCTACATTCTTGTGAGTGCTAGACACAACTATTTTCCTCAAAGTGTAATTAATACATTTCTGAAAATCTGACACGCAAGAAAAAAATCTGTCTATGTTAAATTTCCAGATCCTAACACCATTCCTGTAGTCATTCAACAAACATCTAGTCTGAGTGTGCTAGGCACATCTGCATCCCATCTCCTCTGACAGAGATGCCACTTTTTAAAGATAAACTTTCTTTTTAAGAACAGTTTTAGGTTCGCAGCAAACATGCACAGCTTCCCCCAACATCCAGCTCCAGAGTGGAACATTTGTTATAATTGATGACCCACACTGACACATCATCATCACCTGGATCATTTTAGTTCCAGAGAATCACATGGTTTGCTCCCTCACCTCATCTGGGTCTACCCAAACCTAGGTCACCGTCTAAGTGAGACTTTCTCTAGCAACTGTAGCTAAACGGCAACCACTTCACCTCACCTCACCTACACACACACACACACACACACACACACACACACACACACCTATCCCTTCCCTGCTCTAATTTTCTCCTTTGCACTTACCATCACTTATACTCATTCATCTTGTTTCCTGCCTATCTCCTTCCACTAGACTATAGGACCCAAGGGAATAAGAGCTCTCCTCTGTTCTGTGCATTGCTGTACCAATCCCTAAGGTGTGGTGTATGCCCAGCTTAGAGAAGGTGCTCCCAACATTTTGGAATAAATGAATAAAAATGCACTAAAGTCAATTCTTCAGGATGAAGATTAGGGTGAGCAAGATCAGATGCCCCTCTCTGTGTTCTCACAATACCCTAAGCATACCTCAATCACAGGACTCATCACAGAACTCTAATCTTGTCTATTTACAGAAGTTCTTTGAAAACATGAGCTATATCTCTTATCTCTGCATTGTGCTGAGCCAGTGCCTTGTATTTCTTGAATAAAACACACAGGGTCTATACCAGTTGTTAATAAGTACACAACCAACAAATACTCCCCTGCACAAGTTTGGGAAATGCTGGGCTACAAAGATTTAAAATGTTTCTTTGCCTTGGGGCATGTCAAAAGCCTTAATATGTTGCTAATATGTGTTAAGAATCTGCAAGAGAAGCAGCAACGTTTTCAAACTGACTGGGTCTGGAAACACCTAGTAACATCTTTCAGAACCACTGTCTTATGAAGCCCATGGGGGAAATGCCTGCCCACTGAGCTGGATGACCTGGAGCAAACACCATTTTTCAAATGCTTTATATCCAAGTCTGTCCATAGTTTGTTTTGAATGTCAGACATAGTTAAAATGTAACCAACTAACTTTTGTTTTTCTAGTTGATCATTTATAGTTTAAAGTTATTACAGCCCTAGCTGATTTGGCTCAGTGGATAGAGTGTCGGCCTGTGTACTGAAGGATCCCGGGTTTGATTCCGATCAAGGGCACATACCTGGGTTACAGGCTCGATCCCCAGTAGGGGGCATGCAGGAGGCAGCCAGTCAATGATTCTCTCTCATCATTGATGTCTCTCTCTCTCTCTCTCTCTCTCTCTATCTCTCTCCTTTCCTCTCTAAAATCAATAAAAATATATTTAAAAAGTTATTTGGTACAACTCCAAAAAAATCCCATTTCTTTCTAGCTATGCAGAAATCTAATTAATAGGGACAGTATACGTCACCAGGAATGTGGGCGTATACAACAGTCTCTTGCAAAAGTTACACTAGTATCTTCAAAGCACAGCAAGTATGGTTAAGAACCACACCCTGGGAGACACTATAAGTTGAAAAGGGTACATACATAACAAGTCCCTTCTACCTTCAGTGCTTAACCCTATTTGAAAAAAAAAATTACATGTATATGTATGTATATATATATATGTATATATATATATATATATATGTGCAATTGATACTATAGTCCCATTGGAAGTTCTCAATTTATAAAAGAAAAAACAACAACACACACAGAGAAATTAAATACTTTAATATTTAATCTTTTGCCAGCTGCTGAAAGCTGATAAGTGACTAAAGAGAAGAATATTTAAGGAACTATAATTACTGCTGAACAAGAATAAAGTGTTGCAATTACAGTGTTCAGTTTTACAAACAACTTATTTGAAAAGCTTGATTTTAATCATTCTTTCAATGGCACGTTCATTAATAGCTAAACTAAAATAATTGAAGACCACACTGAGGTAAGTGCAATTCATTCATTTTTTTGCTGACCAAGAATCTTCTTATATAATTGTCAGGCCCATTATGAACTTGTGCCCAAGTATGTCAGGTTGAGAAGTATAAAAATTCTGCATGGATTTTCAATTGCATTTAAAAGGAAGGTTCAATGAAAACAACCAGTATGTTTGTTATGAGTCCTTTCTGTGGAACAAGAAACCATTCATGACAAAGTCCTTCAGAAATTTAATACACATATCTAGCACATAGATATTGGTGTGTCAAGATTTTGGCTTCTCATTTTCCACTAAAAAGAAGTAGGATTCTGGGGAAAATGACTGGATATGAGGCTAAGGGTGAAAAAGTACTAAATAAACTTAGAATATCTTGCTGTACTTTTCTTTAAAAAGTAAAGAAGTACTCAGAGATTGGTGGGGACATGGCAGAAGGACACAGAAGCCAGCCTAAAAGGGCTCCAACTGGCCAAATGTGGGAAAATGTGAGCATCAAAATAAATAATAAAGACAATGGATTATAACCCAGACAATAAATAAGAATCTATGAGTCCAAATTGATACAAATAAACGAATGAATGAATAGGGAAAGAATTGCAAACACTTACAGCAGAATTCCAACTAATAAATGTAGGAGAAATTATGGAATGATCAAAATCATCATTCTCAACTACTACAGTAATAGTTTTGAGCAAAAATCATCAATAGATGCTGAGACTAGTGAGGAGAAGTGGGATGGGGACAGGATATTACTGTCATAACGTATCTCCCTGTAAGATACTCAATTATATATGGACAGGGATGGGGAACCTTTACATTAGAAAATCCTATGGACAAAATGTTAACCAAGGATCAAAGGTAACGTGGACACTCATGGGACAAACAGATAATCCATGCTTCCTCATAAAATGCACTGAGGACATGTCTCATCACTCTGCCATACATAGTCCTGCCAATATCCTGTATCTAATCGTGAGGAAGCATCAGAAGATACAAAACAAGGGACAATCCACAAAAAATAACAGCCAGTTCCCTTTAAAAATGTCAAGTCACAAAAGTTAAATAAAGACTGAGAGCTGTTCCAGATTAAAGGAGATATATTAACAGGTACATATATGTGTATGTATACATATATACACATATGTTGAGGAGATGGAGGAGAAAGAAAGGCAGGAGAAAAAGAGAAGTCTCTGAGGGAAAAGATGTGGTAAAATAATAAATAAGTGAAAGTTTATGAGAATTCTTTGTATTGTTCTTCAGCTTTTTGTAAGAGAGATACTATGTCAAAAAAAGTTAAAAAAGAGACTTTTTACAGTACCTATAATAAAGTCCAGTTGCTACTGAATTCCATAAAATAATAAAAAAGTCATAATTAGTGAGCCCTAAGCTTTTCTTTTTTTTTAAATTGTTTTATTGCTTAAAGTATTACAAAGAGTATTACATATGTCTCCTTTTTTTTCCCACCCTTGACAATCCCCTAGCCTCCCCTAACCCCCAGTGTCTTATGTCGATTGGTTACATTTATATGCATGCATACAAGTCCTTCGGTTGATCTCTTACCCCCTCCCCTCCCGCCTGGCAACCCTCCCCGGCCTTCCCGCTGTAGTTTGACAGTCTGTTCAAGGTTGCTCTGCCTCTGTATCTATTTTTGTTCATAAGTTTATAATGGTCTTTATTATCCATAAATGAGTGAGATCATGTGGTATATTTCCTTCATTGACTGGCTTATTTCACTTAGCACAATGCTCTCCAGTTCCGTCCATGCTGTTGCAAATGGTAAGAATTCCTTCTTTTTTACAGCAGCACAGTATTCCACTGTGTAGATGTACCACAGTTTTCTAATCCATTCATCTACTGATGGGCACTTAGGCTGTTTCCAGATCTTAGCTATGGTGGATTGTGCTGCTATGAACACAGGGATGCATATATCCTTTCTGATTGGTGTTTCTGTTTTCTTGGGATATATTCCTAGAAGTGGGATCACAGGGTCAAATGGGAGTTCCATTTTTACTTTTTTGAGAAAACTCCATACTGTCTTCCATAGTGGCTGCACCAGTCTGCATTCCCACCAGCAGTGCACAAGTGTTCCTTTTTCTCCACATCCTCTCCAGCACATGTCAGTTTGCTGATTTGTTGATGATAGCCATTCTGACAGGTGTGAGATGGTACCTCATTGTTGTTTTGATTTGCATTTCTTGGATGATTAGTGGCTTTGGGCATGTTTTCATATGTGTCTTGACTTTCTGGATGTCCTCTTTTGAAAAGTGTCTATTTAGGTCCTTTGCCCATTTTTTGATTGGATTGTTTATCTTCCTTTTGTTAAGTTGTATGAGTTCCCTATAAATGTTGGAGATTAAACCCTTATCGGTGATAACATTGGCAAATATGTTCTCTCATGCAGTGGGCTTTCTTGTTGTTTTGTTGATGGTTTCCTTTGCTGTGCAGAAGCTTTTTATTTTGATGTAGTCCCACTTGTTTATTTTCTCTTTAGTTTCCAATGCCCTAGGAGCTGTATCAGTGAAGAAATTGCTTCAGCATATGTCTGAGATTTGTTGCCTTTGGATTCTTCTAGTATTTTTATGGTTTCCTGTCGTACATTTAAGTCCTTTATCCATTTTGAGTTTATTTTTGTGTACAGTGTAAGTTGGTGGTCTAGTTTCATTTTTTTGCATGTATCTGTCCAATTTTCCCAACACCATTTATTGAAGAGACTATCTTGACTCCATTGTATGTTCTTGCCTCCTTTGTCAAATATTAATTGAGCATATTGGTTCGGGCCGATTTCTGGGCTCTCTATTCTGTTCCATTGATCTATATGTCTGTTCTTGTGCCAGTACCAGGCAGTTCTGAGAACAGTGGCTTTGTAATACAGCTTGCTATCTGGTATTGAGATCCCAACTACTTTGTTCTTTATCAGGATCGCTGCAGCTATTCAGGGTCTTTTTTTATTCCAGATGAATTTTTGGCGAGTTCGTTCTAGGTCTGTGAAATATGCCGTTGGTATTCTAATGAGAAGTGCGTTGAATTTAGAGATTGCTTTGGGTAGTATGGACATTTTAATGATGTTGATTCTACCAATCCATGAACACGGTATGTTCTTCCATCTGTTTATGTCTTCTCTATCTCTTTTTTCAACATCCTGTAGTTTTCTGAGTAGAGGTCTTTTACCTCTTTAGTTAAGTTTATTCCTAGGTATTTAATTTTTTTGGTGCAATGGTAAATGGGATTGTTTTCTTAGTCTCTCTTTCTGTAAGTTCACTATTGGTGTATAGAAATGCCATAGATCAGGGGTCCTCAAACTTTTTAAACAGGGGGCCAGTTCACTGTCCCTTAGACCGTTGGAGGGCTGGACTATAGTTTAAAAAAAAATACGAACAAATTCCTAGGCACACTGCACATATCTTATTTTGAAGTAAAAAAAAAAAAAAAACGGGAACAAATACAACATTTGTATTTGCATGTGGCCCGCGGGCCATAGTTTGAGGACCCCTGCCATAGATTTTTTGGCATTAATTTTGTATCCTGCTAGATGGCCAAATTCATTTATTAAGTCTAATAGTTTTTTGATGGAGTCTTTAGGGTTTTTTATGTATAATATCATGTCATCTGCAAATAAAGACAGTTTTACTTCTTCTTTTCCAATTTGGATGCCTTTTATTTCTTCTTCTTGCCTAATTGCAATGGCTAATACTTCCAGTACTATGTCAAACAGTAGTGGTGAGAGTGGGCATCCCTGTCTTGTTCCTGTTCTTAGGGGAAATGGTGTTAGTTTTTTTCCATTGAGTATGATGTTGGCTGTGGGTTTATCATATATGGCTTTTATTATGTTGAGGTATGATCCTTCTACTCCCACCTTGCTGAGAGTTTTTATCAAAAATGGGTGTTGGATTTTGTTAAATGCTTTTTCTGCATCAACTGATATGACTATGTGTTTTCTTTCTTTCAATTTGTTTATGTGATGTATCACGTTTATTGATTTGCGGATATTGTACCATCCTTGCATCCCTAGGATAAATCCTACTTGGTCATGGTGTATGATCTTTCTGATGTACTGCTGGATCCGATTTGCTAAGATTTTGTTGAGGATTTTGGCATCTATGTTCATGAGGGATATTGGCCTGTAATTCTCTTTCATTGTGTTGTCTTTGTCTGGTTTTGGTATTAGGGTGATGCTGGCTTCATAGAATGAGATTGGAAGTGTTCCTTCCTCTTGAATTTTTTGTAGTAGTCTGAGGAGGATAGGTTTTAGTTCTTCCTTGAATGTTTGGTAAAACTCCCCTGTCAAGCCGTCTGGTCCTGGGCTTTTGTTTGCTGGAAGCTTTTTGATGACTGCTTCAATTTCTTCCATAGTTATCAGCCTATTGAGATTTTTAGATTCTTCCTGATTGAGTTTTGGAATGTTGTATTTTTCTAGGAATATGTCCATTTCCTCCAGGTTGTCTAGTTTGTTGGAGTAGAGTTGTCCATAGTATTTTTTAACAATCATTTGTATTTCTGTGGGGTCTGTTGTTATTTCGCCTCTATCATTTCTGATTTTGTTTATTTGGGTCATCTCTCTTTGCTTCTTGGTGAGCCTGGCTAGAGGTTTGTCAATCTTGTTTATCCTTTCAAAGGCTCTTGGTTTCATTGATTTTCTGTATTGTTTTTTTTTGGTCTCTATGTCATTTATTTCTGCTCTAATCTTTATTATCTCCTTCCTTCTGCTCACTCTGGGCTTTTCTTGTTGCTCTCTTTCTAGTTCTTTGAGATGTAGAGTTAGATGATTTACTACCATTTTTTCTTGTTTTTTGAGATAGGCCTGTAGAGCTATAAACTTCCCTCTCAGGACTGCTTTCATTGTGTCCCATAGGTTTTGGATTGTTGTGTTTTCATTGTCATTAGTTTCCAGGATGTTTTTAATTTCTTCTTTGATCTCATTGGTAACCCAATCAATATTTAATAACATGCTAGTCAGCTTCCAAGCGCTTGAGTATTTTGGGTTGTTTTTATTGTAGTTTATTTCTAATATTATGCCATTCTGGTCTGAGAAGATGCTTGGTATGATTTCAATCTTCTTGAATTTGGGGAGACTTTGTTTGTGACCCAATATGTGGTCTATTTTTGAAAATGTCCCATGAGCACTTGAGAAGAACGTATATTCTGTGGCTGTGGGGTGAAATGTTCTGAAGATGTCAATTAAGTCCATCTGATCTAGTGAGTCATTTAGGATTGCTGTTTCTTTGCCGATTTTTTTGTCTAGAGGATTTATCCAGTGATGTCAGTGGTGCATGAAAGTCCCCTACTATGATTGTATTGTTGTCTATCTCTCCCTTGATATCTTCCAGGAGTTTTTTTTTCTGTATTTGGGTGCTCCTGCATTGGGTGCATATATGTTTATCAGGGTTATGTCCTCTTGTTGTATTGATCCCTGTAGTATTATGAAGTGGCCTTCCTCATCTCTTGTTATGGCCTTCACTTTGAGGTCTATTTTGTCTGATATAAGTATTGCTACCCCAGTTTTCTTTTCCTTTCCATTTGCCTGAAAGATATTTTTCCATCCCTTCACTTTCAGTCTGTGTGAGTCCCTTATTCAAGCTTTTTTTCTTTTTAAAGTATTTTTTCTACTATGAAAGCAATCCATGCTTATTATAAGACATATAGAAAACACAGAAATAAACAATAAAAAATGGCCTGAAGTCCAATCTAAAACATCTACTGTTAACATTTTGATCTTTGTTGTGTTTATAAGTCTGTGAAAAGTAAAAAAACAACAAACAAAACCAAAAAACAAAACATAGTATATACCCTGATTCTTTGAAAAGTCTGAGTATATATGTAATATATGCTCATGTAGAAAATTTAGGAAAATAAAAAGAAATGTCACCCATAGTTAACTACAGTGAACTTTTTGATATACTCTTTACAATATTCTTTCTAAGCATTTTATAAAAATTAAGATCACAGATGTCAATTATTAAGTATTTGCTGTCAGTTTATTCAGCAAATACTTATTTACTTATTAAGCACTGTGTACCAGGCACTTAAAGATACACAGCATTGCCTGGCCAATGTGGCTCAGTTGGTTGAGCAGGTAGCAGGTAGAATTCCCAGTCAGAGCACATGCCTGGGTTGTGGGCTTGATCCCAATGGGGGGAGTGCAGGAGGCAGCCAATCGATGTTTCTCTACATTGATGTTTCTATCTCTTTCTACCTCTCCCTTCCCCTCTCTCTAAAATCAATTTTTAAAAAAAGATATATAGTAGTGAACATAGCCACAAACCTTATATCAGACAGACAATATGTCACATGAAGATAAGTGTTATGAAGAGAATAGATGGTAAAGGAACAGACAGTGGTGGAGGTGGGTGGTATTTAGGTGGTCACTAAAGGCCACCTAAGGTGATAAGAGATCTATATGGATGTCTGGGGGAGGAACCTTCCGGGCAGAATGCAGAAACACGCTTGGGATGTGAGAGCAGCATCAAGGAGGCCAATATGGCTAGAGCCCTGTGAGTAGAGGGAAAGTGGTAGCAAAAGACGGAGAAATAAACACCCTTCCCTTTAGGGGTGGGTGACTAGAGAGAAGCAGGGAGGTCAGATAGGAGGCTGCTGAAGATGTCTGGTATGAGAGGAAAAAGAGGCAAATCAAAAGCACTGCAAGAGTGGAGTTTGCATTTACTAACAGATGGGGGGAAATATAGAAGAAAGGAATCATTAATTCTTTATTAGACATGCTGAGTTGAGATGCCCACTAGAAGTCCAAATGAAGAGACCCACCAATACAAGTTTGAAATCTAGGGGAGAGGTCTGAACTGAGGACATAAATTTGGATGTCTTCATGTAAAGATAGTATTTCAAGCCATAGACCAGATGAGATTGCCTAGTGAATGGGAATAGGCAGTGAAGACGGTTAATGACCCAGCCCTGGAGCACTCCAGCATACAGAGGTTGGGAAGACCATCAAAGAGACTAATAAAAAAGCACCTGAAGTGGGAGAAACATCAAGTGTACTGGCACGGAAACCAGGTAAGAAAGTTTCTCCAGAAGGAAGTTATCAACGGAGTCACATGCTGCCAATGGATCGAGTCACAAGACAGAGAATGAGCGCTGGACTTGGCAACATGGACAGAAACGTCACTGATAACATTAGCAAGCAGTTTCAAGAGTGGATGGGACAAAACTTTAATGAAGGAAGTGAGGGCCGTTGAGATATGAATGGTTCTTTAGGAATCTTGCTGTGAAGGGGAGCAAGAAATGGGTGCATAGGTAAAGACTGATCTCAGGTTCATTTAGTTGGAAGATTCCTCAATATATTCCTATTTAGTAGGGATGATGTAGACAGGGGGAACAGATGGTGCAGAGGAGAGAAGGTAAATGGATGAACCTGAGAGTGAGGGGTTCCATGCTTTACATAGAAACATGTACATACACCACTTTAAGGGAGAATGAGGAGGACACATAGTGCAGGCGCATATCAGATTTGGCAGAAGGGGGATGTTTTGTTCTCTGACTACTTTTATTTTCCAGTGAAATGAGATTAGCAAGTTCATCAGTGGTAGGAAGTTTGAGGTGGAAAGGGAGGATAAGATATAGGCAGGAAAACCAATTAATACAGAAATTACAGCAGGACTTCTGAGCAACACTGAGGGCTCAACTGAGGAATATGCTTGTAATTGTAAAACTTTCTTCTTTTCTAATGTAAGCATTTAAAGCTACAAATTTCCTTCTAAGCACTTCTGAAACCAAATTCCACAAACATATTGGTATTTTGTGTATTCATTACCACACAGTCAGACATAGTTTCTAATTTCCTTTATTGCTTCTTTGACTCAAAGATTATTTTTGCTTCATTTTCCAATATGTGAGAATTATCTAAAATGGTTATAATTATTATCTCATTCTAATTACACTCTTTATGATATCGATCTTTTCAAATGGATCACTATAGGGCCAAGCATATGTTCCTTTTAGACATTAAGAAAATGTGTGGGAGTTTTGTGTTCTACAAAGGGCAATTAAGTCACCCTGGGTTGGTAATGTGGTTCAAACCTTCTATATCCTTACAGATTTTCTGTCTATTTTGTTCCATCAATTACTGAGAGGATTGTGTTCAAATCTCATACTATGATTCTGTGTGTTTTTTTAATGTTTCCCTTTATTTCTATTTTTATTCTATGTACTTTGGAGCTCACTTATTAGGTACATAGACATTTAAGATGGTGTGTTTTTGATACATCTCTTTTATCACTATGGAATGTTCTTATTTATCTCTTTTATACTCTATTTGACATTAATATATCTACATAAGCTTTCTTATGTTCTATGTTTACATGGTATATATTTTTAGTATTTTCTTTATTTCTTTATTGTTTAAAGTATTACAAATAGTAGTACATATGTCTCCTTTTTCCTCCACTGACCTCCTCCCCTCCCCCCAGGCACATGCCCTCAGCCCCCTCCCCCAGTGTCTGTGTCCATTGGTTATCCTTATATGCATGCATACAAGTATTTTCTTTAAATCATTGTCTTCATCCTTAAAAATGCATGTATGTTAACCTTGCTGTTTTACTTATACTAATAAGTTCTGCCTTTTAAGTAGAAAGTTTAAAATATTTATTGCAATTATTGATACAGTGAGTTTAATTCTATCATTTGGGTATTAGTTTTCTATTTTTCTTTTCTGTTCCTTGTTCTTCTGTTCTTTTCCTGCCTTTTATCTGGGATAATCAAATAATTATCTTAGAATTCCATTTTATCTCCTCTATGTATTATCCTAGAGCAGTGATGGCGAACCTTTTGAGCTCGGCATGTCAACATTTTGAAAAACCCTAACTTAACTCTGGTGCCGTGTCACATATAGAAATTTTTTGATATTTGCAACCATAGTAAAACAAAGATTTATATTTTTGATATTTATTTTATATATTTAAATGCCATTTAACAAAGAAAAATCAACCAAATAAATGAGTTCGCGTCTCACCTCTGACACGCGTGTCATAGGTTCGCCATCACTGTCCTAGAGGTTACTGGAAATTAAAATATACATTCTTAATTCATCAAATTGTACTTTCAAATAATATAGTATTTCATAAACAATGTAAAACTCAACAGTAAAATTTCCATTTATCTCCTTCTTCCCTTAGAGCTCTTACTGAATATATTTTAATTTCATACAGTAAACAGTCAATATTTAAATAGAGATATAAATATATGACTTTTAAATATCTTTCTGGTGATCTTTATTCCTTCTCACACATCCAAGCTACCATCTGGTTTCATTCTCTTCAGCCTAAATAATTTGTTTTTAGCTTTTTTTTTTTTTTTTTTTTTTGTAGTGCAGGTCTGCCAAAAACTAATTCCCTCAGATTTTCTCTGAATAAAAATGTCTTTATTTCATTTTCATTTTTGAAGGGCATTTTCACTGGTTATAGAATGACAACTTTTTTCTTTTGTCACTTTATTCACTGCCTCCTGGTTTCCATTGTTTCTGATGATTAAGTCAGCTGTCATTTTTAACAATGTTTTCCCCTATTTATTTTCTCTTGCTTCTTTTAAGCTTTTTAAAATCATTGTTCACTTAGCAATATTATGATGATGTGACTATATGTGAATTACACGTTCTGAAATTTGTTGAACTTCTTGGATCATTTAATTGTTATCTATCATCAATATTCAAAAATTCTCATCCATATTTTTTCTGCACTACTCTCCTTTCCTCTTCTTCTGGAACTTCAATTATATATGTGTTAGACCATTTGATATTGTCCCATATTTTGAATACTATTTTTTTCTTACTAATTTTCTCTTCTGAATCAGTTTGGATAATTCCTATTGACTTGTCTCCAAGCTTACTAATCCCTTCTGCTTATGTCCAGTTTGCTTTTATGCCATCAAGTGAATTATTCCTGAGAATATATTTTTTAGTTCTAGTCTTTTTTTTTCTTAATAGTTTCCATTTTGCTGTTGAAATTCCCTATTTCTTCATATATGTTGTTGACCTTGTTCATTCTTTCCTTCAATGTATTTTTTATTCTTTCTTAGAATTTCCATACCTCTGCTCATATCATCCATATGTTCTTAAATGCTGTCTACTTTTTCATTAGAGCTTAGCATATTAATCATATCTAGTTTAAATTCATGGGCTAATAATTCCAACATCCCTGACACATCTCAATCTGGTTCTGATGCTTATTCTGTCTCTTTATACTGTGGTGTTTTGTGTGGGGTTTTTTGCCCTTTACATTTTGTTATTGAAAGCCAATCATGACATGGGTAAAAGGACCAAGGTATGGTGGCCTTTAATAATGAGTTGGGAAGGTGTGGGGGAGAGACAGTGTTCTATAGTCCTATAACGTTTCCCCCAGCTTTACTGAGGTATAACTGACAAAACTGCATATATTTAAAGTATACTATGTGATGATTTTACATGCATAAATTGTGAAATGATTACCACAATCAAGTTAATTAATACATCTACCTATAAATACTCACTCAATTGCCTGAGCAATCATTAAGCTCAGGCTTCATTAAT